>NC_138245.1:30472891-30575391 GCF_964197995.2 Scardinius erythrophthalmus | reverse complement strand
TTATTTTAATAATAAGAATAAATGTGTCTGTGTATAATATTTTTTAATCATACATTTTATCTGAATTTATTAAAATATTTATATATATACACATATATATATATATATATATATATATATATATATATATATATATATATATATATATATATATATATATATATATATATATATATATATATATATATATATGATAAAATGTATGATTAAAAAATAATACTTTAAAACCCCAAAAATTTATAATATTCTTCATATTTGTTTTGTTTTTGTGCATGGTAAGTTTTTATTATCATGAACTTTTTTATTCTCTTTTATTATTACATATTAATATACATTTGATGTATAATAAATATACATAAAATACTTTATAAATACTTTATATAATACTCTCTCTCTCTATATATATATATATATATAAATTGTCTACTCCATTTGCTCCTGTCACAGTATTTACATTAGTGATCAAATTCCCTCCTGATCCCGATCGAATGACTGATTTCGGGTTCAGCCAAGGACTTTGAGTGTCCCGTCGGATCCCGCAGCGTTTGGCCGCTGAGATTTACTGGATTCTGGCTCGATCGTCCATCACGGGCGTTACCCCGATGCATTCTGGGAGCCCTGAGCCCCGACTCGCAGAGCGTCTGTCTCTTCAGGAGGGTATAGGTGTGAAAGAGGCAGCTTGCGAGGTCCCACAATCCCCTGGTGCGGAGTAGGCCATGCTTCAGTGTTGTTCTGGCTATGAAAATGAGAATCACTCCACAGGCTAAGCATTTTAAATCTGAATATTACATTACTTATTTAAGTGCCGCCCGGGCTGTGTGCTCTCTTTTTGTTTGAAACCGAGAATGTTTTACATACAGTCCATCTGATCTCCAAAGAGAGAGGCCGTTATTAATATGCATGATACATGCTCGTTGTTTTTGTTTTTTCAGCCTTATCTTGAGAAGAACAACATATATTATGCTCGCAATATTTAAATGAGATGATCTTATAGTCGAACCGCTCCGTTTGCTCTGTTGCATCATGGAGAAACAATCAAAACCATCATTTCACATGTTTTTTTTTTGTTATGTCATTAAAACTGGGTGGAAATCATCAGTAATTTGCTAATCAGATATTGCCAGATGGAGCGATTTAATTAGGTTTAAAAATGCATAGGAAAGAAAAATACCTCATTAGTTTCTCCTATAGACACCAATGAGATTAAATATAGAATAAGTGCAAAGTCTTTAATCAAACGTCAAAAATCTCAAAATGAACATTTCTGATCTGTAAGAAATTTATTTTGTAACATTATACACTGTAAAAAATATATTTTCATGATTTATCGCAACTTGTTTTCTTTTGTCAAATCAACTTAGATAATTAATGTGGATCAGATAACATAAAAATGTGAGTTTCCATTTATTAAATCAATGTCCTTCATTGTATTAACTCAATTTTTTTAATTTCAATGAACAACCAGGTTGCAATAATTTATTACAGTGTACAGTGTATTGAACATGACGCATTTGCTGAGAAAAATCTGAGACAAAGTTAATCTATATATATATATATATATATATATATATATATAAACAAACTCTGTGATCTGATTTTTTATGTCATTGTCATTGCACACCGTAAAAAAAAAAGTCACAGTGCAACTTCATATTTCAAGTTGACTAAACTTAAAATTGCATGAACTTTTTTAAGTATAAAAAATATATATATATTTTTTTTTACAGTGAGGTCGAAATTGAGTGGGACTTTTCAACAAAACTCATGTCCCACCACCTCATTCTCCCGTCTGGGAATCATCAGAAAGTCTCGAGAGAAATGTGGCTGACGAATAAAACAAGAAAAATGATCCTTAACTACAGCGCAGACGTTTCCTTGATGGAGGGATGGAAAAGAGGGGAAATGAAAGGGCAGCCGTAGATTGAGAGCGGTCTGGTTTGTGTTAGAGAGTTTGGCGTTTTTCCCATCACACCTCAGACGAGCTCACGCACTAATGCCTCTCTGAGCCCAGCGCCAAACCTCACAAATATTAGTTATGGCAAACTTTCATAACTATGAAACCCATGAACGAGGGACTCGTGTCAAACATTGAATCGTTTGATCAGTGTGTCTAAAATGTTTTCAGACTGCTGTCAAGGTGCTTGACAGGGACAAACAAACCGGTTTTAAAGAGTTGCTGAGTGAATACAGGAGGGGGGATTCAGCAATCCTGTAAATGATCTTGAAGGTTCACGGTTCTCCAGCGAATGTTTGCCAACTCGGGCTGGGGTGTGTTTCCCGAAAGCATCGTTAGCCAACTATAGTCGCAAGTTCCCTCGTTATCAGCAGTTCAACGAGTCGGTGTTTCCCGAAACCATCGATCCAACGAACATTCGCAAACAGCATCGCAGAGTTGTGTGTTTGAACGACAGATCTCGACCTGAAGAAGAGTTTCTAGATTGCATGACGTGGACTCAATAAATCCTTATCTTGAGCAAAATAAGCAAGATGACATTCAGTGCAACCTGTGTCTTTTATTTAGAATACATACAAATGTCATTTACGTCTTTTAGTTTGTCAAGAGATTTAAAGCGTCGTTTTTGAAGAGTGCGCATGTGCGAACGAGCTCTATTATGTAACCAGAATCACAACGTGACTACTGGAAACGAAACGTGCGTTTGAAAGCACAACATGTGCCAACCATCTTCCCAAATACTGGAAACGAAACGATAATTTTTTTTTTTTTTGATGTTTTGATGATGTTTCAAAATGAAGAAAATAAGCCTTAAATATTAGTATTGTAATTTTAGAGTTAATTTTACAAAATTATTATTCTGTTATCTTTCTTAAATACTCTTTTTTTTACTGTAAAATATTTCTAGTTATGTTTCTTATTTTGTAATAAAAAAGTAATACAAATAACAATAACATAAATATTAGTATTGCAATTTTACAATTGTAATGTAACATTTTTTTCATTTTATTTTACAGTAAAAATTTATTACATTAGTAATAATTCTTATTTTGCTTTTATTTAGTAATTTTATGTTTTTATTTAGTAATAATCATAATAATTTGTACTGTGATTTTACAGTTGTAATGTAAAACATATTTTGTTATTCTATTTTTTTTCTTAAATACTCTTTTTTTACTGTGAAATATTTCTAGTTGTTTCTTATTTTGTAATAAAAAAGTAATACAAATAACAATAACATAAATATTAGTATTGCAAATTTTACAATTGTAATGTAACATTTTTTCATTTTATTTTACAGTAAAAATGTATTACATTAGTAATATTTCTTATTTAGTTTTTATTTAGTAATTTTATATTTTTATTTAGTAATAATCATAATGAGTAGTACTGTGATTTTACAGTTGTAATGTAAAACTAATTTAATACTATATACTATTTGTAGTACTATATTCAATTTTTTTATTTTACTGTGAAATATTTATAGTAATATTTCTTTAGTTTTTTTGTCATTTTTGTTTATTTAGTAATAATAATATCAGTATCATCATAAATATTAGTATTGTAATTGCACAGTTGTAATGTAAATTTATATTATTATATTTTATTATTATATTTATTTTCTTAAATATAAATTTTTACTGTGAAATATTTCTGGTTATATTTCTTGTTTTTAGTCATTTTTATATGATTTTATGTATACACTATACTACACAGTTACATTTACATACACATACTATACAATTAAACTATTACAGTAATAATAATAGTATTTATTAGTATAAGTATTATTTTATTTTATTATATTGATAGATAATCACAAAATTTTGACAAAATTGTGCAGCCCTACAAACAAGCACACGAAACCTGCAATTTATTAAATCACATTTTAAATCATAATCACAATATTGTATCAGAAAAATCGAATTTTTTTAACCCAAATCGTTGAACTCTATTGCCCACAACCATTTTGCACTACAAAAAAAGGAGTTTATGACCGTTTCTTTTGACCATCATTTGAGGAAAAGTGCAGAGAATCAGTGATGATCTGTGATTATTTTAGCTGTTAATGGTCTCTTTAAAAGCAGTGTTTCTCTCTCCAGGCCTCCAGGGTTAGCGGGCAGCCCGGTGATCTCCGACATCTCTCTGATCCGGCTGTCTCCAGGGGGCGCCGGCGAGTCCTTCCTCCCTCCTCACTCGTATGTGTCTCCACACATGGAGCATTACCTGCGCTCGGCACACGCCAGTCCCACACTCTCCATGATCTCAGCGGCCCGAGGACTGAGCCCTGCTGACGGTGAGGAGGGCAAAACGCCTGCACTCAAACTAAAACTTGTATTTAACATACATTTACATGCATGAGTAAACAGTGCGATTTTCATTTCTTTATTTGCAATTTATTTCTGCAGTCAGAGATGTAATCAGTTACTATTTCAAATAAGTACTGTTCTTTTGAACTTTTTCTCTATATTCATCCTTAAAAACAAAAATTTGAAGCTGTTTTCAACACTGATAATAATCAGAGCATCAAATCATCATATTAGAGTGATTTCTGAAGGATCATGTGACACTGAAGACTGGAGTAAATTCAGCTTTGATCACAGGAATAAATTACATTTTACTATATATTCACATAGAAAGCTGATATTTAAATTGAAATAATATATGACATTTTTCCCTGTATTTTTGATCAAATAAACACATCTTCTGTGAGCAGAACAGACTTCTTTCAACATTTTTGGGTTTATTTTGTGATTAATGACCGCCTAACTGTACATTATCTCATTTTTAATAATTTCTAAAATAATTTGAGTTAGTTACTCCCCAATTCTGGCTGCTGATCAACACTAACACTCAGCAATCTTACTTCACATGGCAGGGTTGGTGTAGTTACTCTAAAACAGATCTGCGTTATTTGAGCCTCAACACAGGGTTTGCAAATTCAGCATTTCAAAACTTCAACTTCGTTTTAATTATTACCATTCTGAATGCTGCACACAATCATCTCTGAGGGATGTGTGTATATTAGGGTTTGGCCACATGCAAATTGTCAAACATGTGCAACTTTCCCCATCCTGCGATTTGCCCTTCGGGGGACGTTCTGGAAATTAACACGAGAAAAACGACAAGGCAGAATTCCCCAATGTTGGGCCGAACCCGACGACAGACCTCTTTCTTCAGAGCTGAATTACAATTACAGGTCGCGGCGAGCCGATCGAGTGACATATAAATCACGGTTCACAGTCTGTCAGCAGTAATGTGTTTGCACCTTTAAACTTAAATAAGCAGCACGCAGGAGATCCCAACAGCGATAAAGGCATAAAAGAGCGCCGGGAAAGAGAAATGGGGCTATTTGAGCCGAAGCGAGTGTGGATGGGTAGATGTGGCCTTGAATGGTTTCCAGACCCGTTTCAGACCTCAGCGCTCAAACACAGGCCTGGCGTTAGTGTTGGCTCGTCTTTTAAGGCCGTATTTATTTTTCAAGTTGGAAGAATATATAGACATTAAAGGCTTTGGAATAGAATCCAAGACACTTTTTGATTGTGTTCATTGGCAGAGATTTATTTCTATATTAAAGGAGAGACAGATACATATATTTTTGGATTTTTTTTTTTTTGGTCATGTTTTAATGAGGGGTGGCTTTGTTGTGTTTAATCACAGTTCAAGCTTGCAATGCATTGACCAGCATTCACGTCTGCGTTTCCACACCATATTTCTGTCCTAATCTATTCTTGAACGACTTGAGCATTAAACATGTTAAACTCTCTCTCTGATTGATGCTGACACTTTTAAAAGAAGTTTACTAGGTGCAGATGTCAACTCTCTTCTTACTGTAGATCCCTTGACCTCCCGTCTGTACGGCTAGTAAAGCTTTACTTATAATGTTAGTTAAGGTTTATTGCATCTTAATACATATATTTATATGCAAATTTAATTCTGTTCTGATTGGCTAACCACTATACGTCAGCATTGTTATAGAGTGCAACAGTCGGGCTCCGGAAGTAAAAAGTCAATTCATTTTCTCCATAGGGAAACGTATAAACCTTTAAAGACAGCTTTACTGTGAGGTTGTTAATCGAGGGTATTCACTTCTGTTGAAGCCGCCAGCACACAAACCTGTATGCTCTCAAAATATATATATAAATTGCATATTTTGCAATAAACATATATCAAAATATATATTTTTAGATATATAATCAACATTTTTAAATGAGTATTTGTATATTTCTCCATTGTTTTTAATGTGATTATGCTGTTCACAATGCTTCATGGGATTGTAGTTCTATCCCTCACTAAAGCTGTCAAGTCTTTTATCTTTGTATTTTTTGTCTGATTTTTAAAAACTTTTTTGCTTTAAATCAAAGTTTGTAGTGTTGAGATTCACCTTGTAGCTGATTGGCTTCGTTCATGGCTTATAATGCTTTAACAAAGACTGTTTTTTGAAATTCCTATCGAAAAAAATGAATGGAAAAAAATACTTCCGGAACCATCGGTGCTGAAAAATGGGGCGGGGACTAATGCACTCTATTGTTAACTAAAGCTATTAAAAAACATTTTTGTTAATTGAAATGAAGCTGAAAACATAAATATTAGATGAAAAGTGTATGTAAACGAAAATTTGAAATGTTGTCTTGGCAACTAACTGAAATATAATGTGTTTATATTGAGGTTCTAAAATGACTAAATCTAAAAAGCAAAAAAAAACAAAAACTAATAAAAATGGCAAAAAACATGCAAAAAAATGTCAAATTAAAACTGAAAATATAAAAACAAAAGCGAATTCAACATATAATTCACACTGTTTTTTCATCATGATGTAATGCAAATGTGGGCAGGTCGTATGCTATTGAGCTCAGAGGTGTGATAATCATGATATGATATGATATAACCGTGAATATATGACTCTTTTAACTGTCTCTTCTCCCTGGCAGTGGCTCACGAGCACCTGAAGGAACGAGGGTTGTTCGGTCTGCCCCCTCCGCCCCCCGGCGCCTCCCCAGCCGACTACTACCACCTGATGACGGGCCACAGGAACCCGTACGGGGAGTTACTGATGCAGGGAGCCGGGGCGGCTCATCTGCCCGAATACTTCACCCCGGTCGACGGTGAGTTACAGCCATATCTGTTTAACCGTGTTTAGAATTTAAACATAATATTTGTTTCACATTTAAATCCAGGGTAATACTTATGTGTGGCTTCAAAGGACTTTATAAACACACATTTCTCTTCGATTCTTACACCAGCAGACAGTAAAATAAATAAACTCCCTCGTGTTCAGCATCCGCTCGCAGCCGACACTCTAAACACTGGCGGGAAGCTTCACACTGGTGATGTTTATGTTCTTTCTCCGTTCTGTCATCCAGCGCTTCATAGGTCAGGACAATGGAGCTATCCAAATGATCCATAACTGCTCGTTTAGTCAAATTAGCTGTTAAAGTCAATGATGGTGAAGCTTGAAGTTCATCAAAAGAGTTTTACATCTTAAATAACCAAGTGATTAGCAAAAGGGAATTTAGTTGATTGCACTGACTCGCTCCGCCCACTGTAGCATATCATTGGTCTAAAATCTGCTCCTTAACTATACATTAAACAACAGATATGTTCTGAATGTATGTTATTATGCAGCAGTTTCATGTTCAGTGTGGGTGGACTGAACTCTTCACTTTCCGCCTGGTTACTTAGGGGTTTTGAAAAGAACAATTGTCAAGCTATCATAATTATTGATTTATTGCTTTTGGAATTTCTGTGGATGTGAATCAGAGTAACTGAAGCATCACATTATTAACAGATGGATTATGTCACGTTTATTTGACTTTCTCATCTGTATTTAACACATTTGTGCTGTTCTCCGAATCAGTCAGAGGAAAAATACCATGACGAGACTAATGTGAGTAATGCTCCAGAGAGACACGAGGTGTTATTTCAAACAAACACATGGTGATATACAGTAGGCCTCTTCCTCTCTATAGAGCAAACATTTGCTCTTGCGTCTCCTTCAAACAATCAGATTTGAAAAACAAACACTCTCCGTTCGCTCTCCCTCTTTAGCATGGCGTATCGGGTGTGGGTGTGCGCACAGATCTCGGGCTTTGCTAAAGCAACATGAATGAATAGCTCATTTAGCTGAGCTAACTCCGTCTGGCTTTGATCTGTGTCCCGTCCGGAGCCGCTGATGCTTCCCGACAGCTTTTACACAGATGTGTTTGGATGCTGACAGTGGAGCGTGTCCCACGCTTTGACTGGAAACAGCATGAGTCAGTTACAAAGACAGATAGAAAGA
This sequence comes from Scardinius erythrophthalmus, assembly GCF_964197995.2. Lineage (NCBI taxonomy): Eukaryota > Metazoa > Chordata > Actinopteri > Cypriniformes > Leuciscidae > Scardinius > Scardinius erythrophthalmus. Next base: position 30,567,157 of record NC_138245.1, on the reverse strand, counting down.
GAATGAGAGATATGATAAGTCAAGCAAAGCCAGTTAGAAAGTTGTAAAGACAACTTCAGAGTTTAAAAACACATTTTCTTTGGCTATATGCCGTTTAGTCACGATTAACCCAAAATACCCAGAGGTACAGTAACTCTATAAGCAATGGACCAGCCAGAGTCACTGTAACAATCAAAAATGTTGCAGTTAGTAGCAATCATTAACTCCAAACATATTGGAAACTTAGAGAAAATTACCACAATTGCCAACATTCAGCATGAAGTCATATGGATGTTGCGTGTAGACTTGTTTTTGGGGTCAATTTTGCTGCAAACGTGATCACAGGTACAGTTTTGAGTTCTTTTTTGTTATAGCGCCACCTATTGGTGGAAACTGCTGAAATTTGGTGCGTTATCTCAGATTGTCCTAGTGTACATGTGCACCAAATTTTGTGAAGTTCTGACATTGTCACATCCAATAAGCCATATTTGTTCATATAAATTTAGCTTCATGCAAACACAAACAGTGCATGGCATCAAAACATCATTTAAGCTCTGTCCTCTGATGGCTGGCGAGATCATGTTAATAAACTCATCTCCACTGAGGTGAAGGCGTAAGATCATGGCATCTTTGTAAGACCATGCAAATTCCACCACAGAACGCGTTTAAAATCTGCAGACGCACACAGGCCCAACGTCTGCTTTGAGTCATAGATCAGGAGCTCCAAAAGATTCCTGTAAGACATTGACGTTGTGAGTTTTAGGTTTGTTTTTCTTTGTCTTTTGTACTGTATGTTTAGCATCAGTTCTCTCTGGATTTGGGTCCTGAGGCGGCTCTTAGCACTAAAGATGTGTTAGGAGCTCCAACGAACGCCTGAACATGACAGCAAACCATTAGCTCATGCTAAGAGTAATGACCCTCACTGCAACAAAGCTGAGGGATTATTTATTAGCGCTGTGGTCTGTAGGGAACACGTCCACACACACACACACACACACACAAATAAATGATTTGTGTAATCCTGCTTGTGTTGGCGCTGCTCGTGATGAAATCATTATGGACGTCCGGTTGCCAGAGTCTCTGGATACACACACACGCGCGCGCACACACACACAGGGTCTAATGCTTAGCACCTGTTGAGTTAGCTGCAGTTGTCTCAGTAACTCTCCACTGAAATAGCAAACTGCTCAGAGCATCTTTGGTCTGAAACATACTCTACACAAGTTATCACTACCTTAATGATAAAGCATCCGGTTTAATGGCGCATATATTAAATGAAAGTCTTTTGAATCGCTGTTGATGTCACCAAGACAATCATGAGCCACTGACGCACAAACATACACTTATTATTCACACACATTTCTTTTTGAGCCAGAATCGGTTCTGTAAATTACCCACATTAAACAAAGTCAAGTCTGCAATCGTTTGATTGTTATCTGGGTAATTACGGTAATTTATTGGGAAGGATTAATTATCCCAAATCAAATCAAAATGAGGTCACGCTGAGTTTGAGATGGGGATGATATTTTTTCACTACTCCTATTCAGCCTTTAACACAATAAATCACTTTAAACTAATTTTCAGAATACTTTGAATTGATTTTTCTTCTGTATTTTTTTTTATACATACAATATGACCAAAACATAAGTAGCTGTAGAAACACTATTTTAAAATGAAATCAAATATTTTATTTTTAAATTATATTATAAGTATTATATTTATATATTTGTATATATATTTATATATTTAAGTATTTTTTTATAATATTATATGTATATGTATATAATATGAATAATAATATTTCTTTAAAATAATATTTTATTTAAAGTAATGTGTTAAATAGCTTTATACATTTTAAATATTGAACAAAAATAAAAATATATTTTAATATAAAATCTAAATATAATTTTATATAATATTTTAAATATAAACATTTTTAATAATAATTTTAAAATACTTTTTTTACAAATATTTTAAACGTTACTTAATTTTATTGGTACTTTCTTTTTTATCAATTAGACAATCATGCGTTAATGAACTTTAAGATCATTTTAAGAGCAAAAAAGGACAACATAGTAGTCATTTGCTCAAAATAGTCATTTGCAAAGATGCCAATTTTTTATTTTATTTTTTGCACAAAGTTTGTTGTGACTTCTTCACTATCTTTGTAATACTGGAGTGAAGCCGGTTTCCCAGTGAAGTCACGTTATCCAAGTACAGTATATTCTGTTTTCCACGGCCAGAAATCAATCTTGAGCACTTATTGATGGGGTTCGGCTCTATCCTGCAGAGGCGCGTGTCGCACAGGGTGTGTGAGAGCATCGATCATGCAATCGTACTCCACACTCACACACACACACACACACACGCACACACGCTTGTGAGGTTCCTAAAATAGCTCAGCAGTGAACTAAACTGGAAACGACACACTGAGATTCTCCCGAGTGAGAGAAAGAGAATCAAACTGAAGTATTGATCAATTGAACTGGTGTTTTTCTGGTGTCATGCTGGGAGTATCTGCTGAATGACTGGACAGTTTCTATGCTATTCAGAATTATGGATTTTAACTGGAATTAAAATCCTGATGGATAAAAAAGAAAAAAAAAATTGAATTATAAAAAAAAATGTGCATTGATGAACTGCACAATAAACATTTATTAAGAAAGTAACATTAATTTTACAAAAAATAACAGAATTTTACAGTCTATCTTTCCGCTCTCAGATGCATGTATCAAAACTACAGACCATTTTCCTCGGCTATAAGCCGTTTAGTCCCAATTAACCCAAAGTACCCGAGTGTACAGAAACTTTATAAGCATTGGAGCATCAAAAATATTGCAGTTAGCAGCAATCATAAGCTCCAAACAGATGTGGAACATCTGGCAACTTTCAGCATAAAGCCATATGGGTGTTTTTGAGGTACATTTTGGGGTAAACTTCATCACAGTTACAGTTTTAAGATTCTTTTAAGTTATAGCGCCAACTATTGGTGGAAATGGCTTAAATTTGGTGCGTGCACTCAGACTGCCCTGGTGTACATGTGTGCCAAATTTTGTGCATTTCTGACATTGTCACATAAAGATTTGGAATAATTTGCATTGATGAATTGCACAATGAACTTGTTTAAAGAGTACAGGTTTGACTGCATGCTTTAACATGTTACGTGTTTGTTTGTATGTTCCACAGTGTCACGGTTTCCCAGCCCTCGTCTGACGCCCCGGTTGAGTCGAAAGCGAGCGTTATCCATCTCTCCGCTCTCGGACGCCAGCATCGACCTGCAGACCATGATCCGAACATCACCCAACTCTCTGGTGGCCTACATCAACAACTCCCGCTCCAGTTCGGCCGCCAGCAGCTCCTATGGACACCTGTCTGTCGGAGGAATCAGGTACTAACTGGATTTAATCTCTACATGCACACAAATAATCCGTTACTAATCGGATTGACGGCTCAAAAAGCCTTCATGTAAACCCCGTAATCGATCCGATTGAGCTCGATCCGAATTAAATTTCGATCGGATTGAAAGGGCTGGTTTATTCCTTTTCTAATCCGTTCAAGAGAACATGTAAACACTTGATCGGATTGAGAACCGAAACTAAAAGGACTGCGCATGTGCAATGACTTTGAAATAGCATAATGACGCGGGAGCGAGCTGTTCTTCCTGTTGAATAAAGTGTCATATAAACGAGTGTCCCGTCATTCTAAAATTCTCCTTTCACTAAGGCCCCGTTTACACGAAGGGAAGACGCAGATATTTCCCTGCGGTTTGGCCTCTCATTTACACGAAAACCCCGTTTTTATCACAGAAAACGATTATTTCTAAAAACCAAAGTGGAGATTTCTGATAATGCCTGTTATGTGTTGCCGTTTCAACTGGGAGAAACGGGGTTTTAGGTTCTCAAACCTCACATTATGCGCCAGAAAATGCTTAACGTCATGTAAGCGCCCTAGGAAGTCGCTTGTGTTATTCATTGTTGTCGATTCTGAGGATTCTGATTGGCTGCCTTGCATGGCTTTATCCTTCTCCCTACACTGCCGCCCATAGGTTTGGCATAGTTATGATGGCACTCGACGGCGTATTTATGCGGGTTGATGTTGGTGTTATTATTGAAAATGGAGGGGGGGAAATATTCGTTTCTCTAAATACCTGGCTATGTGTAAATGTGGCCTCAGTGTCTGTGAAGTGGAGCAGGACAACATCACATCTTCATTAGTTCATTTGGTTCAGCTGTGTGTCGTTAATCAGTCTCGTTAGCTCCCCTTGTTTCCCATGTATAGAAGCCCTCAGTTTCTGTTCAAGCTTTAGTTGACATTATGGGTATGTGGAATGTTTCTCCTTGTTGATTCGCATGTTTATTGTTTGGATTGTTGTAGTAATTAGCAATCACCATCGAAAATACCAATTGAGTCAGGTCAAAAATGAAAAAAAAACAAGGAAATTCCGCACACTATAAACACTTGCAAACGAGTATAACATTTTTATTAGCAACGTTTCGGTCTCAACGTTTCGGTCTTGACATCTCGTGACATCAACGTGACATCTCGAGACAGTCAGAGCCGATCATTTGCACATACAGCACATGCTCATCTCTTCCTCCTCTGTTCCAGCCCTTCGTTCCCGTTCCCACACTCCATTAATCCGGTGGCGTATCAGCAGCTGTTGTCCCAGCAGCGAAGCCTCAGTGCGTTCGGACACACTCCACCGCTCATACAGTCGTCACCCGCGTTCTCCAGCAGAATCCCACTGAGCCTCTCCACCCTGCCCACACACACCGCCAGTGACATCGACACGAAGGTAACACACCTGACCACTGACACACCAACACAACCACACTCAGTTTTACCAGTCTCCTTTTATTACGTTTATTAGAATGCTTTTGATCAATATTTAATTATAAAAAGTGCATACAAATTATTATTATATTATTGTATTTGCAGTGCACCATTTATATATATATATATATATATATATCTATTCAAATAATAATAATACATTATAAACTAATATTTTATTATAATATTATTTATAGTACTATTATTATTATTAATAAAAATATTATTATTATTGCTATTGTTATTATTAAAACTATATGGCACCTTTTACACATAATACATTTTTGCTATACAAATAATAATAATAATGTTAAAATATTGTATTGTAATATTATTAATAGTACTAGTGCTACTATTAATTGCAATTATTAATATTGTTATTATTTGTACAAGCACCTTTTACAAGTACAAATATTTTATCTATAAATTGTGCCATACAATAATATTAATAATAATACATTATTTTACAGTCAATTGTTATACATTATTTATATTATTACATTTATAGAACTTTTATTTATAGAACTATTATTATTATTATTTGTATAGCACCTTTTATATATAAAATAATTTATCAATAAATGTTTCAATACAATTAATAATAATAATAATAATTTCACAATAAACTATGATTATATTTCATTGTAATATATTTATAATAATATTTAGTATTATTAGTAGTTACATCTGTATAGCTCATGCATCAAAAAATATATGTATTATGGTGGTATACAAACAACAATAATAACATAAATAGATGCATTAATAATAACAAATATTTTTCAAGAAATTATTATATTTTATTGTAGTGTTGTTATAACCATAATAATAATAAACTATTAGTATTCTTGTAATTTGGAATTAATTCATCAATAATTATTTCATTGTACATTTTATTTAAAAATAAATGAAAAGAGCCTGATTATCATTCTTAGAGCTACACACACATTAGCAGTCCTGTTGATCAGACGCAGTTTCTCTGTGTCACGTTCAGGCAAGCAGAAACACAAAGCAGATCCAGACCGCACAGCATTCTGGGTCGAGGAGAGCGTTGCTGAACACTGTGTGCACTCAGTCGTCCACTGTCTCGATGCTGACTTCTTTCCTTTCTCTCCTTCCCTCTTTCTTTAGAACACAAATGGAGACTCTGCAGTCAGCAGCACGGTAAACCCCCTAAACCACAAGAGGTCAAAGGTCAAGACAGAGTTGGACGGGCCGCGACCTGTGTCACCGTGCTCTCCGGTAAGGGACCACGACCTAGTGAAGTCAACATCTTAAATGAAATGTAACCTCATTAGTAAGCGATCTAAAAGCTCTCTACATAGGCGGAAGCTCCACACGACACACACCTCAAGTGAAGGTCCACACACTAATATTGTGGAGATTTGACACAAGAAAATAGATTTTATTATATTAATATATAATATAAATAATATAAATAAAAACATTTTAAATAATCACTGCAACTTTAGTATTATATTACATTCTAGTATTAATATAAAATAGAAAAAATATATTAGTGTGCTAATATTAATATAAATAAATCAATATAATAAATATATTGTACTACATTCATTTATTATTATTATTGTATGGCACCTTATACATATTTTTACGTATAAAAGGTGCTATATAAATAATAATATTATAATAATAATATTGTTATATTGTTTTATATTATTATTATATATTGTATTACATTAATGTATTAATATAAATGTTATTACTATTATCATTATATTTGTATGACCCCTTTTATACATAATTAATTTTTATGCTATAAATTTCATTTTAACATTAATATAAAATATATTTGACTGTATTATATATTATATACTTAGAATATAAGTGAATATTAATATAAAATACACGTTTTATATATTAATATTACAAAATATTTTTATATTAATATTAAAACTGATTTCATCCGATGTTTGTTTACAGTGTATTTTAGTATAAACTTGTTTTAAAAATAGTTATAAATATTAAAATAAACTTTAATGACATTTATTATAGCTAACTATTTTTGTTCTATCAATATTTTTCATTATATTAAATATATTTAAAATCAGCATGACTCCATATTAGTTTTCCTTTCTAAGGCCGAAGCAATGCATTCTGGGATTGATTGCTCTGTGAAATACACATATCTGGCTTGAGATCATCTATGATGCCGCTCACAAGGTTATGGAACAGAACTTGACGGAAAACGCAAAGAAACCACTGACGAAATGGCCCGTTCGTCCTGTTATGCTGAAAAAACTGTGGATTTTTCTCTCTGAAATGCTTTGTACTGATCAATGACAGGCCATGAGGCCCTCGGGAGCCCCGCGGTCCCCTGACCCGCTTCTTCACACGCACCGCGCGAGAAAAACTCCAGCTGATAAGAGCTTTACACGCGTTGGCTCGCTCACTCGGCGCGCCGTGTAAACTGTGCCAGAGCACTTCATTTTAATGAAATATTGGCCGGCCGTTATTGTCACCTGAGAGTTTTTTCTCTCTCTCTTTCTCCTTCGCGCTGCTCATCTTTTGACAAATCTGCGGCTGCTCTTGGCGGTGAGGCAGGTTGGCTCTTGATGCATGGGGAATAAGGCGGCTGCCGTCGTCTTGGGGCCAGCAGAATTGATGAAGATAGCTCACAGGGCAGAGATAAACATGCTGCAGTCAGCATGCTGTGTGTGTGTGTGTGTGTGTGTGTGTGAGCATCTCCGCTACCCACAGCAGAGCACGGTCCGATCGCTCTTAACACCACACACGTGTCTCTACAAGCGCACAATTAATGTTTCGTCTTCATACTACCATTCTGGCCGAGTAAATAATATATCAGCGTTGAGGGAGTGCTGTTATAGGGCACAATAGCATTTGTCTGTCCAACGGGCCAATGTTAAGACATTGAGGTTTGGTTTAATATCGGTGCAATGCCAATGTCAAATTGACGTGGAATAGTGATGACAGCTGACGTTGATATTTTGTTGGGTTTAAGTCGAGGTATTAAAGAGTTAGTTCACCCTAAAATTAATGTTATTTTATTAATTACTCACCCTCATGTCGTTCCAAACCCATAAGGTTTTTGTTCGTCTTCGGAACACAAATGAAGATCTTTGTAATGAAATCTGAGAGATTTCTGTCTCTCCATTGACAGTCTACGTAACTACCACTTTAAAGCTTCAAAAAGTTCATAAAGAGATTGTAAAACTAATCCATTTGAATTGAGTGGTTTAGTCTAAATATTCTGAAGAGACTCGATCGCTTTATATGATGAACAGATTGAATTTAGGCTTTTATTCACATTTAAACATTAATGAGTGGACATAAACAGAAGCTCAACCGAACCTGCTTGACGCATGAGAACAAACCTTTCAGAAGCTCAAACGTGATGCGTAACACGAGAATGAACCTCATTGGTTCTTGCAGAAGCTCAAACGTGATGCGTAACACGAGAATGAACCTCATTGGTTCTTGCAGAAGCTCAAACGTGATGCGTAACACAAGAACGAACCTCATTGGTTCTTGCAGAAGCTCAAACGTGATGCGTAACACGAGAATGAACCTCATTGGTTCTTGCTGAAGCTCAAACGTGATGCGTAACACGAGAATGAACCTCATTGGTTCTTGCAGAAGCTCAAACATGATGCGTAACACGAGAATGAACCTCATTGGTTCTTGCAGAAGCTCAAACGTGATGCGTAACACGAGAACGAACCTCATTGGTTCTTGCTGAAGCTCAAACGTGATGCGTAACACGAGAACGAACCTCATTGGTTCTTGCTGAAGCTCAAACGTGATGCGTAACACGAGAACGAACCTCATTGGTTCTTGCTGAAGCTCAAACGTGATGCGTAACACGAGAACGAACCTCATTGGTTCTTGCAGAAGCTCAAACGTGATGCGTGACACGAGAACGAACCTCATTGGTTCTTGCTGAAGCTCAAACGTGATGCGTAACACGAGAACGAACCTCATTGGTTCTTGCAGAAGCTCAACCGTGATGCGTAACACGAGAACGAACCTCATTGGTTCTTGCAGAAGCTCAAACGTGATGCGTAACACGAGAATGAACCTCATTGGTTCTTGCTGAAGCTCAAACGTGATGCGCAACACGAGAATGAACCTCATTGGTTCTTGTTGAAGCTCAAACGTGATGCGTAACACGAGAATGAACCTCATTGGTTCTTGCAGAAGCTCAACCGTGATGCGTAACACGAGAATGAACCTCATTGGTTCTTGCAGAAGCTCAAACGTGATGCGTAACACGAGAACGAACCTCATTGGTTCTTGCAGAAGCTCAACCGTGATGCGTAACACGAGAACGAACCTCATTGGTTCTTGCAGAAGCTCAAACGTGATGCGTAACACGAGAACGAACCTCATTGGTTCTTGCAGAAGCTCAAACGTGATGCGTAACACGAGAACGAACCTCATTGGTTCTTGCAGAAGCTCAAACGTGATGCGTAACACGAGAACGAACCTCATTGGTTCTTGCAGAAGCTCAAACGTGATGCGTAACACGAGAATGAACCTCATTGGTTCTTGCAGAAGCTCAAACGTGATGCGTAACACGAGAACGAACCTCATTGGTTCTTGCAGAAGCTCAACCGTGATGCGTAACACGAGAACGAACCTCATTGGTTCTTGCAGAAGCTCAACCGTGATGCGTAACACGAGAACGAACCTCATTGGTTCTTGCAGAAGCTCAAACGTGATGCGTAACACGAGAACGAACCTCATTGGTTCTTGCAGAAGCTCAAACGTGATGCGTAAAACGAGAATGAACCTCATTGGTTCTTGCAGAAGAAAAAAACTATAAAACAAGCTACTGTAACTGCCCAAGTTTTGTCTGTTGATTATATACTAACTTCATATTTAGTGAACAACATCACACTCACATTCGTGCTGTTGTTGTTCTGAATAGTACAACACAAGAAAGTGTTGGAGAAGTTGATAAGCAAATGTGCAGCAGTGTGAGATTGCTTAAAATGTCTTACATTTTGCTTAAATGTTGCATAATTAGATTAAAAAAAATTGACAGGGTCAATGACAAGGAAAAAATTATCCAGAACATGCTCTCGTCTAATGTACCGTCAAACACTGCATAGTGAAATCTGCATACAAACGATTTCACAAACAAATCATGATTCATCATTCATTTTACTTCTAAAATTGATTCAAAACATGAAGTTAACACTTAAAACGTGGTAAAATGAAATTTTATGAATAGATATGAATTGTTTTTAAAAAGAGAGCATATGTTTTCTGAGAGTGACTAAAAGCTGTATAGGAAAGCCCTTATATGGAGATGGTGTGGGCGTTTTATGCAGATTACTATCATCAGGCATGCAATCGTTTAGAATACTCCACATTCATTAACAAGATTAAGAACAAATGAATGTGCATATGCATGTGTTGTGAATTAGGCTGATAAATACGAATGTTCCACACAATTAATAGTGAACGAGACCCATTTTCTCTCTCTTGCTAACAAGCCGATCCACTAAAGAGTGTTTATGCCGTAATGTTCTGTTCCTCAGGACCACCTGGGCGGCGCACTGGACCTGAAGGAAGACTTGGACGAGTGCAAGCATGAGGCTGAGCTGGTGTACGAGACCAACTGCCACTGGGAGCGCTGCAGCAAAGAGTACGACACGCAGGAACAGCTGGTGCATGTAAGTGTGTGTGTGTGTGTGTGTGTGTGTGTGTGTGTGTGTGTGTGTGTGTGTGTGTGTGTGTGTGTGTGTGTGAGAGAGAGTGAGTGTGTGAGAGAGTGAACAGGTTTATATTACACCAAAATGTCCCCACAAGGATAGTGAAACCTGAGATCGCCTAAACTGAGGGACCAGCCAGCGGTTCCCAACGAGGGAAATGGGTTAATAAACATAATAAATTATATTTTTTCGAAAATGTAAAATGTAGAAAGTTTTGTGTGATGGGTAGGTTTAGGGGTCTGGTTAGTGAGTGAGTGAGTGAGTGAGTGTGTGTGTGTGTGTGTGTGTGTGTGTGTGTGTGTGTGTGTGTGTGTGTGTGTGTGTGTGTGTGTGTGTGTGTGTGTGTGTGTGTGTGTGTGTTTTTGTGATGGGCAGGTTTAGGGGTCGGGTTAGTGTGTGTGTGTGTGTGTGTGTGTGTGTGTGTGTGATGGATAGGTTTAGGGGTCGGGTTAGTGTGTGTGTCTGTGTGTATGATGGGTAGGTTTAGGGGTAGGGTTAGTGTGTGTGCGTGTGTGTGATGGGTAGGTTTAGGGGTCGAGTTAGTGTGTGTGTGTGTGTGTGTGTGTGTGTGTGTGTGTGTGTGTGTGTGTGTGTGTGTGTGTGTGTGTGTGATGGGTAGGTTTAGGGGTCGAGTTAGTGTGTGTGTGTGTGTGTGCGTGTGTGTGTGTGTGTGTGTGTGTGTGTGTGTGTGTGTAATGGGTAGGTTTAGGGGTAGGGTTAGTGTGTGTGTGTGTGTGTGTGTGTGTGTGATGGGTAGGTTTAGGGGTCGGGTTAGTGTGTTTGTGTGTGTGTGTGTGTGTGTGTGTGTGTGTGTGTGTGTGTGTGTGTGTGTGTGTGTGATGGGTAGGTTTAGGGGTCGGGTTTGTGTGTGTGTGTGTGTGTGTGTGTGTGTGTGTGTGTGTGTGTGATGGGTAGGTTTAGGAGTCGGGTTAGTGTGTGTGTGTGTGTGTGTGTGTGTGTGTGTGTGTGTGTGTGTGTGTGTGTGTGTGTGATGGGTAGGTTTAGGGGTCGGGTTAGTGTGTGTGTGTGTGTGTGTGTGTGTGTGTGTATGATGGGTAGGTTTAGGGGTCGGGTTAGTGTGTGTGTGTGTATGATGGGTAGGTTTAGGGGTCGGATTAGTGTGTGCGTGTGTGTGTGTGTGTGTGTGTGTGTGTGTGTGTGTGTGTGATGGGTAGGTTTAAGGGTCGGGTTAGTGTGTGTGTGTGTGTGTGTGATGGGTAGGTTTAGGGGTCGGGTTAGTGTGTGTGTGTGTGTGTGTGTGTGTGTGTGTGTGTGTGTGTGTGTGTGTGATGGGTAGGTTTAGGGGTCGGGTTAGTGTGTGTGTGTGTGTGTGTGTGTGTGTGTGTGTGTGTGTGTGTGTGTGTGTGTGTGTGTGTGTGTGTGTGTGTATGATGGGTAGGGTTGTGGTTTGGGAATAGAAAATACAGTTTGTGCAGTATAAAAATCTTTACGCCTATGGAGAGTCCCCGCAAAGATTGTGTGTGTGTGTGTGTGTGTGTGTGTGTGTGTGTGTGTGTGTGTGTGTGTGTGTGTGTGTGTGTGTGTGTGTGTGTGTGTGTGTGTGTGTGTGTGTGTGTGTGTGTGTGTGTGTGTGTGTGTGTGTGTGGTTATGGGATAGTCTGACAGACGGCTGGGTTGGACACAGGTTTCAGAGCTGTGCTCGTTTGGAACAGAGTCAAGAAATCACTGAATACCAGCAGTGAAGGAGAGATGCAGAATCAACAGGCAGAATCACAATGCATCCACCTTTTATAAAGACAAGCACAAATTTACTGGGTTCACAACACCTCCAAATTTTCTGCACACATTATTCTTTCCATAAACCGCCCACTTACACAGGAACAGACCACCTCACCTGCATTTATAACGACTAGCCAGATTTGAGAAAGCTCTTACTGTTTTTGTGTATAATAGGCGTCCCATCTGAGGAGGCATACTTAAATTTACTGACTCAGTTTTGGCCCGGGCAGCTGAGTGGCACAAGGTATCACTGACCTCTGACCTCTTGACCTGTGACCCAAAGGGCACAGCATAAATCTGTCCCACCAGATGATCCGAATTGTTCATGTGGAACTGAGAAGGTTTAGAATACCACAGGTTAACAATATAGAGAAGAAAATAAATAGGGGAAAATGCATGAAACACAGACTTACATGAGCATATTAATCAGTCCTTTTATGATAAATTAAATAATTTAAATGATAGATATCTGCACTTTTAAAAGTTTTTGTCTGGTAGTCATATTATTAATATTATTTTATTTATTTGTATACACACATTAATGTCGTTACATTAGATCAACTGTCTGTATCTGTTATACACAAACATAACTTACACACTCCTTTAGAGAGTGAAATAGGTCAAAGGAATTTGGATGGTGTGTTTTCACGACCGACTGGTTTCTTTGTGATGCTTTGATGTGCTTTCCTGAGACGGGCTGATCTATCCCAGCATGCACTCTGTCCTGTGTGGGGTGACACAACTTTCTGTGGCATTCCAGCCAACCAGTGAAGCATAGAGAAAAGAGCCCGTCCATCACACTGAAACACACACACACACACTGAGGAGAGGGACTGATTCACTCTCACTCTCCGCTCAGTCACTGAATGAGATCTTCACTGAATGACACTCTTGATTGTCTGTTTACACAAGCGATACACACTCTGATAACAGCTCATTATGGGCTTAAAGAGGAACAGAGGGCGCCTGTGTGTGTGTGTGTGTGTGTGTGTGTGTGTGTGTGTTATCAGTGATCTGGAGCAGTTCAGTGTTGCTGCTGTAGGACATCACGATGGAAAGTCTACAGATGTGGCCATAATGAAGCTCATTGTGGAGGAATCGTATGTGTGAGGATTGTTTCTGATTCCTGATTGATTCAGGCGGACGATAAAAACAGAACAGAGAGTTGTTTTAGTGTTAATCGACTCTTATTGAAACGATTCTATTCAGAGATTCAGACGCACAGATTCAAAAAGCATTTGCAAAAGCTCTATTTTGGAGTCTAACTGTTAACTAGTTAAGATGTAGTTTACTACAAAAAAAAAAAGAGTCGTAAAATGCCAAACTGGAGTTCAGGCTACGTTCTTGAGTGATTCATTTAGACTGGAACGTTCAGTTGATTCAGTGTTTTGACCAGTTGACACCGAGGCTTCAAGAATGAATATAAACGTGAGTGTTAGAGAAGAGAAATGATCCTGCAAGCGTTCGAGAAACACTCTGTCTAATGAATCACATTGAGGCATTTTGAAGAGAACAAATTAAGTGTACATTTCCAAGATTCCCTTAAAAGCCATTTGAGTACACAGAGAGTTTGTTGGTAATTGAAAATCTGTGGTTCACTCAGATCTGAGGGTTCTTGTCCATCACCAGAGACACTTTTAAAAACACACTCTCTCACAATCACATGCCATCACATTTTCTTATTCCCGTCTGACAGACGTAGAGAACGCAGACGCTCGTGATGGATAGCTTTGCTCTTCAATTGGCGGATAGGCAAATGGGCTCCTCAGAAGCTCAAATTGCTTTATTTTCTCAAGCTCTTGATAGATGCAGCCTTGCGTCCAAATGACGCCAATTGTGCCGTGTTTTTTATTTTGTGTGTGTGTGTGTGTGTGTGTACGGAACGGCCAATTAGACCTTAAACACAACGCTGACATTACAAAGGGAGGTGAGACCCGGGATTCCTGTAGCAGAATGAAACTGAATGGTTGTGTTTGTGTGTTCGCAGCACATCAATAATGAACACATCCACGGGGAGAAGAAGGAGTTCGTGTGCCGCTGGGAGGAGTGCTCTCGCGAACAGAAGCCCTTTAAAGCGCAGTACATGCTGGTGGTTCATATGCGCAGACACACCGGGGAGAAACCGCACAAGTGCACTGTGAGTCAAACGTGATTAAACACACACACACACACACCTATAGACATCCATAACAGGACATAACATAGACCCTCTATTGTTTATGTAAAACGATTTATAATGAATAGTACAGATTAACCCAAGCCCTAAAAGAAACATAATTTATACTTTAAAAGTTTACAAGGAACACGCAAATGTACATAAACTACAGCTGAGAAAAAAATATTTAAAAATAAAAAAATTCTAATCTTCAGATCAAAATTTAAGTGAATTTGGATTTTTATACTTTAAAAAATATTTAAAATATTTTACAAATAAAAATGTCCCCAAACTACAGATAAAAAAACCTAAAACATGAATTTTTGTACTTTATAAATATATTTTTTGAATAATAAAAAATAAATAAATAAAAACTTCCCCAAACTACAGCTAAAAAATAAAATTAAAAAAAAGTAAAATAAATACTGTAAATGTCCCCCAAATACAGATACAAATCTAAGAGAACTTGCATTTATATACTTAAAAAAAAAATAAGGACAACTGTATGCACACATATGCAATTGAACATGTTAAAGGGTTTTATATCAAGCATAATTCCCAACAGAAGAGCATGACACTATAGCAACATCAAGGTCATGGGTTATTTTCCAAGGATGTGCAGCGCATGAACTCATAAAAAATACCTTGAATGCAACGCAAGTCGCTTTGGATAAAAGCATCTGCCAAATGCATTCATATAAATGTGATGATTAGCATTAAATCAGGAACAGCGTTTGTGCATATACAATACATGACTGATTTGATCATGTTGCAATGGGTTTTCTTTCTGTCAGCAAACACTGGAGATTATTTGAATTGGCACAACTCTAGTAATGTGTGTGTGTGTGTGTTTCAGTTCGAGGGCTGCTCTAAGGCGTACTCTCGTCTGGAAAATCTGAAAACTCACCTGCGCTCACACACCGGAGAGAAACCCTACGTGTGTGAGCATGAAGGCTGTAACAAGGCCTTCTCCAACGCCTCGGACCGAGCCAAACACCAGAACCGCACACACTCCAACGAGGTAAAGACACTCACCTTCATTCAGATACACACCGTCATAATCATTCACACAATTTATCTACTTAATTGTCATTCAAACATGTATATGAGGGTGAATGTCATCGTATCCAGGTCACATTTCAAATCTAAATTATATATATGGTCCAATTCTCTCTATGAACTAGTTGGTTATTAGCATGCATATTACTTGAATATTGGCTGTTTGTTACTACTCATAAAACACATATTAAAGCCTTATTCTGCATGATCATATTCTACATCCCTGAATCCTACCCAATACCTAAACTTAACAACTTAACTACTATTTTATAATCTGAAATTAGGAGTTTGAGGCAAAAGTTAATAGTGAGAATTGGACCCTAAACTAAAGTGAGGCCATATATATATATATATATATATATATATATATATATATATATATATATATATATATATATATAAAATTGTTCATTGAAAAAATAAAACAGCAATACAACAAATGCTACCATGATGTATAAATATTAATTTAGTAAAGTAATAAATAATATGAATATAAAAATAAAATTTTATATATTTTTACACTGATATTTTCTTGCATTGAAGTTTTTTTTTTAATTAACCATAAATTGTTAATTAAAAATAAATAAAAAAATATGTAAAATATATTTTAATATTTTTGCACTGATATTTTTTTGCATGGAGTGCATTGAGGTTTTCATAATTTACTGCATTACAGCCAATCAAAATACTGTAATATTATATTATTTAATTAACCATAAATTTTTAATTGAAAATAAAAATATAAAAAATAACATTTTAATATTTTTGTATTACATAAATGAAAATTAGATTTTTTTTTTTTCATTATGGTAATTAGACTTAGGTAATTTATTTTTAAAATATAAGAGTAACCTAGACTTCATCTTGACAAATTATGTGACATTCAAGCTGCTCATTTACATACAATGAAAGTGAATGGTGACCACAAGATTAACCTAAAAAAATAAGTTAAATTTCAGTTTGTTCCTGAAGACCCATTAAAAAACTACTAACGTGAGGGTGAGCATCTTTTAACCATATTTTAATTTCTGGGTGAACTCTTCGTATAAACGTGGGCAGACTGCATTAGATCAGTTAGCGTCACCCGCGCGCGAGTTTCAGACGTGTGCCGCCCCAGTAGTTGTTCTTCAGAGAGAGGATCAGATAATCTACTTCACTGTGGCATTAAGGATCAGCTAACCGCCTAATGCTATGTAAATGTGCCATTTTCAGCATACACTAACAAATTTAGGCCAAAATTAGATTTGTTCACGCATTCCCTCATCATGTGTAGTGATTGTTCCTGGACGCCCAACGTTGTCCCATTAACCATGCAAGTGTGCACAATGTGTGTGTGTGAATAATGAGCTGTGAAGCTAATGAGTACGGCAACCCACGATACATTAGTGAGAATCAAGCACGTCCCCAACGGAGAAACAGACCACCTGCAGACCGCGCATAGAAAATGAAACCTGGCGCCATTTCCATTCTCGGCTGATCCATCACGAGCTAAAGGAGGGAGAAAGATCATTTCATCTCAACTTTATTAGTAAACAGCCATGCATCACGAACGCTTAGCATTCGCACAATCAGTATGTCAAGCACACGCTCCGTAATTTATTCCTCTAATTGTGTATTCATCCACTGCTCCATTTGAAGATAATCTGACTTAACAGGAAGAGATAAAACTCTAATTCAAAGTCGTACATTTGACTGTTAGAGGGTCGTGTGAAACTGAGAGATATTTATCTCCGCAGAAACCCTACGTGTGTAAGATCCCGGGCTGCACCAAGCGCTACACCGATCCCAGCTCGCTTCGGAAACACGTCAAAACCGTCCACGGGCCCGAAGCTCACGTCACCAAGAAACAACGCGGTGACCTTCCGTCGCGACCCCATCCGCCTAAGGAGAACGGAGAGAACGAGGCGGGAACCAAGCTGTCGGGGCGGACGGTTGAAGAGAAACTTGAAGCCAACAGCACGACTAGAGGCGTCGAGGACTATCTGCAGGTCAAGTCCATAAAGACAGAGAACTCTATGGTAAGATCTGGTGTGAATGAGGCGATTTTGTGTACCATTATATTTGCATACGTGCATAAAGTATGTTTCTGGCCTGATTGAATGCATAACAAAATGTATGTAATTTGAATAACAAGAGTGGTGGCATGGCTATAATCTGTACTCTCAAATATATTATTCATTGCTGATTAAATATACATTAAAATGTCCATCAGAGGTTATGCTAATCCAAACACACTAACAAAGCACGCTGCTGTATCTGTCCATCTTTAACCGCTCTCTCTACATGTGCTTCCTGCTCTTTTCTCTCCCATACACTTTCCGTAAGGACAGACGTTACTGAGGTGAGCGTGGATCCTGTCTTAATATCAGTCGCTTTCTACTGTTGTGTTCATCGGGCAGTTGACAAGTGACATGGATTTTGACCTTTTTTGCCAAACATCAATATATTTTTGTATGAAGGAAATTAATATGCACATAAACATGACAAATTTATCTTCCTCTTTTCAAACTTACAAGTTTGAAAATTATTTACTTCCGGTTAGTGTCCTAATACACACACATAACTTTTATGTTAGATGTGATTCATCGATTTGACGGCACGTATATAATACATATAAAACTGTAATATGTAAATGCATGACCTGTTTATTTTTATTTTAATAGACCTCAATTCTAAAATTGGCAGCATTTTTAAATCAAATTTCTATCCACATTTTTTTAATTTTGATGTTTCACAGTTTATGAAGAGGACAGTACGGAGGAGGATTAGGGCCAGGCAATAATAAAAAAATAAAACCATCTCGAGATTAAAGTAATTATAATGCGAGATTAAACTCGTTAAATTTCGAGAAAAAAAGTCGAAATAAAATCTTGAGAATAAACTCATTAAATATCGAGAATAAAGTCGTTGTGTTGCGAGAAAAAACTCGTTAAATTTCGAGAAAAAAAGTCGAAATACAATCTCGAGAATAAACTCATTAAACATCGAGAATAAAGTCGTTGTGTTGCGAGAAAAAAACTCGTTAAATTTCGAGAAAAAAAGTCGAAATACAATCTTGAGAATAAACTCATTGAATTTCGAGAATAAAGTCGTTGTGTTTCGAGAAAAAAAGTCGAAATGAAATGTAGAGAATAACGCATTCGATCAGTGTTCATTGCATAGCCTACTGATATCAACCTCATCAAGGTTTCGTGGTTTCCCAGGATACCATAAGACACATTATTAATCGTTGTTGTTTGTGTACGCCTCCATCCACAGAATGTAACGACTGTAACCATCTATACAGCCATTAATGGCAATGCTGTACGGTTTTAGTTTATCATAGCTTTCCATATGCCAGAGTGTATTTGGGCCAGCGCAAGTGGCGTCTTCTCAAGCGTCTCCTTCGTCGAAATTCCACACCTTGAGGATCAACAAGTTTAATAATGCGTCTTATGGTATCCTGGGAAACCACGAAACCTCCATGAATTTCATGTTGGACAAAAGCGAGTACATCGCGCAAATTGGACTGATTTTTTCTTCTAAAAACACCTAGCCGACCTAGACCTAATGTTCTATTCTTTGTTACTGAAAGAAAGTCAAAAATATAGATTGTCTAAGTGATCTAACTCTGTCATGTCCTCTATCAGGTTATGCAATGAACACTGATCAAATGCGTTATTCTCTAACGTTACATTTCATTTCGACTTTTTTTCTCGAAACACAACGACTTTATTCTCGACATTTAACGAGTTTATTCTCACAATTCTTCGACTTTTTTCTCGAAATTTAACGAGTTTTTTCTCGAAACACAACGACTTTATTCTCGAAATGTAATGAGTTTATTCTCAAGATTGTATTTCGACTTTTTTCTGGAAATTTAACGAGTTTTTTCTCGAAACACAACGACTTTATTCTCAATATTTAATGAGTTTATTCTCAAGATTATATTTCGACTTTTTTTCTCGAAATTTAACGAGTTTTTTCTCGAAACACAACGACTTTATTCTCAATATTTAATGAGTTTATTCTCAAGATTGTGTTTCGACTTTTTTTCTCGAAATTTAACGAGTTTAATCTCGCATTATAATGACTTTAATCTCGAGATGGTTTTATTTTTTTATTATTGCCTGGCCCTAATCCTCTTCCGTACGTCACCCCACAGATGTAATTATAATAATTTCATGGATAAAATCTAGCCAGCAAAATGATGAAAATATAAAGTAAAACAGGTTTTTGTTTAAGCACAGTCGAATTCCATGTCATGTCAACTGCCCTTTTACAGAATGCATGGTAAATGTCTCATTTATGGTTCTCTCCTTTTTTCTTTTTTTTTTTACAAATTATCTCTGAGGTTATTCCATAAAAAGCTCACACACAGAGCTATAAGATCAAATTCAGGATACAGTATGATAGTACACACATTTGGGTGTTGAATTCTTCACTGCGTCAAAAAATGTGGACCCCTACGTTATGAGATCTGTTGACACACAGAGGGCCTCTAATTTCCCATGGGCTTTCACCCTACATATCCAGCCCAATCCCCCCACAATCCCGAGATCTAACGCTCCCGCCTGCCACTCAAGGATAAAAGCCATTAGTGGATTAATATTATATCAGTGGGACTGTTTTTGTGTCCTGAACAAATAGTGGCAGTGATCAAGCTGTGATCAAGCACGCTTCACGTGGGGACAGAATACATTTGCTTCATTCAAGGGATGTGCAGTCATATGACGTGAATACAAAGACATAGCTTACCTTATATATGTTGAGAGCTTCCCCCTTTGTGTATTCATGCCAGGCCACATGCATAATGCACAAAGAGGTTGCCATAGGAAATAACGATTTGTCAGGCACTTAATGTAGCTTTCTGAGAAGATCGCGAGGGGGAGGAAAAAGAAGTGGGATGTCTTGAGGAAGGGTGTTTTCCCAAACCTCGAATCAGTATGCTCATTATTTGCAATTTACACTTGGGAAAGTGATTGTAAGGGTCGTGTGTTTTGCATGTTGCTGTGTCTGCATTCTGGGTCATTCTCTTCGTTTAGCTTCTTGGGTAATCAAACTCAAACTTCCCATCTGTCTCTCTCAGATGTATCAGTCCAGCCCTGGTGGTCAGTCATCATGTAGCAGCGAGCCGTCACCACTTGGCAGTGCCGCCCACCATGACGGTGGAGTAGAGCCGACGGGACTCAGCGGGGGCAGCATGGGAGATCTGAGCGCCCTGGATGACGCGCCCCTTGTGGATTCAACCGTCTCCACAGGAATGTTGGGCCTCCATCTTCGCAAAAACACCAGCCCTGCCCACAGACTCGCGTATCTGAAGCAAGAAAAGCTGAAGTCGGTGAGGGACTCGTGCTCCTGGGCAAACCCAACTCCTCCTGCCCCCAGCACCAAGCTTCCACCCATCAATACCAGTGAGTATTTTTAATTTTAATTTGATCACATTTCCACCACTGATGCACTCCCAAAATCCAGTTTTTCTTCCTCTAAACAGGGTTCGTACAGGGTGCTTTAAGTACTTGAATTTGAATTTTTAAAATTTAAGTCCTGGAAAACCCTTGAAAACAGCCATTTTTATGAAAAGATACTTGAAAAGTGCTTGAATTATTGAAAGACAATATGTGATTTTTCATTTTCTCAAAAAAATATTTTCACGCAAAATTAACGCTGTGGCCCGTCTGATATAGATATAGAGCAATTTCGCATGGCTATGAGCTTGATATTGCTCATATAAATATCCAAGTATATGATACAGCTTTTATTCTTAAGGTCAATCATACATTAATGGGAGGAAAAAACAGTTTGAAAGAGGAAAACGATATCTTTGTCATAGTATCCTTTCAATCGTTAAAGTTACCGCAGTCATTGCCTGTGCTGCACTTTATTTGTACCATTTTGTTTAATTGGTTTATTTTTATTAATCCTTTTTTAGAATTTGAAAGATGATAAAGACATTGTTTGATAAGCGAGATCTCTCATTGTAGTCCTTGAAAGCCAAAAACATAGTGCTTGAAAAGTCCTTGAATTAAATTTTACAGTATCTGCACAGACCCTGTCTAAATTCAGCTCTTTTCTGTTGCAGGTTCTTTATTGGAAAGTTCTGTCAGTCTGTGTGATCCAGGGCTTTCCATCTCCAGTCCGCGCCTGGGCGATCTTTGTCCTGGTGAGACTACGGTTTTAAGTCAACTGGTGGAGCGTCGGGATAGTCTGGCCAGCAACGTGAGCTCGGCTTACAACCTTAGCCGTCGTTCTTCCGGGATCTCGCCCTGCTATTCAAGCCGTCGGTCCAGCCAAACCTCACAAACTGGTGGGCGCCTTAACATCAGCTCTACCGGCTCCTATGACCCCATTTCCACCGATTTGTCTAGAAGGTCCAGTGAGGCCAGCCATTGTGGAGGAATCCCCAGTCTACTCAGTCTGACTCCTGCCCAACACTACAGACTCAAAGCCAAATATGCTGCCGCCACAGGCGGCGCGCCACCAACCCCTCTACCTAATATGGACTTCATGAGCCTGAAGACTCGGATGGCCCTGTTTGGGGATTCCAATGAAATGTCCACACTCCCCATCAATCCCCCTTCAGTTCCCAGAAGGTGTAGTGATACCAGCTACGCCAACCGTAGCGTCTTGCCCCATGAGGTGACGGGAAACATCACTCGAAGAGCAAGCGACCCGGTTAGAAGAGTCGGTCCAGAGCAGTATTCCCTCCAGCAACGTTACAATAGCATGAACAATGTGAACCAACATCCGTCGTTGCACCATCCAGCATCCGGCCGACACTTTTCACAGATCAACAGCCTGTCTGAGAGTAACGTAAACCGCCACCAATATCCACCCCGACCTCCTAGCATTTCTGAGAACGTGGCGATGGAAACCATGGCGAGTGACATGGACAACCAGAACAATGATGCAATGATGTTACACGATGACATAGTTCAGTACCTTACATCTCAGAATGGAGATTCCAGCCAA
This sequence comes from Scardinius erythrophthalmus, assembly GCF_964197995.2. Classification (NCBI taxonomy): domain Eukaryota; kingdom Metazoa; phylum Chordata; class Actinopteri; order Cypriniformes; family Leuciscidae; genus Scardinius; species Scardinius erythrophthalmus. Next base: position 30,544,738 of record NC_138245.1, on the reverse strand, counting down.
CATCCAGGGATAACGTACCGCCACTACCCTGGACAAGGCCTCCACGGCTTTGGGTCCCTGCAACAGTGTCATTACCAGAGACGCCTGGCCTTGGTGGAAGGCAACATGAACGCCGTAACACAACAAACGGCAGCTCCAAGCTCCCAGCAGTCATTCCCAGGTTCACCCAATGCCACTAAGAGCCAGATGCCGGTGCAGTGGAACGAGGTCAGTTCAGGGACAGTGGATTCATCTCACAGCCAAACCAAGCAGGGATCAGGGCGGGGAAACCTCACCGCACTCCAACAAAAACAAAACCTCAGCTCCTTTCAGAACGTCAACTCCAACCAACAAGTTGGGCTGATGAGTCACAACCTCGCTCACGCTGCCCACGTGCAACGCAATAACGAGTTTAATTCACAGAGGGTCAACCAAAGGCAACCACTACGACAGGCTAACACAGAGCAGACTATCTTTCTGCATGGTTACCATGAGGGTTCTGCTTCAAATGATATCAGTGTAGGTTTGCTGAGCCCGTCTGGTAAAGCGCTGACGGCACAGTCTGGCAGTGTCCAGAATAACAGGGTGAGAGCTCAGCCGGTGGCTAGTCAAAGCCATGCCACTTTTAATGGAAATAATCATGGAAATTATTCCCAGATGAACATCAACCAGCAAGGCTATGTCATTCCAGCCCAGAATCCCACGCTGAACGGAAACCATGGGCTGCTACAGCCAAGGCCGCCCACAGAACCCAAACCCTACAGCCGGCAGCTCTCAGTGCCAACGACAACTGCAGCGCAGCAACTTGGTTACCCACAATCCAACTTTAGCCCTGCATATGACACCTCTGAGGCCAGTCCTAAGAAATCAGCTGACGGCACAGATACCAATGGTATTTTCTACACTGGACAGATTCACATGTTCGAGTCCAGCAGCCTCAGGATGACAGATGCAGTGCAAATCGGGACAGAAAGCACAGTCATGGGCTCCCCAGAAACAAATCAGGTCTCGAGCACGGTGGATTCAAGCGGAGCAGAGCACCCGCAGATCGACTTCGACGCCATGCTGGATGACGGCGATCACTCCAGCCTCATATCAGGAACTCTAAGCCCCACCCTCCTCCGCAGCCTATCCCAGAATTCCTCCCGTCTCACCACGCCCAGAAACTCAGTGACGTTGCCCCCGGTGCCTGCGGGAATCGCCAACATGGCCATCGGAGACATGAGCTCCATGCTGACTGCGCTCGCAGAGGAAAGCAAGTTCCTCGATATGATGTCATAGGAAAAACAGGAAACACGAGATTAAAAGAGACAGTGTGACATAATGCATTGACATTTTTTCAAATCCTTTTTAAAAAGCGTATTATTCTGTATAGTATTAGTTTGGTGACATCTTTTTGTTTTGCATAAGAAGCCATACTTTGCCTTAGACCAGTGTATGTACAGCACATACAGTATATGAACAGACAGAGAATTTGATATGCGACAGTCCTGTATTTTTTTATACGACTTCTGAACTGACGACATGAACGCAAAGAAACAAGTGCCTCGCTGTGCACAAGCATATGCAGGAATCACATTACTCGAGCAGAACGGGACTGTATCTTTCTCGGGCCTCTTCAATGGAGACGGTTTTGTATATTCTGTAAATTAAATGTAATATTATGCTTCCTATCCTTGTTTGTACTAGACAGAAGAAAGGATCCGAATGAATATGCAGATAAAATATTATGAAATGTAAAGCTGGACAGTTGAAAGTGCGGTTCAGAATCAGAAATACCTCTTGCTTTGTTTTGAATTATTGAAGACCAGAGTGGAATCACAGGAACGTAACAGCGCTTTAAAGAAACTGAACTAAAGTCTCTCGGAGAGAACCGCACAACTGATTATCTTGGACATTTGAACTCAATATACCGAATTATGTTTAAACTGTCCTGTTGTGCACAGATTCCTTTTACAGGGCTGGATCATGTAGATAACTTTTGTACATTTTTAATGAAATACAATATTGTTGTTTTTCTACTACAGTGTTGTTTGGTTCTTCATTCCACACGCAGGACATTGGTGAAGAACTCTCTACTAATAGTTTAATACTTTTAACTCTTTCCCAGCCAGTGTTTTTTAAGTTTCCAGCCAGCGCCAGCATTTTTGATCATTTTCCCCAAAATGTCATGGCCCCCAGACCAAATCAGGAATATCAGAGGAGATATGAAGACTTCAGATGCAAAAGCCTCTAAGTGCCATCTGAAATATTCTTCTAAAATGACATTTTTGTCAAGCTCGTATGTTAAAGTTCAGTAATTTGACTTTAATGACAATTAATAGGTCATTTTTATTGCCATTAAAGTGAAAAATTATCATTCTAGAAGGAAATTTCAGATGTCACTTGAAGACTTCAGATGCAAAAAGAGGCAAAAGCCTCTATGTATAAAGGAAGACCCCCCCACACACACACACACACACACACAAAAAAAAAAGTTTCATAAAAAGTTTCATAAAAAAGCAACATTTTGAACAAAAAGCTGAGAAAATCATGTTTTTGTCAAAGACTATGTCTGGATCAGATTCAGAACGATGATCAAAACACAGATGGAGTAGATCGAGTCCATCAACACCCAAGCTTGCTCAGTCCAGGGTCGACATTTCTTTCGCTATCATTAGGCAGTTTTGATTTATATGTTGTTAAATGTTTATGATCACGTTATTTTACATATGCATCTGCTCTCATATGCAATAGCTCGTTTCTGTTTCTTTTTCGACTTCGTTTTGATCCGGAGATTCAGTACTCTTTCAGAAGATGCGACACAGCGCCCCCTAGCGTTAAACAATGAAAACATGGAAAGACGTAAAATTCCGTCAATGGCAAGGAAAGAGTTAATAAATAGATTTTGAATAGATTTCGAAGATTTTCAGGAAGGTAATGTTGAAATGGGCCAGATTTTGAAATGCAACAAGCCATGTTGTTAAACGACTATTTGGACCTTTCTAGTTTTTGTGATGGCACTCTCTCTTGTACGCCACATGTCAGGCAACAGTCCACAGCAGCCACATGAGTTTAGAAATAGTTTTCCTTTTCATTTCATTTGAGAGTGGGCTCCTTTAAGAGAACTGAAGGCACGTATTGTGCATACTGAGCAGGTTCTGGAGTAAACCGCCATGTTTTCTCAAATGAACAGTGGCAGACCGACCCAGAGGAACGACTGCCTAAACCACATAAAACACACACATGAAGACGGAAACGGTCCAGGGACGCGGTCTTCGGAGTAAAAGCCTCAGGAACAAATGGTTTTATTCTGACAGTGAATTCAGCTGAGGCCTTGTTTGATCTCCGGTTTCTGATAGCTGGAATTTCGTATTCTCTCTGAGAAATAAAAGAGAAGGGAAAATAGCCTTAGGAGGAATAGCCTGAGGATGAAAAAGAAAACGTCGGGGAAAAAGGCGTTGAAGTCTGAGCGCGCACAAAAGAGAAATTGCCAGAGGTTTGATTTGAAAGGCATTGTAAAGGCACGACCCTAGTGACCTTCTGAGAGAACTGCATGTGCCTTAAATTATATAAGACAATTAAAATGTGCGTGCTTTCTGGGACGGTATGTTTAAAAAATATGAGACCAATTTCACATGCAAAGCCAGTCAAAATGTTTTCAATCATATATTTGCATGGTTTGTTTACCGCAGGCATTTATTGATAAGCTGTTGATTCACAGACACCAAATCATTTTGACTCGTCCCTCAGTTGGTAAAAACTTTACATTAATGCTTTTACAGTGGAAGTCAATATGGGCAAGTGTACCAGAGGATTTACAGTAAAAGCCTAAATTTGCTGCTTTTTGTTATTTGTAGTGAAACTGTTTTTCAGTGTGTGAACTTTTGGTTATGTGTTTCTGACATAAATCCTGTGTATATGGATTTGTCTCAGTGTTTATTGGTTTTATACTTGTTGAGTTGATATCCAGATGATATCCTCTCATCTACGTCTGTAGTAGCTTCGTACTTTTGTGAGAACTTTGTGGCACTTCTCATGTTACTAAACTCCCAGGAAGAATTGCGTCTTGATTTGGATAAAAGTGAAACATTATGAGGCATCGAAATACAAAATTCTAAAGAATGCTATAGAAATTTTTGGGATTTTTTTTCTGGTATAGTTGAAATTCTCTCGTAAGCAGGTATTAAATTTATAGAAAGTATAAAATATTTATTTAATTTATTGGTACCAGACAGTCAATATTGGATATTTTAAGATTTTTTTTTTTTTTTTTTTTTTACGATTAAGCCTCATTTCTATGTTTTAGGTTTGTATGTTTGCTCTTAAATGTAAATTCATTGAAATATCTGAAATAACATTGCACGCACAAAGAAAGTAAGTGATTTTATCACTCTAGTCTCTTATGAACATGAATATTTTTGTGGTGATACTTGTGTTTATTCTAATCTTAATCCAGATGCAATGTTTTGCCCTATAGACTTCAATTGAAAGTGCAATATGCATTAGCATAAACACACTTTTTAATAAAAAAATAAAAAAAAGCATTAAGCCACAAATAATCTAAAACTGCATGGGTTATTCCTCTAACAAAGTGACGTGAAAGCAAATATTGACGTCTTTCTTGAAAGAATCCCAAACAGTGTCGCCTGAAACTTTATATGGGACAGAAAAAGAGCATCCATTAACTTCCCCTCGGAGTCCAACGAGGGACGCGGAGAAAGACAGACAGATATAATAGGAGAAAGAGCGACTCTTGTGGGATTTGGTAATGGTGTGTGTTGAGAGCGGGGCTCAGGAGATCTCTGAGCTAACGATGCTGTAATGTAGTGCTGCTGTCCGCATGAGCAGTGGTGTGACGGATTGGGTGAGCAGAGAGAGCAGACCGGAGAACTACACACACACACACACCGATCAATCAATTAAAGACGCGAGCAGGAAGGCGGGAAGAGACGCTAATTAACACACACTGCAGGGTGAGGCTGTAGTCAGTGAACTGGGCCTGTGTATGCGGGCACGACTCCATCTCGTGACCTCCGGGTCACACTCGCATACAAACACTGACTGACCAGAGGAATCAGACGAGATGACGAGAGACTTCAGGCATCTGTCAGAGTCCGGAAACTCAGAACACATCAAAGACGGGTCAGACTCGCCTTTCATCTGACGACATATCCAGGTTACCACTGATGTCGTTATGAGGCTACAAAACTCTAGAAATTCACATTAGAAATTTCCGTCACTTTATTTTAGTGTCCTTGTTACACGTTACATATAAATTATGCATAAATACATGCAACTAACCCTAAAACAAACCTAATCCTAACCATATACCCTGTAGTAAGTATGAGGTCAATTAATATTACTTAACAGTGCTTTAAAAAAAAAATTATCACAATGTTCAAAGTTGGAATGTATAAGCAACCATTTATGGGTTATTGGCCATAACATGATTTTTTCTTTTCTTTATGTAGTTACTTTATTATTATTTGTATTTATTCTTTTCATTTTTTGAAAATAATTGATTGGTACTGACCAGAATTCAATGTCATCGGATCCTTTATTACATCCTAACAAGATCTTAAAGTTGTTATTTGAATTTATGTTGGTTCACAACAAACACCAACAGGATTGAACAAACTGGTTCAACAAAGCTGTTGGTGTTTGTGGGATCAATGAACTTATTTGCCTTTCGGAGCCTTTTTTTGCAATTCGGATAATTTCATTTCAATTAAATGAAATATTCTGATTGGCTGTTTATGCTGCCAACACATTAACACATTTAATGCATTCTCATTTACTAAGGTTGGTCATCATCAAGTAAATCAGGATAATCTGTGTGCAAATATGACAGAAACGACACTACAATGTGAGTTAAAATGTCAGAACACTAATTACTCAGAGGTTAAGTTTCATTCAGAGTTTGTGGATCTTCTGTTCCACTTCTGAACCTCTTCGTCATTATTATTATTATAACATGACATTCCCACAGCCAGTTTTATTCTCCCACAAGCGCAGATCTTCTTTGATGGAGCATGTGCTGGAATCTTTGATAGGTCATTTATTTTACTACAATAATAACATGTAAATTTCTCCTCCAGACTCTCGTTTGGGTTTGAGGAAAATTCAGTCATTATAAGTCCGGAAACGGACTATACGCCAGTATGCAAATGCTTAATGCACTGCATACTTGTGTTATGAATTGCAGTCTGACATATTTTAGAATAAAAATATGAGCTTGGGTTGAATCTCACAAAAACCTATAAATATAAATATACTGTAAAAACAAAGTTGCTGCCTTACATTTTGAAATACAATCAACTTGGATGTTTAAGTCATTTCAACTTAAATTACATTAAACTGACTTAAGTTTGAGTTGAAAATTGCTTAACTTATTTTGATGAGTTAAAGCAATGTAAAAACATAAGTTGTCATAGCTTATTGATCATATAATGTTTTACATTGTACAGTTACAATTACAGTTTTTACAGTGTATATACCACCTGGAAAACATAAAAAAACTCATATTTTTTTGCCCCCTTAACTTTCTTAAAAAGTACTTATTGACTGTTTTCAATATTGCTTATTGTATATTTCTTATTAATATTTCCTGCATTATCGTGCCTGTACTCTAGATAATGTTTGAAACGTTTTAATTGTATTGCCTCCGCAGGATGAATTGCTTTGTTGTAAATCTGCTAGTTTAATACAGGTAAATTATTTAATGCAATTATAATTACTATTATTATTATTAGCCCATATGTATTTTTTCATTACAGTCATTAGAATTAACGAGGGATGTGCTTTTTTTTTTTTGCATAAATCACAATGCAAAAATCGTAATTGTAATTGTAACAGGCTCTTTTTTTATCTTTTGATTTCAGGGTGAAACATGAGCTGGATGTGTTCTTCACTGTATACCCTAACGCTCAAAATAATCAATTGGTTTGAGTAGGACAAACAAATTAAACTAATTAGTTCAGTCATATTAACTTTTATGAGTATTTAGCACTTTCTTTTTCTTTCAAGTTCACAGAACTGATATATTTTAAGTAAACTGATCTGTTTCATGAAATTATTTCTTTTAATTTAGACAAACTTAAGTTTAACTGAAATGGCTGGGATGTCTATTTCCCAGCATGCTTTGCCGACGGCACTCGAAAGGGAGAGTAAATGCTAAAATTAAGTGTAATATAAAGTTTTTTTTTTTTTTTGTGCAATATTAATGTTAAGTGGGAGATTTAGTAGTAATTCATGTTTTGATAAGCTAATTTAGAAGAATTTCTGTTAATGTTGGTTTTAGGATAGTTACCATCATGGTGACGAGTGGTGCATGAGTTTGATTTGAGAGCAAATAACACCTTTATATTCCTGCACACATACAGTAAGTGCTACTGTATAACATACTATTGTTAACATGTTAACAAATTAGTATGTTAGCAAACTAGCTTGTTAAAGCTAGCTAAGTTACTAATAAAAATGTTCACATTGAGATTACATGGAAGTACTCAAACATTTCAAGTTAAGAACAATTAAAATGTATAAGTACAAAATAAAAAGCAAGTTCTGCTAACTTAAACTTTGAATTTCTTAACTTAAAAAATTTGAGGCACCTGATTGCCTTACATTTTTTGAGTTTTGCCAACTTATTCGGGTTCACAGTGTCGTTTTGTGAGATTCACGCTGTACAGCCGATTAATGTTTCCTTATAATCCACATACAAATGCGTTTAAATGCCCCGTTTGCCAGTGCAGATCTCTGCCAGCATCAACAGGGTTTGGAAAAGCTCTCGCACAGCTCTCTCACGAGAGACAGGCAGCTCTAATCACGAGTGTTTCTCTGACAGCGCGAGAGCCACTGTTGTGGGAGATAATTAATAAAGCGAGAAGGAGAATCAGCCTCCTCAAGCACTCTCCAGCTTTTAACACTGAAAATGAGTTGGTGGCCTGGCGGAGAGAGGAATCTCTCAGATCTCTCTCGCCGGTCTCAGAGAGCAAACCCCGGGAGACCCTCCACTACTGATCTGTATCAACCATGACGTGTTGACTGAAAGACTATTGATGAAAGGGAAAGACGCCTTTAAAGCAGCCGAGAGCCTCAGAGGTTCCTCATCAAACTCAGGTTGATCATTCGCCGTGAGCTCAGAATCGAGACCATGAGCCTCGTGTTTTATTAGCGCTGAGCCTTTAATCTAAGGAAGACCTGCATGACGAGATATTCTGGGTGTTCAGGGGACCGTTGATGTCTCTCACCTAAAGAACACATCTTCTGCATGTGGAGCTTTAAACAGACCAAAGATGTTCAAATTAGTTTGTAAAAATGGGCTGATGCAACAATTCTTGAACGTTTTGTCACAAGTAGGGCTGTGAAACGATTAATCGCATCCAAAATAATACACACAAATATCCATGTATATATTTAAGAAATATTTGCATGTATATATTTATATAATATTTAAATAAATAAAAATTCTTAAATATATACATGCATGTCTGTGTATGTATATATACAAAATAATTATACACAGTACACACACATATATTACTGTACGTAAACACAAACTTTTATTTTGGATGCGAATAATCGTGATTAATCGTTTCACAGCCCTAGTCACAAGTTAATTTCATTATGTTCAATACACTTACATAAAAGTTAACATAATCCTTTTATTTTGGGACTACATGAACCATTTTTGTTGACATAACTAACTGTGATTTGTAGTTCCCAGCATGCTTTGCACGGAACTGCAGTAGAAGAGTAAATGTAGAAAGCGTTATTTTACGTGTTGTTCAGTAAAAGGAAAGACACACTTATAGACCGTTTGCTGATCGTCTGATGCATAATGCACACAAAATGGGAAACACTTTAGGAGTTTCAAAGTCATTATCTGATTGGTTGAATTCTACAGGTTTCCGTGAGAAGTGTTTGTCATGTTCGCTTAGAAACAAAGCTGTGGTGATGCCAAACCCCCTTATGGAAAAAGAATAATTCAGTGTTCTTGAATGAATCATTTATTAGATGGACGCCCGGTCTGGACTTTACATTTTCACACCCTTAAACACGATGTGGAACAAAACAAACTCTGATTGGTTGAATTCTCCAGGATTTCCGGGAAACGTGTGTCGCTTTAACCTTTTGAAAATCAGTCCATTCATACTGCTTTTTATTTTATTGTTTATAACACCATTAGACTTGTAAAAAAAGGAGTAGGTGTCCAACCGAAAATAACACTGATCACCATAATGATGATTTTAAACAAAACTATTTTTTCAGTTTATGGAGTCAACTTTGCTTGTGTTCTTTCAAATGTTCTGATATTTTGACAGTTTAACATTGGTTCTCATACAAATCAGTTCAAAAGTTGTTTTATTTGAACTGTTTTCAACATTGATAATAATCATAACTGTTTCTTGAGCAGCAAATCATCATATTAGAGTGATTTCTGAAGGATCATGTGACACTGAAGACTGGAGTAATGATGCTGAACATTCAGCTTTGATCACAGGTTGTTGATTCTGTCTTCAGATGTCTTTTGAAACTCAAACCCTGACAAGGCCAGTAAAGACACGTCAAACACCAGACACCAAAAACACAAGGATAGACGGGCGGACATAACAAGACGTCTCCGAGAATCATGTCTAACCTTGTCCTGAAACTCTGATGAGATACTTTGTTTTCCACAGACTGAGTTTCTCTTTTATACCCCAGGATTTCTCATTGTCTAAGATAATTTTGCTAATGAGTCAATAGTTGTCATCCAGTAAGAGTACAAAGATATAAAATGTGAATAGCAGGATTATTTTGAGTTCATATTTGATCATAGATTAACTTTTGATTGCAGATTTCATCAACTGTAGAGACACATACAGTTTGTATGAACACTTGTTTTGGCCACAGAATAAAAAATAAAAAAAGGTAATTACTATATCTCACAATTTTGACTTTTCCCCCCAACAATTCCAAGTTTATGACTCACATTTCTGACTTTAGTTGTGAGATATAAACAGTAAAACATTTTCACCTGATTCATCTTAAAAACTTAAAGGGATAGTTCACTTTGAAATTAATTTTTGATATGTTTTAGCTTACCTCAAGGGCATCCAAGATGTAGGTGTCTTTGTTTCCGCAGTAGTTTCAATTTTGATATTTTTAGGACAAACCGTTCTTGTCTGTCAGTCATATAATGCAGGTCGATGGTCACTGTATCAAAACACAAGCACAGAGTCCAAATTAAAACAATTCCCCATCGTCCAAATTAAACAATTCCCCATCGCAAGTACACATTGACGGCCTAAGACACGAAACGAGCGGTTTGTGTGAGAAAACGAACAGTATTTATATCGTTGTTATCTCTTGAAAACAGCACACGTCTAAATGATCTGACGGCGCGGGCGGTATAGATGTATATGCATAGATGTCGCCTTGGCTACGCAGTTCATTGGAACGAAACCGTAGCCAAGCGACATCTAGTGTATATATCTATACCCGCCCGCGAGCGGGTATAGATGTATACACTAGATGTCGCCTTTGCTACTACAGTTCATTGGAACGAAACCGTAGCCAAGGCGACATCTATGTATACATCTATACCCGCCCGCGCCGTCAGATCATTTGGACGTGTGCTGTGTTACAAGAGGTAAAAACGATATTACTGTTCGTTTTCTCACACAAACCGCTCGTTTCGTGTCTTAGGCCGTCAATGTGTACTTGCGATGGGGAATTGTTTAATTTGGACGATGGGGAATTGTTTTAATTTGGACTCTGTGCTTGTGTTTTGATACAGTGACCATCGACCTGCATTATATGACTGACAGACAAGAACGGTTTGACCTAAAAATATCCAAATTGAAACTACTGCGGAAAAAAAGACACCTACATCTTGGATGCCCTTGAGGTAAGCTAAAACATACCAAAATTTATTTTCAAAGTGAACTATCCCTTTAAGTTCAGTTGCTCTCCCAAATTTCAATCATTTCATCATAAATTATATTAAACGGACTTTAAAAATCGAGTTTTATCTCGTATAACTTATAAAAATGTTGAAATTGCATAAATATCAAAATGAGCTAATGTAAAATTACCTTTTTTATTTTATTATTCCGTGGTGGAAACAATAAGCTTCCATACATGAGATTATTGGGGTCTTTTAAAAAAATTATTTTGGATTTAAGAAAACTTAACTTAATTTACTGTGTATGATTTGTTCAGCTTATTTAAATGTACAAAATTAAAAAAGTTATCTCTACTCTTGGGAAGCAAGTAAAAACCCATGCAAAAAAAAAAATTAATTAACAAAATATAACGAGTTGTAGAAAAACGTCGGGAAAGCAGGAGACTTTGGCATTTGCTCTTCATTTCCAAGAGACACAATAGAGATATTAAAGAGATCATTTGTGCTCTCTCTTTCCTGTGGGTGTGAACCTTCGTCGAGTCGGTCGAGTGACTCTGAAACACAAGCCAGAGGCGAAAGAGAGAAAGCGCAAAGGCTCATGAGATTGACGAAGATCCTGCAGATTTAAAGGTGGTATCACGGAGGAGCGGCGGTCCTCAGGGGCCGATTTTTAAGGCTTATTAATATCTCATGGCTCTGTCCCACTGACTTCTGCCCTCCTCATTATAATACGCCACCACCCAGCCAATCAGTGTGTGCGGTTGATACCGGAGTGAATGCCGGGGGTCAGGAGGGCGGGTCTGGTGAATATTAATATTTCTAACTGCATAATTCTATAGTGCCCAGAGGTCAGCGACGGGGGAAGGACCCTGCGGCAGGACTGTCTAACCCACTTCAGAGATGAGCATGAGCATGCTGAGAACCACGAAGATAGGGTGCATTTTATGTCCTGTTCCAAACTCTAGTGAGCTCCCTACCTAGACAGCATTTTAAGGCATCATAGATTAAAGTACCTTCTTTTAGCCAAGCATCACATGTATCCTTCACCGAAAATCCCATGCATTGCACAAGTGAATAAATATTTGAAAAATGTAAATAAATAAATAAATGTGTGCGAGTGTGTGTGCATTTCATGTTTGATTTATGCTTGCTATTGGTTACATTGTAATATTGTTCTTATTTTAATGCTTTTTATATTTTTATCTCATGTAAAGTGTCTCTTGTTAATCGCCTTGAACAGCAAAAAGCAAGGCTGATATCACTATATATATAATCTACTGATATAAAGTCTGTAGCATTATTAAGTTTCCTTTCTAAAGTACCTTCTTTTATCCAGGCATCACATGTATCTTTCACAAAAATCCCAGAATGCATTGCACAAAGATCAGTAAAAATATTCTCTGAAAAGTGAATACATATATATATATATATATATATATATATATATATATTTTTTTTTTTTTTTTTTTTTTTTACTAAAATGTTACTGTTCTATGTTTCTGTTATGTTGTTTTTACTGTTTGTATATTGCATTTGATATTTTTATCTCCTGTAAAGCGTCTTTGAATACCCTGAAAAGCACTCTATGAATAATATTTCATGCAATACTGAAAAATATCAATAAGAAATACTTCACTCTATTCATTAAAACAAGTGAAATTGTACATTTCGGCTGCACTCATTACTTATTAGCTTTCACCAAAATCCATTGATTTTAAGCCACTAATATGGCGTCGCTAGTGCAATGCTTTACTGTTTAAATGCTTCCAACATGCAAAATACTGAGGTCATGTGATCAAAATGAAGCATGCTAAAGTTTGTTTTTTGTTGCCTAATGTATACATGCATGCATCTCAGAGTATACTGTGAAGTTTATATACAGTACACTACTATTATATCCCAGAGAGACTTCTGAAACATCCAGCTCATGATTGTAATTGTGTGTATTTGTTTGTGCACACACACTCATCTGCTCTGCATGTGGTAAAGCTTTACCAGGAATGCTAACTTAAGTGTTATTGGGTGGTTTAGATTTAGCAGAAACAAGCTCCATCTGGACGCACACAATCGCAGCTGTAACTCCCTCACAAACCCCCGGGAGCTGACAGCCCTCATGCAACCGTCCCGTACCAGCACACACACGTACGTAACACACACCAGCGACAACAGCACGACTGCAGCTCCTGAGGATCTGGTTCCAGGTCAGTTCAGCCGCGGAAGCAGGGAGAAAGACGAGAACGTGTCTGTTTCGTGTGCTGGTACGGGACAGACATTAATCACACTAAAGATGGAAAGAAAGTCGTGTGTAGATCCTGCATGAACATGAACACGCTCGCTACAAAAATGCACCAATTCTTACGTGGCGATTTGTTCCGAGATCTGTAAATTCAATTAGAAAGGAGTAAGTTATCATCATCTGTAAGTTGGACGGTTTTTGTGTCCCTAAAACTATATTTCTTATTCTCTCCGTGATTTTTATTTTATTTTTTGCAGCGGCCCGCCAGAGGAATTCTGGACTCCAGGTCTGTCAGTGTCATGGAATAATTACACATAAATATTCATGCCATGTTTCTATGCAAAATAGCATCTGTTTTGAAATAACATACCATCTGTTTTTGGGACTTTTAGGGACAATTGTGATAAAGAGCTCTTGTGATATGCAGGATCCATTTTGATCTGAAGAGACGGATGTTTTGGTTACGCTTTTGGACGTCGAGCCATGTTTCAGTAATAGATGATCCTAATCGCTCCATGAAAAGCTCATCAAACAAGTGGAGATATTCACTGTCGGATGCCTTTCTTATTTTACAGCACTTTCTCTTACAGTCCTGCTCCGCATGTACATGCATACTGTGTATTTATTATAGCAATTACAATAACTGGGTTATATAAACCAGTACAGTAAACCAGTAGCAGCACTTTCTTGGGTAACTATACATACTGTAAATAAAGTGTAACCAATAACTTTATAATAAGGTTTCATATATATATTATATATATATATTAGTTAACAAATGAGACTTTATTGTAAAGCTTTACCATTTATTTTTGATCAGTTGTATTGATCTGGACTATTTCTTCATAATAGACAGACAAGCTCTCATCTATCATCCATCCATCTCTTCATTTCTCCCTCCATCCGTCTATGAAGGAGGGAAAATAAGAGCGTGTCCTCCAGTTAAATTTAGAGCAGGTTTTTCACTTCACGAAACGCCGGCAGCTTTTAGCACCCAAGGTGTTGAACACACACATTATAGGTGGGAAAACATTCCCAGCATCCCCTTGGCATGCAGGTCAGCCTAAACGTGAAGATAAAGACACGAGGAGGTCAGAGATCAAGTCAAGACCTTGAGTTGGACGCTGTTGCGCCGCTTACACACACAGGCTTCTGCACACTACTGTATACCACCTAACATGGGTATTATTGTTAAATCCCCATATGAAAGGGAAGTTGCGCTAGCCTTTTCTACACTATTGTGCCGTATATCCGAGTGAAACACTTCTGGAACTGGAACAAGAACAAATGTGGGCGGGGCTTGATTTTGTCTGTGGGGAATTGATTGGATGGTTGTGATTTGCTATTGGTGGATCTCATGTGAGTGACAGGTTGCCCCGCCCTCGTCATCAGAGAAGAGACGAGATGATGCAAGAGGGAGGGGGAAGTTATTCTGATTCAAGATTACGAGGCACATTAATTAAAAAAAAAAATGATACGCACTGATAAACCATTTATAATAAATACTGCAATATTCCATAAAATACAAGAATATAGGCTATTGACTATATATTAGAAACAGGACATTCACTTTTTTGCTCACCAGCCACTAAGGCTAGTGGTTTTCCAAGATTACTAGCCACAATTTTCCTGGGCAAAATTTTGGATGGATCCATGGCAACACCATATTTTTCATATTATCTCATAATTTGCTCTCACTTTAAGACCTGACACACGGATCTGTTATACTGTTACACATGTGTTTTCTTCCTCAACTTTTTATGTTCACTTTAAACATACCTGAAATGATCATTTTGACATTATTTTGTGTATTTGACTGTTTAAGTGCAATAAGCAGCGAAAAAGAACTGAGAGGCGGCATTATGAGCACACACTTTGGGTGTGAGTACAAAATCTGCGGGAGTAAAATAATGCTAATAATCGAGATTTTGACAACACTACATTGCAGTGAAACCACCCGCATTTGGCGGGTTGGCGAGTGGTATTGTCAAGCCCTGATTAAAAATAATTTAAAGAAATAAATTAGTTTTGAACTAAAAAAGCTGCATGTAGAGTGTCATGAAAATGAGTTAAAGGGGTGGTATAATGCCCTTTTCACAAGATGTAAAATAAGTCTCTGTCCCCAGAGTGTGTGTGTGAAGTTTTAGCTCAAAATACCCCACAGATATTTTTATATAGCATATTAAAGTTGTCACTTTTTGAGGGTGAGCAAACACACACCGTTTTTGAGTCCGTCCCTTTAAATGCAAATGAGCTGCTGCTCCCGGCACAGGGGGCGGAGCTACAAGAGCTTGTGTCCTTTTACCTCACACACACACACACTGAACATTTCTAAAACTTTTAGCCTTTTATGTTCAGACCGGAGTCAGACAGTGATGGAGAGACTCAAGAAGAAGAGACAACATGTAGAAGCAACAGGACATTTCTGAATGGTTAGTTGATGAATTTATGAAGCTGATGTGTAGTTATCTTCTAGTCATTGATTTGCATATTCTGTCATGAATCTATAAATTGTGTTCCGGGGGCGGGGTTTATGTAAATTCTAGGGTTGGTGATGTCACTAACCCGGGAGGAATGTGGTGTAGTCTCTACCAGCCGTTTGTTGTAGTCCTTAAAAAGCCATTTCTTTAAAAGCAAATATCTCCCTTTGCTTTGAACTTTGAGCGTTGTAACTTTGCAGATGTTGTTTATGCTCAAACAGCAACATTACACACTAACTAAAGCTAGAAAAGTGAAATCATAATCAACCACCCCTTTAAACTAAAGGAAAAAACAGCCTTCCCTGTACAATCCCTCTTACCCTGACAAGACAAACAGCCGGAGGACTCCGGGGCCCAAACCCAAAACACAGCGGCCACCTCGCTTTCATCTCAATGCACACGGGTCAACAACGTAACGGCGGTTTGAACATAAATAATGCAGCTTACATCTTCACAAAGCCTGTCCGTTTGGAGCGTCTTCTGTTGTGGTAACAGAGAAAGAGAGAGAGAGCGGCTTTAGATTCAGAGATCTTCCCTCATGTAACAGTTCAAACACTAAAGGCCCCAGAACAAATATAAACGCTGTCTCTTTCATTCAACGAGCATGTTTGACTGCATGAAACACTTTTGCTTTCTAATAACTATACATCAAGACAAGTAGTTAAACCATTTAGACTAAAACCAACACTTTATAAAAAATATTTGTTTCCTCAAAGTTAGTGAGAGTGACTTCTGAGATTTAATTTCTGTATTAAATTAATGCAAGACACTACAAGCAAATTTTTTCATGCAAGATTTTGGTGTATTTTGCAGATATACTCACGGCGAAGTTCTTTTTCGTTCTTTGCTTAGAAGTAAAAAGAAGTTGAAATAGCTTTGCAGTGATATACTGTTAACAAACATCCCGACGCCGTCCACTGCTGAGAGCGACTTTAGATGAATATGTAAATATGTGCTGACCTTTCCTCTCAATAACTAAATAAACACACAGAAATGAGAAAGCATCAGTTCAGAAAGCATCTGATCATATTGATGTGTGTGTTTACAGCAGATCTGAGATTCATGATATCGACAGATGAGCTCATTAAAATTACACTGTTATGATAGTTTGAATATAAAGCATATTTGAAACTATAGACTACATAGATCTGGCAATTTGAGACTACAGTTTGAATGAATCCATGACACACATTAACATTACAGTACAGAGCGGCTCTTTCAGAATATTATCCTGAACATTGTATAAGCATTCATTCGTTTCGTGTGTTATTGACCGGATAAGAGGCTCTCAGGTGTAAACGTCACATGCTTTTGATTTTTCCGGGAAAAACGACTCAAGTCCTTCATATAAACATCAGTCTACAGGCTTTCATAGACAACCTGGGGAGTCGGGGAAGGTCTTGTTATATAAGCTGACAATAAACACATCAGCAATAAAAAAGAAATTAATAGATGAAAATTCTTACATATTCTTTAAACCGTGAGTCTGAAATCTCCACTTCAGCAGCTTTACACACACCAAACTTTACAGTTTTATACCTATCTATATATCCTTCGCCAGATTTATACATTTTATTCCTAAAAACATGGTGAAAGTGTTGACATATAATCTGATTAATGGAAATGTAGGTCTAAGCAAATTTTTAGAGCATATTTAATTTAATAATGCATCATTTGCATATTTAAACACTTCAGAAAACTTGTAATACAAAATAAACCATTGTCTTAATGTACTGTAATCAACTAGGAAAGTATGTGATATCAGTTAGTTAAAAATGTTACATTATTCACCTGTGCTGTCTTCACAGTTCATGCAAATATGCAAATTCTGTCATGATTTACTCACCTTTGTGTCGTTCCAATCTGTATGATTTTCTTGGAAAACAAAAGATGCATGTTAGGATTTGCTGATTGTTTTAGGAAATATTAATTCTGAATCGAAACTAATTTTGCATCCAGCCTGCACAGCTTTACATTAACTAACTAGTTGGATGTATGAAACACACCGAACTCTGATTATTGCCACGACAATGACCTTATATCTTGCCCAGCGGACGCCATCTAATCTGGGCCTGTGGAAAATCGAGCCGGACGCCATCAGGCCTGATTTATGCAAACCAGCTTCCCGGCCTGTCACGGGCTAATCATCAGCAAGGATGATAGATGATGTTTATTTTAGCATGATGGAACGCAACCCCCTGGCTGATGATAATTACAATAAAACGGACAGATCATGCCGGTCGAGTTATTAAATTATCAAACTATAATTTGCATTAATGTCTGCGTTTTGGGGGCTTCCTGACAGGCGATTGCAGCCAGGCTGGATGCTGGAGAACGCGTTCCACCTTCACAGCTGCTGCCCTTGACCTCGAACGCCTTTTCCTCGTTTTCCTCTGGCGGATCCCAGACAGATAAACTGAAGATATCTGACTGAAGTGAAGTGCTCTATCTGCGGGATCCACGAGCACCATCGCCTCAACATGCATATTGCGCACGGTGCCACAATTGATAAGTCATGTCCAGTTTAAGTTATGAAAACGCTATTTCTGAATGATGCATCCAGGTTTTCTTTTCCCGGGTTATGCGAACGTTAAGGGAACATTCCATTTTGCAAACATCATGGGAACGTTACTTTTGAATATTCTCTCAACATTCTAAAACAAGTAACATTTAAAAATGTTTGACGAACATAAATTCTGAGAACGTTCCGTGTTTGTAATCTGGATTACGCAATCAGATTCCAAAAAGTGTAGGTAGGCTAACACTTGTAATTAGATTATATTATGTTTTAAAATATTCATAATCACAGTAGGTAGGCTACACTTACTTTTTATTGATTACATGATAACTTAAAATTCACAAAGTGGCAGTAAATTATTCATAATTCAATGATTCTTCCTAATTATTTCTTATCCTTTTAAGATGTAGGCTACTTTTTAAACAAGCTTATTGCTTGCATGTTTAGAAAGTCTTCCAGTTTTGTGGAATTGCACACAGACTGGCGGCTGTAATTGCTTGGGAAATTGAGCAGCCACACACTGCATAAACAAAAGTGCACATGTTTAAGTGATTGTCTATATTTTAAAATAATTTTTAAGAGCTTTTCATCAATTTATGAACCCTTCTAACCCCAGTTTGAAAAAGCCTGATGTAGCCTAATGTGAAGTTTAATACACTTCATGTTGTTGATAACAAAAAGTGGAATAATTTTCCTTCTTTTTTGCATTTTTGCATTTCCAATCAATATCTGTAATCAGATTACAGTGTGTAATGTAATAGATTCCGTTACTAACTACAAGTTTCCTCATGTTTGTATTCAGTAATGTTCAGTTTGTGAGTGATCCACCCAGCGCTGCTCATGCAAGAAGAGCGGAAACTGAAATCTAAACAAGAGAAAAGCAATGACAGGAGCAGCGTTCACTCCTCAGAGCGAGATGAAAGAGAGAGCATTGAGAAAACACAGAACACACCGAGGATTTGAAGAGGCATTCCAGATCAGTGATGCTCAGATCTACACTCAAACAAACCTGCTTAGAATCATTACGAGAGCTCACAGTCCAGAAGAAATCAACATCCCTCTGTTTATGCTCTTCATTCACGCTCCTGATCTCATCATCGAGACACGTCCACCATATCAACTGTGATGATTAAAAATACGCCACAGAATGGATGATGTGAAATAGTTTGGGAAGCCTTTTAGCCCTGTAAAGCCTGGCATATGAAATAATAGTCCGATGATTTTTTTTTTTTTTATTGTTAAGTTTATTGAACCTTTCATTGAACAATTTTTTTTTTTGGGGGGGGGGGGGCGTTTTTTATGAAGTATCACATTTTATCACATTTCATACATCAGGCTTTTATGGCTCATATAGTTTGATATAGTGAGAATATGGAGGAAAAAATATTCAGAGGCCCAAAACTGAGCAAAAATAGGCAATTTGGTGCAGATGATGATATTTATGGCCAGAAATTAGGATTAAATTCTGATGCTTGTGATGTAAATCAATGAGATCTTTATAACAGTATAACAGATATTGACACAAAAAATACATATACATATCAGTCATCACTCTATATCTGCCAATCATATGTTTTAGTAAGATGATATTTAAATGCTGCTGTTTTATGATCAGAAATGCTCTGTAGTTTAAAAAAAATATGTACTGCAATATTGAGAGATTAATAAATAAACCTTCCTTAAAGCCTGACGATGATCATATGTGATACTCACATTTGAACATGATTTTCCTAAAAAAATATGTATGGATAATCATCTTGAAATATTACTGACATCAAAGTTATTCTCTGTATATATGTGACAGGTTTATCAGCAAAGCTTTGATCATGTTGATCATTTAGAGGCCTTAGAAATGTGTCTATCAAATATGATACAGTAGGATTTATAGGGTTAAACTCATATTTACTTCAGTTTTAGGTTCTTGTCTTTTGCTTCAGAAAGAATGCACAGAAAACGAGACAGATAAAATAGTGTGCCGTTTGCACTTCTGGCTCTATTTGGGGTGCACTAATCCTAATCTTCTACTACAACACCAGTAAAAGTGTGGACACACTTGAGTTTGTGCTTCTGCTCAAAAGACTTAAAGGGGGGGGGTTGATTATGATTTCACTTTTCTAACTTTAGTTAGTGTGTAATGTTGCTGTTTGAGCATAAACAACATCTGCAAAGTTACAACGCTCAAAGTTCAAAGCAAAGGAAGATATTTGCTTTTAAAGAAATCACTTTTTAAGGACTACAACAAACGGCTGGTAGAGACTACACCACATTCCTCCCGGGTTAGTGACATCACCAACCCTAAAATTTACATAAACCCCTCCCCCTGAACACGATTTGTAGATTATCAAGACAGAATATGCTAATCAATGACTAGAAGATAACTACACATCAGCTTCATAAATTCATCAACTAACCATTCAGAAATGTCCTGTTGCTTCTACATGTTGTCTCTTCTTCTTGAGTCTCTCCATCATTGTCTGACTCCGGTTTGAACATAAAAGGCTAAAAGTTTTTGAAATTTTCAGTGCATGTGTGTGTGAGGTAAAAGGACACGAGCTGTTGATGCTCCGCCCCCCTGTGCCGGGAGCAGCAGCTCATTTGCATGTAAAGGGACAGACACAAAACGGTGTGTTTTTGCTCACCCTCAAAAACCACCCTTTTTACAGATATATAAAAATATCTGTGGGGTATTTTGAGCTAAAACTTCACACACACACTCTGGAGACATCAGAGACTTATTTTACATCTTGTGAAAAGGGCATTATACCACCCCTCTAACTTCTTTACAAAACTTTTATTTAATGCATGACAATGCATGTTTGTTTACGCAGATGTGCCCAAACTTTAGACTAGAGATGTACAGTAGCCTATGTAGTGTGGATGGATTGAGACGCAGCCGCTGTTACAGATAACTCACCAGCACCACATCAACTGTGTGTGAAGTTCAGATCCAGAACTGAGTTTACTGTTCAGCCAAGGACTCGCGCTGAAACATTTGCCTCAGTTGTCCTTTTTAACGAAGTGTTTGAAGGGTCTCGCCGGGGAAAGAGAAGCCCTGGTGAGACGCCAGCTGGACGAGAACGAGGAACGGGTC
Source organism: Scardinius erythrophthalmus (assembly GCF_964197995.2). Lineage (NCBI taxonomy): Eukaryota > Metazoa > Chordata > Actinopteri > Cypriniformes > Leuciscidae > Scardinius > Scardinius erythrophthalmus. The sequence continues at coordinate 30,523,564 of NC_138245.1, read as the reverse complement.
GAGAAAAAAAAGAGGGAAGGGAAAAAAGAGAGAAGAGGCTAATGGGGCTGCTCCTCTTTAAAGTGTGATCTACCAGAGGAATTCATGAATGTGAGATCTTCTTCTCCGCAAAGACTCCAAACGGCCAAACTCTTTATTGGCCAAATCAAGTCCAATTTATTTATATAGAGCTTTACATAACACACATTGTTTCAAAGCAGCTTTACAGAAAATGATGATGTTAATGTTTGCAGTATCTTAATATCTTCATGCATTATTTAGCAGATTCCCAGCTAACAGTGAATGTTCTGGCGATGTTCCCTCAAAGTTATGCATGAACAAGCGTTATTCCAGTAACATTAATAGAACGTTCGTTCAAATCTGGTCTTTAAATATGTTCTCAAAAGGTTAGCACAGAAACATTATTTATATTATTTTTTAATTGGAAATTTGTTTAACGTTTTTTAATTGTTACTGTTACGTTCAGAGAACATTCAAAAGTAACGTTCCCCTAATGTTTGCAAAATGATTAAAAAAAATGATGTTTAGTCAACGTTCATCTTATCAAAAACAAATGTTTTTAAATCAGCTAGACATTTCAAAACACTCAGAAATAACATTTTCATAACTTACTGGGAACCTAAGCAAAATGTTATTATTATAGTATATTTTTGTTAGATGGGCAATCATCTTGTGATGATAAACTGTAATATATATATATATTCACACACACTGTATATATACACATTTGTGTGTGTGTGTTATATTTATATTTTTAAAATTTATATAAAGAGCTGGGTGATGATAAAGTGACATTTTGTGATGAAATAAAGTAAACATTGATTATAAACACATTGATTATGTTCTAATCAAACAGAAACTGTTCTTTTGATTCATAAAGGAATTTAAATGCATTCATTTTACAATTAAAAACACGACAGAAACATACTAATAGTACATTCACAATTATTACAAACTATATGAATAGCGATAAAACCATCCAAACATACACTTATATTTAAAACCATTAACATTCCCCAAAGCTGATCGATTGAGCAATATGAAATGTGTTTTGCAACACACATGACTGCATTGAACGAGTTAATGCATGCTAATCTGAGCATTTCTGTGTTTTCATACTACAAAAACAGATCATTTACGGTGAGGTATGAAAGGGAGCACAACATGCCCCCCGCTGATACCGTACAGGCTTTGACCATTAAACTGTGTTTATGGATCACAAAACAAACAATAACAAACAAAAGAAATCGTAGTAATTAGCAAAGGTGGCAATTTCAAACAGATGTGGGTTCTGGCCGCGGCCCAGTCGCCGTTAAACACAGAGACCGATTGACGCGAGCGCTCCAAAACCAGCCCTCAGCCAATCAGGGCGGAGCGTGTGTCCCTGGCGGCCCCGGGGTCAAAGGTCATCCCAGCTAAAGCAGATCAGAGGGGCCGAGGGCCTGGAGCCCGGACACCGTCATAAATCCAGCGGCTCAGAGGAAGACATCCTTTACCCGCAGTTAAACCACAACAATCACTCTTTCACACACTGAGAGAACACAAGCAACTATATTCAGTCTCCTGCATTATATTTAGATGTTACTTTATACATATAAACATGATCTGCGGCTGAAGTTGTAAATGCATTTGGAATAAGTTTAAATTGATGCAGCTCTGCCATTTATTATGTTTAGATATATACTACTGTTCAATAGTTTGGGGTCAGTATGCTTTTTTAAAAACTTTTATTTGGCAAGGACTAAATTAATCAAAAGTGTCAGTAAAGACATTTATATTTCTTTATATGTTTCTTTATATATCTTATATGTTACAAAACATCCCTATTCATCAAAGAATCCTGGAGGGAAAATGCATCACTGTTTCCACAAAAATATAAAACTGTTTTCAACACTGATAATAATCATAAATGTTTCTTGATCATCAAATCATCATATTAGAGTGATTTCTGAAGGATCATGTGACACTGAAGACTGGAGTAATGATGCTGAACATTCAGCTTTGATCACAGGAATAAATTACACTTTACTATATATATTCACATAGAAAAAAATCACATTTATTTCTGTATTTTTGATCAGATAAATCAATGCAGCATTGGTGAGCATGAGATACTTTATTAAAAAACATTTAAAAATCTCACTGGCCACTTACTTTTGACCAGTAGTATAAATGCAGCTTTTAAAGATTATTAAAGAAAAGTGTTTTTTAATCCCCAAGGGAGTCTGTAATAAGCTGCAGTGACCCAGTTTACTACGGTAGACCTACTTACTGTGGGACGATATCAGGAATGCAACAAGTCATAAACACATCGAGTGAATTATCAGCATTACACGCCCCCTAGTGGAGGACGAAGCCTAATGTGGAGCAAATATACATTATTTATTGTATTTATTTTTTAAGATTTAATAGCTAACTTGAAGTAACTTGACAGTGATTGATGACACACACACACACACTGCTTCGTTTCCTCTGTATGTGGTTTGTTAAACACAGTTGCATTTAGAGGTAAAAATGCATTCTTATATCAGTAACTGACATTTAATATCAGTTAAAAATATTCTGTGTTTTTATAAGATGACAGTGTCAGTCAGTAAATGAACAGATGTATAAACGGAGGTGTATTTCAGGAGCTATTTAAATGATCCAGACATGCAGTAAAACAGCAGAACCATAAATGTGTCTGTGTGAGTGTGTGTGAGCAGAGTAAATCAAGGTCAACACACAGGTTACACTTCAAACACGCGTCGCGTTTAAGACCGGAAGTGGAGAACAAACAGGTTGACACTTTCACTGGAAACACACAATAAGTCCATGAATTATGAAAGCAAACAGTCATTCAGAGTTCATGTTGACTCTTCCTCTCCATTCACACACTCGCTTTGTGTGCTCGAAAAGTATGCTGATGATGGTAGTAAAGTACTTAAACTGTACACTAGTATTGGGACACACACCACATCAGAAATGATTTGATTTTACTGATTGTCTCTTCAGTTTTAATGATCAGCTCTGAGTTAATGTTGCATTTGGATATTTGGGGATATTTAATTTAATTAATCAATCAATCAATCAACCAACAATACTATTGATCAGCATTACCAAATGTGGACGTTTTCCACTAGAAACAAACATTTATGTATTATTTTAATTTAATACTGTGAAGCTGCCTTGATACAATCTGTATTGTGAAAAGCGCTATTTAAATAAACCTGACTTGACATTTAGATCCACTTATTCTCATCAGCACAAATTTAGCACAAAATAGCATTCTACGCGTACTATTTCTGCCATATATGCTATTCCGAATTCAGATTGTTCGAAGCATGACCTTTGACCTCTGACTTCTGACCCTGTCAGAGATTCCTTAGCTGAAATTTACAAGCCTAATTCATAAATCTGCAAGAGAAAAACTCATGCAGTTCTACCTTTGAATCTTTGTAGGCCAAAAAGTGCTTGCAACACCAAGGTCATGGGTTCGATTCCCAGGGAATGCACAGAATGATCAAATCCACATCGATTTGCATGAAAGAATTTATGTAAATGAACAATTTTAATAGTTGTTAAAACGCTCGATGCACGATTCACACCACAACCGGTCTCATTATCTGTCAAAGGCACATCTGCGAGAGTCTCGTCGTCGCTTCGCTCGTGTTGAAGTAATGACATTGAGTCCAGCGCTGCTGCAATGCGACCGCATTAAATTTCATAGTCTGCTCAATTACATCTTCATAATCAGAATGGATGACAGAACGGCCTCGGACTCCCCGAACACGAGACATCTAATGTCAGCCTGACAGGCCTCACATGGGCAGAGGGAGCCGCGGCGCGCATACATATTAATCAGTGTTAAACGCGGGCCAGTATGAAGAGGTGGGTCTCCGAGACCTCCAGGTCTGCATCTCATCCACACTGCAGTCCGCTCTTCCCTGCATGCACCGGGGCCGAGGACTCCCACGAGCCCGCGCTCGCTCCCTGCCATCTGCCGTGATTTATAGAAATCGCCCGATGATTTATGGTCCAGTCATCGCACAATGAAGTCGTCCTCTTTCATTCGCTCGACCTCCCCGACCCAGCCGCCACTCCCAGCCAGGTTTGGGAAATATGCTCTAATCATACACTAAAAAGATGTTTAAACAGTGAGGTCTGGCGGAGGGAATTGAGCCCTTTAATAGAATTAATTTTCTCCGGCTGGGTGAATGTTGATGAGGAAAAAGCGGATATGAGACGAGGCCACCGCGGAGAGAAGCGACCGCCGCTCGGATTTATATGTTCGTCTCGAAATAAACAATTACAGGTGTACGGGGAATGTCATCCACCGATTTAGGACACAAACTGGACATTTTAAATCTCAGATGAGCATTAAAGGATCATTTACTCTCCCTACTCACGCTGTTTAAACCTGTATTATCACGCTGAAGAAAAAGTGCACGCTATACTTGAGGTCTTCATGATGCTTAACAGACTCAAACTAACCCCCATATACTGTAGATCTCAAATGTGTAGACAAGAAAACCAATGCATTGACGTTAAACCTGGTGCAGTTCATCTAAAGATGCATTTTATGACCGAGTACAAGCATGCGTGAGGTTTGAGAGCTTTAGTGGAGGGGAAGTGGTGTACTTTGGGAAATATGTGACCATGGACCACAAAACCAGTCACATGGGTCAATTTGTGTAAATTGAGATTTATACATCATACGAAAGCTGAATAAATAAGCTTTCCATTGATGTGTGGTTTGTTAGGATAGGACAATATTTGGTCGAGATACAACTATTGTAAATCTGGAATCTGAGGGTGCAAAAAAATCGAAACATTGAGAAAATCTCCTTTAAAGTTGTGCATTTATGTTGGCGATTGTGCAGCATTCACTCACAGAAATACATGTTTTATATATTTACAGTAGGAAATTTACTAAATATCTTCATGGAAAATGATCTTTACTTAATATCCTCATGATTTTTGGCATAAAAGAAAAATCGATAATTTTGACCCATACAATGTGTTGTTGGCTATTGCCACAGATATACCCGTGCGACTCGAGACTGGTGACGTGATCCAGGGTCACATATGGTGCTTTATATCCCAGATTCTGCCTAATGTGTTTTGCGTTACTGACCTTGGTTCCTGTCATGATGTCCACGCTGGAAAAACTGAAACCTGTACAATGCCAGAGAGAGAAAAAGTCACACCAGAAGTTCATTCAACTATGTGAAAGGACAATTTCAACTTGACCTGATTTTTATACGTGAGAATTTAAAGTGATTTAACTAGATTACAAGCTTCATATTTCTGCTTCATAAATGCATACTGTGAGTTTTTACAAACTGAGGGACGAGAATAATTTTCTCTTAAAAACCTATAGCAAATCAACACCTCTCGACCCACTTGACCTCTATAATTAGGGGCCGGTTTCACAAAGACAGACTTTGACTATGGTTTAGATATAGTAGATAGTCAGACTTCAGATAGACATCTAAATCAGACCGTTGCACAAAGCACTGAAGACTCTGACTATCTTAAGTAGGACTACACTGGAATGCATTCTGGGTAAATTAAGACACTTTTCAAAACAAAAAACATGGCGGATCGAGTAAGCGCATTCACCGCTCAGTGCAGTTTATATGTGTAAATATGTGTTTGTTGGAGGAGTATAACAGTTACAAGGACATTTTACTTGGGAAATTTAGCGGAGAATGTAGTAAAAAGAAGAAATGTTTAAATTATGAGCCATTTTCCCTTTTCTTTTGGCTGTTTGTAATGATTGTTACTGCTGGTTGCCAAGGTAACAGAGCCTTAGACCTCAGTCAGCCTGGGGTAAGAGGTGCCTAATGTTTTTGGTCTAAATTAAGTCAGTCTTTATTTTTGTGAAACAGTCTAACTTGCATTAGACTAGTCTATGAGCCAATTTTAGACTCGTCTAACACTATAGACCGGTCTAAAATAGCTTTGTGAAAATGTATTTTTAAAAGAAACGGGATTTTAATGCTAAATAAAAATGTAGGAGGGATTTGGCTTTATCCACGAGGAATTGAGACAAAAGCATTGATGACGTCAGCCCAATTCTTCATCTTAAAAGTCACCTGATAAATCAACACAATCTCAGTGCAATTGAAAACTCTTATGTTTTGGCGAGTTCGTGGCTAATTATGACGTTGCTTATGACGTTTCAGGTGGATCTCAGTGCTTAATTTCTTCTAAACATCGTACATTTTCCTGTGAGACTGGGTTGGATGAATCGGTCATAATAAGACCAGGATTATAAAGGTAAATTCTGAATTTCTGAAGCACTTTTTAGTGTCAGCAATCAGTAAAACAGAAACTGTGCCGCGGGAATCCATAAATGAGTCCTTGTGATATTCCACTAATGATTAATCACACTGAACGAAGTCTACAGTAAATCAATTTCTCCATGTTAACGGATCTGTCAGCGCAGATGCTGGAGAATACAATCACAGATCATCACACAGCGTCCTGCTATTTTCAGCTCCGCTGCGTCTCTCATCTCTGATGACGATGACGGTCTTCTGGACAGTGATGGCGTGTCAGGACACATGTACCTCTCCAGACATCAATAATTATGATCGTGTCATTCATGATTCAGGCAGCGTTCTGTCATTTCATGATGATCTCAGAGGACGAATGGACAGTTTGACCAAACTAATTTAATATCTGTGACTCCACAGCAAGAGCACATGAGCTGCTTTCAGATCAACAATATGAACACAAATAACATCAGTTGTGGTAAACGAGGGCTAAAGCATGTTCCCTTGATGTGCGAGAACCAATGAGGTTCATTCTCATGTTACGCATCACGTTTGAGCTTCAACAAGGACCAATGAGGTTCATTCTCGTGTTACGCATCATGTTTGAGCTTCAGCAAGAACCAATGAGGTTCATTCTCGTGTAACGCATCACGTTTGAGCTTCTGCAAGAACCAATGAGGTTCATTCTCTTGTAACGCCGAACGTTTGAGCTTCTGCAAGAACCAATGAGGTTCATTCTCGTGTAACGCATCACGTTTGAGCTTCTGCAAGAACCAATGAGGTTCATTCTTGTGTAACGCATCACGTTTGAGCTTCTGCAAGAACCAATGAGGTTCATTCTTGTGTAACGCATCATGTTTGAGCTTCAGCAAGAACCAATGAGGTTCATTCTTGTGTAACGCATCACGTTTGAGCTTCTGCAAGAACCAATGAGGTTCATTCTTGTGTTACGCATCACGTTTGAGCTTCTGCAAGAACCAATGAGGTTCATTCTTGTGTAACGCATCATGTTTGAGCTTCAGCAAGAACCAATGAGGTTCATTCTCGTGTAACGCATCACGTTTGAGCTTCAGCAAGAGGTTGGTTCTCGCGTGTCAAGACGGTTCAGTTGAGCTTCTGTTTATGTTTGCTGATCAATGTTTAAAACTGAATAAAAGTCAAATTCAATCTGTTCAGTATATAAAGTGATCGAGCCTCTACAGAAAATTATTTTACGATCTCTTTATAAACTTTTTAAAGCGTAAAAGTGGTAGTTGTGTAGCTGTCTATGGAGGGATAGAAATGGCTCAGACTTCATCAAAATGTGTGACAACAACATAGAGTACAACTATGAAATATTTAAAGTTGCATATGCTGTTACATACTTAAGAAATAGTAAATAGTATGCAGTATACAGGGTTCCAAGTTCATGTAAAACATGATTTTAGAGTTTGAAAGTCATGGAAATTAATAGAATTTTAAATAGAAAATGTTATAGTGAGTAAAAAAAATGTTTTACACTGTAATTTTTTTTTTGGATGTTTATCCAAAACATTACTGGAGTATGTAGAAAATACCATTTCAGCCTTTCTACTTTAAAATTTCACATTTAATCCTTTTACTTGCCATTGAAATTAAGCAGCAATTGCAAGTGAAAATTATTTTAAAGTAAATATTTTCAGTGTAGTTACATACAGTTTTCTCTCTATAAATCCCTATAAAAAGATGGGGGAAAAAAGAGTAAATCCAAATGAAAAGCCATGAACCTTTAGTATGTACTGCAGTATGCTAGTCTTTCATTCCAGAGTCTGATCCCTCAAGAGCTTCAGCTTTGTTTTATCGCCTCCTGCTGGTGGGATACAGAAACGGGATTACCTCCAGAAGGATTAATTCTCCAGTCATAAATTGTACCAAAAGCCAATTATTGATTTCATATCCCCTCTTATAGAACAGGAACTCCATTTAAAGTACATGGCAAGATAGAAAAAAAGCAGCAGGATAACCAAAGGACAGGTAACGACTACAAAGACTGAAACTTGTGAAGGTCTGGAGTGAAAGTCCAGCGAGTCTTCAGACATCAGAGTGACAGATGAAAGAGCATCTCATTACTGACACTCGTGACCTTCAGCCGGACAGACAGAGAATCAGAGAGAAAGACATTCGGGAACGTCTTGCTTCGTGTGTTTCACTGTATGTGCAGAAGGACAAGTTTCGAGATTTAACTTAAATTATAAAAATTAGGTGTTGAGTCTCAAAGCCTTTCAAGAACATGCTCAGGTCATATTCCACCCCAAAATCAACATTTAATTCAGCATAAAGAAATTAATTCTGTTTTAGGATCAGAGTTTTGGCACATTTAAGATCAAATTTTGTGAAATTCAAATGCAAAACATTCCAGGATATTGATAATTTATCACATTTAAGATCAGATTCTTCCATTCAAATTCATTGCATTCAAATTTGCAAAATGCAAAAGCAAAACATACTGATAATTTAAAATATAAATATATTTGTAGTGATGATTTTAGAAAAAATTAATGGTCTAAAACATGCTTATATGGTTTCAAAATATTTATTTTGCTTTTGTGGTAGGCTAATTTATGATTTGGACATGCTATTAAAAGTCAGCTTTTAAAATTGACACATCAGATCAAATTGAAATAAATTACATTATCACTTAAATCCTTACAAAAAGTAATAGTAAAACTCATAAATCAAGTAAACTCGGGCTGTTCTGTCGTGAATGAATCTGCTCTGACCAAACATCTGTCAATCAAAAAAACAATCCCTGACTGATGTGATTAAAAGAGAAAAATTTGTCGACGGATCTGAATGAGCATCAGCATTAAACCTGCAGTGACTGATCTGAAAATCAAGATTAATAACCTCAATATCAACACCTGGATAAATATTTAAAGATCACAATCAGCAAGTATTAATGTCACAATAATCCCACGTGATTCCAGACGACTAAAATAAAACTCACTCAGACACACACGTGGAAAACTCAGGTTTCGTTTATCTAGAGCAAATAGTTTACAGATAGCAAATTCTACACAGGTGAAAGTTAACAAAAACAGTTCATATATACAGCTGCCATAAAGCACAACGTGTGAAATAAATACAGACATGATATTAAACATGAGCATCTAAACTGAAGGCATGCGCAGCATGTGAAGCTCTATGTCTGAGTCTACTGGCATTAGCAAAGCGTTTATGCAAAACTCCCTTCAGTAAATGAGCTTTCAAGAAGCAGGAACATCAGAGTTGGTGATTTACAACTTTACAACACTGAGTTGCTTATCGTACTGAATTAAAGATTCTAGCAGGTCCGTATGTAGTTCACTATAACGTATTTACAATCTGAACATTTGATTCTCTTACCAGCATTAATGAAGTGAACAGTAGTGACGTCTGTGTAGTGAAGGACACAGTTCATGTGTATTGATTGCCAGAGTCCAGAAATCTTCGAACTCAGGGTGCGTTTACACGACAACGATGTACTAAAAATGGAAATGTTTTTCCGAATGCTATCGTTTAAAAAAAAAAGTGCATTCTGATTTTCAGGCCCCCAAATGCCATTGTCGTGTAAATGAACGGCCAAAATGCATAAAAAGTTTTATGTTTTTAGTTGAAAACTGTGTCATGTAAACATGTTTAAAATTTAAATGTTAAAACTTAATTTTTTTTGCGTTTGGACGTTTATTTATACGACAATGGCGTTTTTGGGGTCCTGAAAATGCTAACTTCTGAAAACGGGTTTCAAAGTGCAAGGTTTTGAAAACGATAGCGTTATTGTCTGTGCATATCTATGAGTCTATAGGGGCGCAGTTTCTTTACAAAGTGACAGCGCCATCTACTGGCCAAACAGCAGAATACAGCGTTTTTAGTCGCTGGATTGTTTCGGCAACGTTGTCGTCTGTGCGCGAAAAACGCAAAGGAAAGACTTTTCCGTTTTTAGTGCATCGTTGGTGTGTAAACGTACCCTAAATCATATTACCTTCATTTTCTATTTTTATATACTAAATGAATAAATTGCAACAAATACTAGAAGGATTACAGATGATTCACTCCACAAAATCACCAGTTTCTTGTGTGGAATGTTCTTTGGGATTTCTAACAAGAGCGGATAATATTATGTGACTTTCTTTTCATGGTAAGGCGCTTAAATTCAAATCAAAGAAGGAAAAACGAATGAAATCTAAAGTTAAACGTTCAGCAAAAGCACAGAGTGATTCATTTAAGCACCAAGATTTAAAACCGTTTACAAAAAGACTAGCAGAGCACTTTAAACGGCCGAACAGGCACAAACCGTCCTAAACCAGAAAACTGCAAATCGACTACTAGTAAAAATCCAATTTGGATCATTTTTTTCGTTAAAATTATTGCTCTAAAACTTCAAATACGCTTATACATTGTTTGATATCACAGCATGTCAATAATCCTGCAACTCATTTAGTGTTTTTAAGTGGAAACTTTCATTTTAAGCAGCTAAACCTGATCCAGTTTGGTTTTAGATCATCTGTTTGATTTCTAAATGAACATTGAGGGAGATTCTAATACTTTCTGGTAATTGTTCCCATCTGAGATTATCAAATTGTATGTTTTGACATCAATGTGGTCCTTAAATCACAAAAGGAGAACTTTAGTTAAAGGAGAACTCCCTGTTAGTGTTAAAATAATCATGGTCCTCCTAAAATATCTTAATGCTAACAGTTTATTTTAGATCACTGGGATGTGCAACGCTGGAATGAGAGATTTCAAACTAAATTTGCTCTTTTACAATCAGACTTTGAGCAAAACCTCTTCACCTGTTGGCCAGACATGAAACAAATACTGTACAAATACAATCTCTGTTCTTGCATATTTTCAGATGCCCCAAAAAAAATGACACTCATCACTAAAAAAGCGTTCTAGGGAACAGCAGCAGAGTTAAAGACGTGAAACTACAACGGACGCCCTCACGAGGAGGTTTGAAACACGACTCCTGATTGGCCGATTGGACAGAACTTTTAGTGTGCTTTGAATATGAGGAAGTTAAACGCCACTGCAAAAATGTAACGGTAAAAGGTAATAAAGCATTAGAGAATAACAGCCCTCGCAACAGTTCTCTCACACACACACACACACACACTCACTATGTTGGTAACAGATGTTCGTTCAAGCACGAACGCAACCAATCACAAACCCCAACAGGCTGCGGTTAAAGTCGTGTAAGTGGTTGCACCTGTTAAATGAATCATGTGCCCTTTAATAAAGCAAATGTGCACCTAAACAAGATCTACTCGCACGACGGACCAAATGTGCAAAGTCTTTCGAGAGAGTTTGAGGACGGGCCTGTAAGAAAGAGCTGGAAACTGTTCAGCTGTGGGACGAGACGTCTGAGGAGCTGCTGCTGTTGCTGTTGGTGGTTTGAGCTCGTTTGATGTACAGATTCAGTAACTTCATCTGTAGAGACAAAACAACACCTCAGACACACGGACACAGTGTGCTGCCTATCTAGACAGTGTTATACGGGACCACAGGTGCTGAAAACTGTTAAACGCAGGAGCATTAGAGGGTTATTATCGTTAAAACTAAAACCATTTAAAAAAATGCATTACTAGAAATAAAATATAATTTATTATATTTTAGCTAGTTGCCAAAGCAAGATTTCAAATGTTTGTTTAGCTTAAAGCTGCAGTCCACAGTTTTTCCTCTTTGTCGCCATCTCTGTTCGAAATCTGCAATTGCAGTTATTCGCGGAATTATCAACTTTACGTGCGTTGTGCCTCGGCACGGCACAGCGCGGATGAATCCAATCATTTGCCGCCGGTGTGGATACTGGCATTCGCAATCACAGATTCTACTTTTTGGAAGTATGACCAACATAAGAATTTTCAACGGAAATTGTCGTCTGAACAAGTAACGTCCACTTTTGTTCTGAGCAACTAAGGGGGAAAAAGCATTGCAGTCAATCGCGCTGATTAAATCTAACGATCGCTCATCATATCACGTCAAACCGTGCAAATTATATTTTGTTCTCAAATTGTTAATGTTAACAACATCAGCATTGCGTGAATACATTTAATGCACTTCCGATCTTTATCCTTGTTTCCGCATGGGCCGATTGCAGTCTCTCTTTTTCTCCGAAGTCTTTCGCGTTTTACAGCGGGTGAATCTCCTGGTGATCATCGTTTGAACCTTTCTGGATCCGCCATCAAATTGATAAGTTTAATTATATCAAGTGCTGTGAGAAAAGGCTATAGACATCCTCACACTCATCGCCGACTAGCTGAGACTCTTCTGTATGTGGACAGGTGTGACGTAATGACGCAAAGACATGCTCGAATTTCCCTTGGAAATCCACCAGAACCAGTGGAGTTAAAAACATTATTACAAGCTTACCGGTTTGAATCGAGCTACGGCAAGCAGAGAGTGTTGAACACTGGCTGGTTATGTACTTGCTCAAAAAATTATTTTGGATAATTTTTAACCCAAAAAAGCTACGGACTGCAGCTTTAAGTTGAAGATGAATTACTAAAATAATTAATACTAAAAATTATATAGACAGCAAAAAAACAATAAAACAGCATCATACAGTACTGTTCAAGTTTGGGGTCAGTAAAATTGTAAAAAAAAATGTAAAATAAATTAATACTTTTATTCAACAAGAATGCATTCAATTGATCAATAGTGACCGACTGTAAAGAAATGTATAATGCTACAAAAAATAAAATGTCTACTGTATGTCAAATAAATCCTGATCTTTTGATCTTAAAAAAAGTATCAGTTTCCACAAAAATATGAAGCTGCAAAAACTGTTTTCAACATTGATAATAATCAGAAATGTTTCTTGAGCAGAAAATCATCATATTAGAGTGATTTCTGAAGGATCATGTGACACTGAAGACTGGAGTAATGATGCTGAAAATTCAGCTTTGATCAAAGGAATAAATTACACTTTACTGTATATTCACATAGAAAACATTTATTTTAAACTGTAATAATATTTCACATTTTTTACTGTATTTTTGATCAAATAAATGCAGCATTGATGAGCAGAAGAGACTTATTCAAAAACATTAAAAAACGTATTCCAGACTTTGGAACGGTACAGCAACCACCCAAAATCCACTCAAGATGGTAGACAAAATATATTTAAAAAATATTTAAACCTAGACCTATATACGTGTTGTTAAACATGAAACCTTGTATATGAATATATTGATGACCTCTGACCTTGCTGCCGGTCAGCTGCTGTAGATGAGGCTTCAGATCTTCACCGATGATTGAGTAAATGGCCACCAAACAAAACACACTGGCCTTGCGTACACTGCTCTCGGTGTTATCATAACCCTGAAACACACACACACACACACAGGTTCATCTCGCTGTCTGTCTCTGCATCAATGTGTGTGTGTGTGTGTGTGTTTATACCTGTAACAGTCCTGGGATAATGTCATGCAGAAGCTGAACAAGGGAATCCTGGGGAATCCGCTCGATTACTTTGGTCTGCATCTTAATGGCGGCGAGGTTGATGGGATAGTCGGCCGTCTGGACGATGGGACACAGAACTTTGATGCACTGCTCGGGGTGGATTGATCCGGCCAGCGTGGAGGCCGTTTCTTCTGCGGCCCGAACGACCTGTGGAGAACATTAAAACATTAAACACACGACCTTCAGACGACCTCCTCCTCTGATGATGTCAGAGCTGCGCTTCTGAGCCATTCTGACCTCAAGCCTCTCACTGTCCACAACAATATATCAAGTTCATGTAGGCTAAGATGTTTCCTCTGGTACATCTACTGTAATGACACGTTTTTGTCATCAAAGTTTTGATAATCAACTACATTTCAGGATTAATATAGTTACATTAGACCATAAATCATTTTTTCCCCCTTACTTATAAAATAAATGTTTAAAAATAAATTGTCTCATTGTCCAGTTCATGTAGTTTAATATGTTTCCTCTGTGTTTTCCTGTGTTTATATTTTCTGTTTTCCTATGTTATATCAGGGTTAATATAGTTACATAAGACCATAAAGTAAAATAAACATTTTACTTATAAAATAAATGTTAACTGAAATTACTAAAATTTCTATATGTTTTAAAACAGATTTTTTTTAACAATACAGACATATAGAGAAAAATAATAATAATAATAATAATAATAATAAAAAATAAAAAAAATAATCATAACAAAATGACAAAAAAATTAACTAAACTCAAAGTGAAACAAAAAATATATAAAAATAAAAATTAATTAAAAATAATAATAAAAATTATAATATTATCTCAGTGATACTAAAATAAATATGTTTAATATATTAAACCATATAGTAAGTAAAATTATTATAAAATTTCAGAAGTTCCAGAAGTTTTAAGGGTTCCTAGACTTTTTAGCCAATGAATTTGCATGACTTTTCTGGTTGATCATAATTTACAGATTTTGTATATATTTATAATAAAATATTTCTTGCTCAATTTTTACCTAATAGAATATTTTTTAGCATAACTAGAAAAATGTATATTCTTAATAAAAAATGTTCAAGATTTGATATATATAAATCACACGTTTGAGGCCAGTGTTGTTTTACTATCATTGATATACTATTATATTTTTTGTTAATATTTGGATTGAGATTATTTTTATATTTTAATTTTAGTTAAAATTTGAGTAATTTTTCTTTCTTTTTTTCTTTTTTATATTTAGTTTTTAGTTTATTTAGTTTGTTATTTTAGTTTTAGTTTAGTTTGTAATTTTGTTATTTATTTGACTTAAACTAAATGAAAATGAGAAAAGTTGCCTTGCCAACTAGCTGAAATTAAAAAAAGTTATTTTATATTTCATTTTATTTCAGGTAATATTTATTTTATCACAATAATTTTTTTTCATGGTTTTAGTTAATAATGATAAAAATAAATAATAAATAGCCATCCTCATAGATCATATATGGGAATCCTGGTTCTCCAAAGATAAAGTGAGTTATTGAGGGGGTGATTTTGAGTTTTTTGTACTTTATTTAATGCTTGTTTTGTCGTCTTTAAGGCTCTGTCTCGCTCACCTCTTTATGACAGTCTTTATGGGCCTCCAGTGTTTTCATGATGGTGAGTTCTGCATAGTTCTTGAAGCGCGCTGGCTGGCCTCGCATGATCTCCTTCAGGACACGCAGCGCCAGCGCTCGGATGGTGTGCTGTGGACACACACATCATCATCTGTTCGTTCTGTTGCGCATCTGGGGTGTGTTTCCCGTATAACGCCGTAACTCGATGCTTCTCTACTATACTGAAGAAATCAACTAGCTCACGACTGTTTCCCGAAACCGTATTGTCACAAATTGGTCTTTCAACCTCGTTGATTAATGATGTCACACCGGTGTTTGGAGTGATAACTTCTTTTAATGAAACTGTTAGAGATTGAATTAATGCTAGATGTTTTGCTATAAATTATGGACATTTTTCGAATATTTCTCAGTTATTTTGCTTTATTTCCAGATTCAATCATAGGCTCGTTCTTACGCACTAGAGCTCGTTCGCACATGCGCACTCTTCAAAAACGACGCTTTAAATCTCTTGACAAACTCAAAGACGTAAATGACATTTGTATGTATTCTAAATAAAAGACACAGGTTGCACTGAATGTCATCTTGCTTATTTTGCTCAAGATAAGGATTTATTAAGTCCACATGTCATGCAATCTAGAAACTCTTCTTCAGTTTCTTCTTCTTGTCGTTCAGACACACAACTCTGCGATGCTTTTTGCGAATGTTCGTTAGAACGATGGTTTCGGGAAACACCGACTCGTTGAACTGCTGATAACGAGGGAACTTGCGACCATAGTTGGCTAACGAAGCTTTCGGGAAACACACCCCTGTATGAGTGTGTGTGAAGAAGACGAGCGTGTCTCTCACATCTTTATCTCCCAGCGTCTCCAGCAGCAGCAGAAGCATGGTCTTAAAGTGCTCCTCCCACAAGGCCAGACTGTCGTCCCGCGTGACCTTCAGCAGCTCCAGCAGGGCGGCCCGCCTCTCCTCCACGCGCTCGCTGTGATTGGACAGCTCCTTCAGCAGGTCACCAACCACCTCCAGGGGCTGCCCGGGTCCTGACCAATGAGAGTCCACGACAATAAACACACAGTGACCTGCGTTCAGCCCCGACAAAAAGTTGCAAAACGTTTGTTTTTAACGGAAACGGCGGTGCGTTGAACGCCCTGTTCTGATGACGCGAGAGTTGCAACTACGGCAGCTGAGAAGGCCATTCTTTATGTTCTTTTTGAAGAATTTTCAGATCCTGATTAAATCGGTATACGTAAATAGGTGTTTAATAATGCAAAATATGCTCGATTTTGCAGGGTAATAAAAGCACAATTAGAATGGAAACGCCACTTTTAAGACTGACCATTTTCCGTTTTAGGTCATAATGCCTTTTGAATGGGAGTGAATGGGGCACGACTATGATAGCATCAAAATCACTATTTTTAAAACACTAAGAAGGCTCGACACAACATGAAACTGTGCTGGAAGTATCACCAGGGGCTCTACACATGAACTCCAGCACTGAGAACATTGTTTGTGTACACAAAGTTTACTAAAAAGAAAGGTTTTGTACGACTCACTTCATCAGTTAGTGTTTCCGGTGGCTGGAGTTTTGTCAGTCAAAAGTAGTCGATCTCCGAATGCAACATAATGAACTGAGTCCATATGAGGAAATGTCATGGACTTGTAATTTCAATGAAAAGCATGATAACTTAGACACCTATTATTATTATTTAAACAGATATTGCCATGAGCAAAGTGTCTAAGTTATCATGCTTTTCATTGACAAAACTCCAGCCACCGGAAACACTAACTGATAAAGTGAGTCGTACAAAACCTTTCTTTTCAGTAAACTCTGTGTACACAAACAATGTTCTCAATGCTGGAGTTCATGTGTAGAGCACCTGGTGATACTTCCAGCACAGTTTCATGTTGTGTCGAGCCTTCTTAGTGTTTTAAAAATAGTGATTTTGATGCTATCATAGAAGTGCCCCATGCACTCCCATTCAAAAGGGATTTTGACCGAAAACCAAAATACGGTCAATCTTAAAAGTGGCGTTTCCATTTTAATTATGCTTTTACACGAAAGTTTGCCTCGGGTAGATTAACAAAAAGAGCCTAGGTTCAATTTTGACGAGTTACCCTTTAAGAGATCAAATTATTGACTACAAGGGGGACTTTAAATATGTTATCCAATTCATCTGGGGTGTGTTGCCTTGAGGCCCGAAATATGTGAATTATCCGTTAAAGAACCTCAGAGCTCATGGTAAATCTGTTCTGGCATGTTTATACATTATCTAGAGAGATATTAAATGAGATTTTGATTTACGGCAGCGGACTTGTGCTCTTCATACCTGCAGAAAACCCTTTGGGATGCATGATCTTGTTCTCTCCACCGTCCTGCTGATGACCTGAAAGAAGAACCCAAAGACGTTGGTCTGTTTCTGTGAACATCATGAAGAGATTCTCCAGTAGATGTTTGTTCGTTTACCCTCTCGGATCTGCTCCCCGTCGTCGAACACGGCGAGCGCTCCCTTCTCGTAGGCGCTGATGTCGCTGTAGTTGTAGGGGTTGTACTCGCGTGTCCACGGGCCGCTGAACGATCGAGGGGACGGTGTGTTTAATAATGACGTCTTGTTGTCCAGTGCCGTCCGGCCTCCTTCCAGACGAGGATCCACACCAGGCGACGCCACACCGGTCTGAATGAGAAACATGGTTATTTCACTTCAACCCACTGAGTGATTATAACATCTAAACTTTTTTTTTTTATTGCTAAAGTCCCCCTGTAGTCAACAACTGTATCTCTTTAAACTCATCTTTGGTCACCAAAATGACATATTTAGACGTTTTTCTTCAAAAAATTTCTTCATGTCTTAAAATAGCTTGAATGTAACTCGACACCCTCGCCTCATTTAGTATACGCGGTTCTATGAATATGCAAATGAGCCCCGTCTCCACTCACTCACTCAGCTCAGAGATCCACTAGTTGACGATCACACGTTGATCTGATTGGTTACAAGGTAGCTTTAAGGAGAAAATACTCAGCAATGGTGTTGACTTATGAATTTACTTATAGTTTGTCTTAAAGCATATTAAAAAACAGGGGTGTGCGATATATATCATCTGTGATAATATCGTAATTGTTGTTTTAACGATGTGCAATTTGACATTATCGCCTATCCCTCACACACACCCAGAGAGTGCATGCAAACTCTACGTGATGTAGTCTTGTAGATTAGATTAGTGTGGGTGCGCATCTAGAGTGATTTAGTCTTTATGATCATTTAGTATTATTTAGCAAATGTTTTTCTCCAAATATCAGCATGATAAAAAATGTGATTTTGATTTTATTCAAGTTTAATAAACAAGAAGTTAATATTCTGTGACTTACCTTGTAGACACCATATTGCCTATTTTTGCTCTATTTCGCCAACGAAAATAGTTAAAAACAAAGCCACACACGGCGGTGTTTCCTTACTGAGTGAATCAGCTTTTTGAACGAATCAGTTGACTAGGATAGATTAAGAGAGTCAAATGTTTCTTTTCTTGAACGAATCAGACGTTTGAATGAGTCGGTTGAATCTCAACGATTCGCTTATTAACAGTGACTTGCTGCCACCTACTGGTGGTTTCAATTTCACATTTAAAGTGTCTTTTCTTGTTTTAAATCATTTTAAATATCAATATTCAATATTGCAAAGATGAATTTTGTAGATACTGATTTCATTTGATTGGTAACAACTGAATTTGATTAAATGTATGAAATTGACACAAAAGATGATGCATGCATATGATTAGGTTTAAAAAATGGCTTTATAAAAGCAAAAACGCCCATATTAGGTAAAAATCAATTGAAACATACTGGAAAAAATAATTTCTGTCAATGCTGTGAACTGACCACCACACAGAGTATGAAGAATATCAATAACTTTAGGAGTCAGCTGTCCACGACAGTCCTAAACCTGCCAAAGTACCAACACAATAAACACACTCAGCAATATATCACCTAATAATCGTTCTCGAGAAAATCCCAGAAAATATCGAGATATAATGGTTTGTCAATATCGCACACCCCTACACCACATAGACATATAAACAACATTAAAAGCTGGATTTTCACCACAGGGGGACTGCACATTTGATGTAGTTGCTTTTTCATAATGGTCACATTGTTTATGTTTTGAGAGTTGCTGAAACTTATTATAAACAATGAAGCGATTGCTGGTTGCGAGGTACAAGCTGCTAACATGAACAGTTTTTCAGCTTCAGGCAAAACTAAATTAACCTCCGTCCCAGCGGAGCAACAGATTGAATACAATCTCAAGAACAGTAGAGCGTTGGTGCTTGCAACGCCAAGGTCATGGGTTCGATTCCCAGGGAAAGCAAGAACTGATAAGAATGTAAATGTGTGCCTTGAAATGCAATGTAAGTCGTTTTGGATAAAAGTGTCTGCCAAATGCATGAATGTAAATCTCACAGGCGGTCGTACTCACCGGATCTTCCCTCTTGCCGTCACGTTTGATGGGCTCGAGGATTTCTTCCTGACTGCGGAAACTGAAGCTCTGGATGGCTTCGGTTACGCCTCTCAACGAGCTGAAGATCTCCTCTGAGTTCATGTTCTCAGTGTCGTACTCCAGCATACTGTAAACACAAAGAGGTGTGACTCCATACACACTGATTTCAGCAAATGACACACACAGGACGGCACACAGACGAGATGAAAAGTGACGCATCTTAAATGTTTCATATGGACAGACTGACGCTTGACAAACTTCTGCATTCGCCACGAGTCCCATGAAGCAAAGCGGCGGAAACAAAACAAATCGGGTGGATGAGAGACAGAGAGACGTCACAAAAGTGATGAAAATGTGGGACAGATTCTCACTTCGCTCAAATTTTCGGGATTTTTACTCTTAAGACAAGACACTACAGGGGAATAGTGTAAAAATTTAACTAACGGACACAGTACATTAAGACAATTATTTTCTTTTCTGAAATGTTGTTTAAATATGCAAATGAGGCAGCATCTAATCAGAAACCTGAACTGATTGGATGATGAGCCATGTTTGAGTTTGTTGACATGGTTTTTACACTCTTTTTATTACTCCATAAATCAGAAAATACTGCCAACAGACAGAAAAAACAGACATTTTTACCATGTTTTAGGAATAAAGTGTTATCTGTAATAAATACAGATACTGTAAAGTTTGGTGTGTGTACCCTAGTGAAAATAAATATACTAAAATGTATTTGAAATATGCTAAGTACACTACAAACACTTTTACATATTTATGTGCTTAATATAAATACCTTGCAATTGTACTTTTGGTATACTAAATTTGTATGCTTAAAGTAAATTGGAACAACTAATTTTGTACTTAATGCACTTTAGTTATCCAGAAATAGTGCTGAGGTTCAACTAAAGATATACTGAAGGATATATGATTGTGCTAAAGAAGAAATAATGCAAGGTACTCTTTAAATATCCTGTATTTAAAGACTAATAGTGACATTAAACACATTTTAGGCTTAATATAAAGAAATGTATATCACTAAGTCTGAATCGATAGTCAGTAAATATGTTAATGGATTTGCAGTATACTTAGTATGAAATAAATGTATTTAAAAAAAAAAAATCACTAGGGTAAAGCGGCTGAAGTGGAGATTTCTGACTTTAAAGACATGTATTGTGATCGAAATCTACAGATGAAAACTTAAACATGTACACTTAAATGTGTATTTGGGATGTTTTCTTTCCACTAGTCTGAAGGAAGAATGGAAGCAAAATAGGCCAAAACCTCAAAATTGACCAGTGCATGAGAAAACAATGATTTTGCCTGAAGCGTCGCGCCTTAAAGGGTTAGTTCACCCGAAAATACTCATTACTCACCCTCATGTTGTCTTCGGAACATTAAGATATTTTTGATTAAATCTGAGAGCTGTCTCACTCCTTCATAGGCTTCTAGGTTATTGAAACTTGCCGGCCCAGAAAGTTAGTAAAGACAATGTTAAAATAGTCCAAGCTCAACCTTAAGTTTATCAAGCGACGAGAATACTTTTTGTGAGCCTACGTTCACTACATGAACTCACTCTCAGGCCCACACAGAAGAACATGAAGAGTTGAATAAAGTCATTATTTTTGTTTGTTTTTTGTGGACAAAAAGTATCCACATTATTCCTGCGCCCCATGACGCTTTGTGCGAATTATGGGTGTAACTTCCGTTAAGCTGTAAACAATCAGTGAAAGGCTCGCTCTATGAACGCAATACGGTAATAAAGTGTCACAACGAGATGACATTAAATCTACTCACCCTTCAACTATTGCATATTAAAAGGAAATTTAAAAGTGTAAAAGCATCAACAAGGTATTTCAACAGACCAAATAATCCCAAAAGCGCGTAATATGTAGTAATCTGTATTATGTAACTTATGTTGCCTTAATAAAAAATTTTCATCAACTTCAGCATTGCGTGATACTATTTCAAAGTGATTTCCGTCATTTTGACAGATTATGAATTGCATTTTCCTGTGAAAACAAACCTGGAAAGAGACGTGAGGATTTGAGGGGAATAACGAGAGATTCTTCGTGCATTCCAGTGAATTATTAATGGAATATATCGTAAATTAAATTCGGGAGAACAGACCACAAATGTGCAGTATATGTTGTCCTTTTATACTTTTACAGCGGATTGCAAAGGGAAAAAGAAAATAATCACGAGGAAAAGAAAAGAGCTCTTGCCATAGATATTCTTGTTATAACATGTCACGTTAAAATACCAAGTATAACGTTATTCTCATGATGTCTGAAAATAAATCATGAAGGAAAATTGATAGCTCAGCTTTATTTGTAGGGCAACCTTATGATTTGAAATGATTCGTTTCAGCCTTTTTGAATGCAAGTTCCCCAAAACCGGAAGTGCCGCCCATAATTCAAAACTCAGTAAGGTCGTCAGGAATAAAGGTGGATTCTTGTCGCTTGATAAACTTAAGGTTGAGCCACTGTAGTCACTTGGACTATTTTAACGATGTCTTTACTAACTTTCTGGGATGGCAGATATCGATGACCTAGAAGCCTGTGGAGGAGTGAGACAGCTCTCAGATTTAATCAAAAATATGTTAGTTTGTGTTCCGGAGATGAACGAAAGTCTTACAGGGTTGGAACAACATGAGGGTGAGCAATAACTGACAGAATTTTCATTTTTGGGTGAACTAACCCTTTAAAAAGAACGTTCTGGGTTCAAATAAACCCGAAACAATCCTTTAAATGTCATGCATTGAGTTTGATTTATTAGACTACCAATCCAATGAAAAGATGGACAAGTATGTAGGAGAACCGAAGTCCTGACGCCCGGGCCGAGGTGTGTTACCTGGGCGAATACGCCCTCCGATGAGCCCGGAGAGGGGGGGTGGTGGGGCCGGGGTGGGGGGGAGGGAGAGGAGAAGAGGCCTTTGAGCTCCAGCCCCATAAACGACTGGGCCGAGAGGAAGAGGAGGATGAAGAGAGAGCAGGGAGGATAGAGACAAAGAGGAAAGATAGCGTGAAAGACGCGACCGTGTTCTGAGCAAACATGACTAGGGTTGGGAATCGAAAACTGATTATGGTCAGGAATCGGATACTTGTTATAAAATTAAAATTTTGATTCCTCTGTGAGCATTTCAATATGACTTAAATTAAATAGGACGAAATTCCAACAATAAAAGTGAAATTTAAACGAGTCTTTAAGAGTCATTGAATCATTCACTCAAACCGATTTAAAAAAATGTGTTTTTAATGAATTAAATATTTTTTAAATAGATCGCAGCAATTAACATTTTGTCAGAACCTTTAGTAAATTACATGTAATTTGTTTAGTTGTCTATGCAGAATCGTGATCTCTATTTTTAAACAATAAAATCTTGATTCTCAGTTTATCCAGAATCACGCAGCTCTGCCTGGCTAAGAATATTAAGTCGTCACATTTATTTCTATAGCGCTTTATACAATACAGATTGTTTCAAAGCAACTTCACATCAATATTGTCAAATTAATCAATTATGAAACAAATTAAATTTAAGCTATAAAGCAGTTCTACAGAAGACAATAGTGTCATTATACAGCTAAATTCAGTTTAATGTTGATTCAATTCAGTTCAATAATAGTGCCAATGTTCCCAGTGTCAGTGCAGTTATGTTAATTGTCTATTTTTTCTTAATATTAAATATATATATTAGGGGTGTAACACCGTTTCCGTACAGGGCTTTCGGTTCGGTGCACGTGTGTACCGAATGACTGAATGCAATATTTTGTGTGCGGAACATAGGTACATTTTCGTGTTTCCACACGAACATATTAAGTGGCGGAAGTCTCCGCGTTCAGCGCAAATCCCGCCCTGCAGGTGATTCTAATGTTTTTTTCCTATTAGACATTCTCTGGTTTTACCTTTTACAGTCTATGGGTTTTACCAGTGTTTTACCCGTCGTCACTGTAACCTAAACCAATGAAATAGACTGCAGGGCGAAAAAAAGCTTTTCCGCTTCGTGTGCGCCGCCGCACTCTCCGTTCCGTGGTGTGTGTGTGTGTGTGTGTGTGTGTGTGTGTGTGTCGACGACCCACTGCGCTCTCTGCTCAATGTTCGAGTCCGTGTTTGCGCTGCGCGTTCTGCTCTGTCGTTAACGGCCCAAACACTTCAATCATGTACCGATCACGCACTGGAAAAGCAAAGTCCGCTCAAATAAGGAGAAATTTCTCAGTAGTAACTAGACTTCTGTTTGCTGAGCTGGTATGTCATGCTGGCAACAATGGTAAAATGACCTGCTCTGGTCACATGCTCTGGTAATAATAGCTTTGGACTATATTTTATTTTGATAATTATTAAAAAAGTGAAAAAATTGATTATGTTGATTGATTATTGAAAAATAATAATACATTAATATATTTGTTTAATATTATTTTAATATAGGGCTATTTTCTGTTCCTGCACTGTAATCATAGTTATTTATTTATATTTTTCATTATATTTTATTATGTGATATTGGTTTGAGACTGAGAGTATTTTATTTAGTGGAGAACTTTGCAGCAGTATTTTATTTCTTATTCTTTTTTTTATTTTATATCTATTTTATTAAAAAGTGTTTAAAAAAGTGTAAACAACTTGTAAAAAAAAATTATAGTAATAAACAACCTGCAGTTTAATGTTTGCATTTCTTTCCCTTACTGTACCGAAAATAAACCGAACCGTGACTTTAAAACCGAGGTACGTACCGAACCGTGATTTTTGTGTACCGTTACACCCTTAATATATATATAAAAAAAAGTAAATTACTAAGGTAAATTGTTATTAAAATGAATGTTTTTATATATTTAAATAAATATTTAAGGTGATTTATTTAATCAAATTGTAAAAAAAAAAAAAATGTAATATTAAGAATATAATAGACTGCAGTACTCATGTAGTCCCGATGATGTCACACAACTTCACAGATGTATTATGTGTGTTATTGTGTTTTGGGTGACGTACCTGGGAGAGAGTCCTCCGTGCGAGCAGTTTGTGGGTGACGTGAGCGGGCTGGTGCGGGTCACGGGGTGTCTGGCAGGAGCGCGGGTCACGGGGCTGCTGGGAGATGCCTGAGACTAAAAAAATAATAATTATAATTCTGTATTATGCAGGCCAGACAAGTAATTTGGCGATCTCAAATTGTAAAGAAAGACTACGCGCCTGCGCACATACATATTCAAACGCTCATATCTATAGACTAAACATGTAATATGCATGTGCACGCCGTCACCGTTTTCATATGGAGGTAAAATAATGACAAATGTTTCTGAAACAAAAAATCTTGTTGAATTGCACTACTTGAAAATAATATGCATTGCATTGAGCCTGCTTGCATTTTAATGCATTGTATTTTTAGGGCTTGCATTCTTATGGGCTGAAATTCAACATATTGTATATTTAAGCTGTGAATATTTCAATTCAAAACATTTCACACACGTTTTCATTATTAAAAAATTCAATCATACATATTCACCTTTCAGATTTCACTTTCAAAATATACATTCTGTTTAAAAACACAACCTATAATATTTGACAGGCAATCGTCTGGTCCATTCTATTTCGCTTTCCACAAATTCAGTGGTTCAAATTCGACCATATTTTCACATATTCACGTTTTTGAAGTTTACACACAGATGATAACATTTTCAAACATTTTTAAAGCTTGCACCTTGGAACCAGTTTCAAGGTTTGCGTTCTCGAGCCACTAAACACTGTTGTGTGAATGAGCAGCCGGAGCGCGTTAAGGGTTTTCTGTTAGAACGATGTTGTGTTAGCGGCCGCTAAGTTAAAGGAACACTCCACTGTTTTTTGAAATAGGGCTTATTCACCTTCTTTCCTACATTTAGATAGGTGGGCAAATGCATTTTTGTCTCAGTGCATGCATTGTTTTAGTTTGACAGGGTCAGCGCTAGCTTAGCTTAGCATAATTAATGGAATCCTTTGTTGCCAGCTAGCATGTCCTGAGTAAAAGTGATATAAATTTTTTTAAAAACCCACCTAATTACTTCTTGTGTCCTGCGTATTCACAACAAGTACAAATAGCGATGCAGATTAACACTAGGCGATTTCCTATGCAGATATTGACTTGGGACTAGGCATGTGCCGGTATCAACTTTTCATGCTGCGATTAATTGATTGAGTTTTTACCACGGTATACGGTATTATCACGATATTTTAATTGCTCAAGAGAAATGAATGGATTGGTGGGGGGGATGTAGAAAAAAAACTACTAATAGTTTTTTAATAAAAACATTACAATAGTGATTGTCAAAACATTTGGTAACTAAATAGAATTTTACACAATTTTCACGATTTCAATTCTTGGGATTTCATTTCAATCTTGATTCAGTATTGACTTTTTGGATAAATATTAGGTAGGCTACAGTAGATAGACGTTAATTTTTCTCAAGAAAAAATATATCTCACATAATGCTTTAAACATACAGAGAGCCCTGTCAGCTGGTATTATTAAAGGTTAAAAATTAACTAATTAAATTAAATATAATTTGGTTTTCATTGTAATAACAATTATGACACAAGTAAAAATATAATACAAATGTAATATAGTGCACATATTGTGCAAAATACTCCTCTCTATAGCTATTTTTGTCTAGTCAACTAACGTGTTGGTCATTAAATGGCTTTCCTGAGGTAAATGTAACGTTCTGTGACATAATTGTTCACCTGCAGTTTTATTAACCTCTTTCCGTGGTTGAAAAACACTGAATGATCGATATTATGTATGAGGCATACCTTTCGGTAAGTTGTAGCCTACTGTAACTTTAAATAAAAAGTAACAGATGATCGCTTGAACTGAGGCGCTACAGTGATCTGTCAAGTCACATTTACAAGCACCAAAACAGTATTTATTGTCTGAATTTCGTAATAAAATGGACAGAACATGAGAGCTGAGAATTGTTTTCATACCATAATAACCTGCTCTGTCTAGTCTGTCGGTCTCCGTGTCCTCTTTGCTCCGCGATTTTTCTCTGCGTGAGAAACTGCATGTGGCGCGAGAGCGTTTGAAAAGTGTAAATTGCGTGAGTCTCACGCTGAATGCGTATTGACAGCTCTGCTTTTAGAAGGGGGATAAATCGTCGGCAGCGTGCCTCCTTCCGCCATGCTTCTTCTCCATGTGAGGGTTGTTTACATTAGACTAGAGTGCGCACTGCGCCGCATGCACACAGTGCTAATACATGTGGGGATTGTTTACATCAGAGCGCGCACGTGTTTCGCGCAGCATACGCAGTGTTTGTTTAAGCGGTTGATGGAAAATAAGCTAATACGCGTTCTATAAATATAAATTCTGATCTATTATTTTTCACGGTATTTTGAAGTGCCCACGATAACAATATCGTGCATTTTCATTACCGCGATTTATCGCATTACCGAATACCGGCACATGCCTACTTGGGACTATATTAGGGGGAAGCACAGGCGAAGCACTGCTACTTGGGCGCAGAGATATCACGCCCAAGTAGCAGTGCTTCGCCTGTGCTTCCCCCTAATATAGTCCTTAATATATAAATCAATATCTGCCTGGGAAATCGCCTAGTGTTAATCTGCATCACTATTCGTACTTGTTGTGAATACACAGGCCACAAGAAGTAATTAATTTTTATATCATTTTTACTCAGGACATGCTAGCTGGCAACAAAGGATTCCATTCATTATGCTAAGCTAAGCTAGCGCCGACCCTGTCAAACTAAAACAATGCATGCACTGAGTCAAAAATGCATTTGTCCACCTATCTAAATGTAGGAAAGAAAGTGAATAAGCCCTATTTCAAAAAACGGTGGAGTGTTCCTTTAATAACTAATGCAATGGAAGTGAATCAATCAAAACTAACTTTAGCTGGACAATAACTTTATTCTAGAGCTGCTGTGAAGCCTAAACAATCTGTTACTTTATTTCACATTATCTCTGTAAAGCTGATTTGAAACAGTCTGTATTGTTAAAAGCGCTGTATAAATGAAGTTGACTTGACAAATAACACAGACATGTCAGTGATCAGCCCACTATATCATGAAGACTGAAGTACAGCGATGGAGAGTAAGAGCAGTGTGTGTGTGTGTGTGTGTACCACTGTGGTGGTGTTGCTGTTGTTCTTCAGGTGGTTGTGCAGGAGTCTAGTGGCTCCGTCCTGGAAGGTTTTGGGCAGAGCGCCTAACAGCATGGTGAACTCTGGGGTGTTCAGCTCAAACAGGGCGATCAACACCATCTGAGCAGCCTGAAAACACACAAGCACTGTCATGAGGCGAACACTTCATAATGCTGCAATTTCACAAGCTCAAACCGTTTTCATTCTAATCACAAGATGCCGAATTTATGCACTGCAAAATATTTTTCTTCAGTATTTTTGTCCTGTTTTCCAGTACAAACACTCTTAAATCAAGACACTGTAAAGCAAAATGACGGGATATTATGTTTTGTTTTCTGAAATATCAAAATTAAGTGAGGGAAAAAAATCCCACATCCTTAAATTCAGTTTTTATAAACTTTATACATAACCAGGCACATTTTAAAAGACGCGTCAAGCAAGTGTTGTCTGTGATTTAGTTTTTAGTGTTGCTGTATTACACTGAGTAGCTCCGCCCACTATCAGATCTCTTCCTGCTCCACACACATGCTTATTAAACATCAAGTAATATGAGATTTTGTCACTTCACACTGTATTTTTTGCTTCAAACTCATCACACTGAGCCTGGCGAGGTGCATCTCTACAGGAATCTGCAGCGCTAATAGTGACTTGCTATAAGATTTGAGTATGCATCCCAATCGGCATTAGTGAAGGGTTGACGTCATTTTTAATCTGAAGTGAATACATGAAGGCTGTGAGGGATAGAGTTCAGATCATAAGGTCATAGATCACATTTAATGTTTTTTCTAGGTTTTTTTTTTTTTTTTGTCTGCTGGAAATCGTCTCGGGTTACGTCTGTAACCCTTGTTCCCTGAGAAAGGGAACGAGAACTGCGTCGAATGACACTTTGGGGGGAAACGGCGCTACGCTGAGGGGCGTTTCCCCCCAAAGTGTCATTCGACGCAGTTCGAGTTCCCTCGAAAGGAAACCTCAGATGTTTCACCAGTTAAACAACCAATCAATTCAAGTTAACTTAATCAGATTTATTTTAGTATTATTGATGTACTATTATAGCTTTTATTTTTTATATTTTCAGTTTTCATTTGCATTTCTAGTAATTTTGTCATTTCTATGAACTTTTGTTTTTTTTAAATAA
The DNA here is from genome assembly GCF_964197995.2 of Scardinius erythrophthalmus. Classification (NCBI taxonomy): domain Eukaryota; kingdom Metazoa; phylum Chordata; class Actinopteri; order Cypriniformes; family Leuciscidae; genus Scardinius; species Scardinius erythrophthalmus. The sequence goes on along the minus strand of NC_138245.1, from coordinate 30,494,534 downwards.
TGCTAGTTGTTTTTTTGTAAAAAAAAAAAAAAAAAATATTTTAAATAATATTTTTATTTATTTCCAGTTAATTTTTTTTACATTTTTTTTAAATGTGATTCTTATTATTTTTTTGTTTGTTAGTTTTTGTTTTTTTAAATAATACTATTTAGATTTACTTTTTTTATTTATTTCCATTTTTTGTAACTTTGTCATCTTTATTTATTGTTTTTAAAAAATAATACTATTTAGGTTTTAGATTTATTTGCATTTATTTATGCTTAAATTCTTTTGTAATTTTTTGTATTTTTTTTGTAATTTTTTAGGTTTAAATAATTTTATTTATTTCAGTTTAATTTTTTGTCATTTTGTTACGTCATTGAAATAGTTTTTTTTTAATACTATTTAGGTTTACTTTATTTTTCATTTATTTACAGTCTAATTTTTGATAATTTCATTGCATTTTTATTTTTTAATAATATTTAGGTTTATTTCTATTTATTTCCAGTTAGCAATGTTCGTGCTTCAAAACATCAAAAATGTTTTTGATAGTTTTAATTGTAGTTAGCGATAATAATCCTGCTCTGAACGTGTGCTGTATGTCTGTCCCGCACAGCCTCGTTTTCATTCATGGCATATCCACTGCCCAAGGTCAAAGGTCATTCAGATAGAGGTGTTAGTGGTGCAGAAATGAAAATGAGGAAAGACAGTTATCAGCCGCTCACAGCGTCCAGCTCACATGCTTGAACATCACCAAACATCAGAGCAAAACCATCAGCTGAAATCCTGAAAGTCATTGCAGAGAGCAGCCGTGTTAGAGAAGCCCAAAGAGAACACAATCAGGCGGCCCGCGTGACCTGGAGAGCCAGTCAGGAGGTTAAAGGTCAAGGTTCAGGGGTCGCTACCTGCTTACACCTCTCCTCCAGGTTACTCTCCCCCGGCAGGGACGCCACAGTCGAGCTCCTGCCTGACGCCTCCTCGATCGCCCAGCTATGAAGCGTCTGAGACACATCACAACTCACTTTGACAAACCAAACTTTAACTTGAGCTCGAGCAACGTCTCATCCGGACCCGAAGCGCGAGATCCTTCAGAAACAGAACACTGACCTTTCTGACGTCCGAGCTCTTCGGTTCTGTGGTCCACGTGATGATTCGGGAGACGGCCAATCGTGTCTCGCTGGAGTTCACGAAGTCTGACGGATCCATTTGTCTGGCCAAAGATTCGATGTACTTCAGGATGGCCACCTTCACCTGCTCGCACACACACACACACACACACACACACACACACGCACACACACACACGCGCACACACATACACGCACGCACATGCACACACACACACACACGCACGCACAGACACACGTGTTTATTTCAGCTACTTGTCAAAGGCAACATTTCTCATTTTAATTAAAATGATTGAAATTAAAATAAATAAAAACTATACAAGCAGTTTAAAAAACGAATAAAAATGACAAAACACTCACTAAAATGAACTAAACTTAAATGAACTAAAATTACACTGAAAATATTAAAGTAATATAAATAAATAGTGATAAAAAATAGGACCTAAATTATGCTAAAATAACATTGTTTACAATAAGGTTCCATTTGGTTAAATTAATTAACATCAACTAACAATGACAAATACTACTAAACATTTAACAATCTTAGCTAATGTTAATTTCAACATTTACTAATACATTATTAAAATCAAAAGTATCAGCTAATATTATTTACTGGACCTGATCTAATATGAACACAGAATCACCAATATTTGTTTATTTACTACATTAACTAGATTAATAAATACTGTAGCAAATGTACTGCACATTGTTAGTTAATGTGTAATACATTTGATATTTTTATGAAATAATATTATGAAAAAAAGCTTAATTATAATAAATTATGAATCATTTTCCATAATATCATTTAAATACAAATTGTATATTTAATTTCACATTTTCTTTTAACATTATTTAACCACAATTTATTATTAAAATGTTTTAATTCAAGGTGTACAGGGTGGTTTGATGGGATATTAGAGGTTATTTTTGGACGCTGGTCAGCTGGTCACATGACACAGCCATAATGAAGCAGAGCGGGGAAACACTGGGAGAAAATGAGGACATAAAGACCTGGCCAACCTTGAGGTTTGGTGTCTGCGTCTGATCAACAATAAACCGCATCAGGATGTTGAACTGCTGATCGTACGGAAACGAATCCCTGTGAAAACCAAACACAAGAAACGGACGGAACGAAGAAAATAAACAAAAACTCTAGAAATAGCATTTATATACAGAGCGAACTGAAGTGAAGGGGCTCAGACCTGGTGACGTCGAGAGCTCGCTGAACTTTGGCCTGGACGGACCCCAGAAGATCGGCCCCCATTTTCTTCAGCAACTGCGTGAGCAAAATAAACAGCCAATCCTGAAGCTCCTCTCTGTGTAACGTGATGAAGTCCACCAACGTCTCCAGGAACATGCTGAACACCTGATACACACACACACACACACATTTATAAAATGTGTTTTTATGTTGCAGACACAACTCGTTCTTTTATTTCGTCTGAACTGTTTTAATTGTTGGTTCATGTCAGATGGACGTCTGCATCCTCATCAACACAATCAGTGTGAACTAGGATTATTAAAGTTAACTAAAACTAAAACTTAACACCGTGTCCTTACAACACACGACGCGCGATAAAAGGTTATTTTCCACGTTAATCAGTGTTTGTCCTAACCAGCCGTGACGGCGACACGCGACGATTCTACTTTAGAAACTGTTTTCTAACAGTTTTATTTTATTTTATACAGTTCTATTTTTCTGCGACGTCGCGCTGGAACAACAAACACAAAGTGTGGCGATGATAATCTCAGCTACTGTTTATGTGCTTTATTTAATGTTAAAAGCGTGTAATGTGACTTTGAATATCATTTAGTGCTCGAGAGCTTTGTGGCTGTAAAAGCAACAATGGATAATTCACCTCAGATCTTGAAATTAAACAAATGGAAACAAGAATGTTCAAACTGTGAACAAACAAGTGTATTATTTGACAAAGATTGTTTTAGTAACTCAGTAGCCTATGTATTTTTAATCATGTTTAAATGGTGTAATATTTGTGAATTTTATTATGTAGCTACTTTTTTTTACATTTTCTTGCGAGTGCCGTCAAGATAATTCTCTGGTGCTGCGAGACTCCGCCCACACACTGTTCTGATTGGCTGACTCCGCCCACATGCGGTTCTGATTGGCTGACCCCGCCCACACGCGGTTCTGATTGGCTGACTCCGCCCACACGTGGTTCTGCTTGGCTGACTCCGCCCACACATGGTTCTGATTGGCTGACTCCGCCCATGCGCTGTTCTGATTGGCTGACTCCGCCCACACACTGTTCTGATAGGTTGACTCCGCCCACACGCTGTTCTAATTGGCTGTGGGTTTTGATTGACGCATCTAGTCTGGACAGACAAATTATTTGTTGCTGGAATCACATCGCGCCTGGTTAGGACACGGTGTAAGACTCCGATGTATTTCAATCGTAATCAAAGTGTGATGTAATTTCGGACAAATCAGGCCAAAACGAACACCCATTGGTCCGTGGTGATGATGTAATAGGTAGGCTCTGCCCTCTTTGATGAGAAAATCTTCTCCGGTTAATTTCCTCTGTTCTGCTTTACAGTAGAAATTGAAGTGTAATTCTAAGACAGACACTGTTTTTTCACATGTAATACTGTAATCTATTATATGAAGTTCTATATAAATAAACGTGACTTTAATAGACTGGAGTACCGAATCTCAGAGCTGGTTCAGACACATCCACATCGCTGTGATCAGATGCTTTCTGAACTGCTGTTTTCTCACCGCGGGCGTTTTTGTTGTGTTTATGTTGTTATTGAGAGGAAAAATAAACATTTATTTCCGATAATTGCCATGTCAACATTAGTTATTTTCATTTAGTTTAACTTGATGTACTAATATTTAAATAAATAAATAAATAAATAATGAAAACGGCCCTGAGGTTTTTAAAAGGTATTTGTTTACGGTATTTTAAGGTTTAAACACTTACTCTCTGATGCATCAGCCCAAACCACCAGCAGAACATACAGAAAAACAAAATTCATTAGCATTAGAAGTCACAACAAACATAAACATCTCAAGTTATTTGAGTGATGTGAATAGATGAATATGGACAGATGAAATGTCACCTTGCTGTGAGGGTCTGCAAACATCCTGGTGAAGATCTCACACAATCTCTTCAGCTCTACACGACTGAAACACAGAGACACGCTCACAGTTTACATTTATAATTCACTTTCCATATCAAAACTGAATCAAAGATATTGGTACAGGGTTATGATAGTTAACTAAAACTGTTATGTATCCCCTGGCTTTGTGTTTTGTTAATGGGACTTTTAATTTGCATTTACCCTGGTTCTGTTCCTGTTTCCTGTCTTGTTTGCCATTTTTGTATTCCTTTGTAGTTTTTCTGTTATGTATTTTCGGTGCGTAACAGAAAAACTACAAAGGACTACAAAAATGGCACAAAAATGGCAAATTAAAAGTCCCATTAACAAAACACATAAAGCCAGGGAATACGTAACAAAAAATTAGACCATAAAAACTTTTGATACTTAATAAAATCCATTACTTTATAAAATAAACTTTACCTTAAAACAAACATTTAATATAATAAATTAAAAAAAATATTTCAGCTAGTTGCCAAGGCAAGATTTCTCATTTTCATTTAGTTTCACATACCAAAATAACTAAAAAATAAAAATATAAAAAATTAATTGTTAATTAATAAATTCATTACTTTATAAAATTAACGTTACCTGCAATAAAATAAAAACCGAAACATAATTTATCTCAGCTAGTTTCCAAGGTAACATTTCTCATTTAGTTTAACATGATAAATAACTAAAACCAAAACTGAAATGAAAAAAATTATTTAAAACTATAGACATTTAAAAAAAGAAAAACTAATACAAATATGTATGTAAATTGAAAAAGTGCACCGAGATTTCAGCTAATTTAATTTTTTTAATTAAAGAATTGGTTACACAATGTTCCACTTTAGAAATCCAACTAACTATAAGTAACTCTGCAACTGCATGTCAACTAACTATGATTAGAGTATTAGTAGACTGTCTGCTTAATATCTGCTAACTCTTTATTTTGATGCTCCACAACAGACTTTCTACTGACTATAAGTAACTCTGCAACTACATGTCAACTTATTCTACTAACCTGAACCCTAACAGTCTACTAATACTCTAATGAAAGTTACTTATAGTTAGTAGAATGTCTAAAGTGTAATTACAGGGTTTGTGCAGATACTGTCAAATTAAATTCAAGGACTTTCAAGGACTTTTCAAGCACTACCTTTTTGGTTTTCAAAAACTACAATGAGAGATCTCGCTTATCAGACAATATCCTTATCATCTTTCAAATTCTAAAAAAGGATTAATATAAATAAACCAATAAAACAAAATGGTACAAATAAAGTGCAGCACATGCAATGACTGCGGTAACTTTAACAATTGAAAGGATACTATGACAAAGATATTGCTTTCCTCTTTCAAACTGATTTTCCCCCATTAATGTATGATTGACCTGAAGAAAGAAAGCTGTATCATATACTTGGATATTTATATGAGCAATATCAAGCTCATAGCCATGCGAAATTGCTCTATATCTATATCAGACGGGCCACAGCGTTAATTTTGCGTGAAAAGATATTTTATTGATTAAATTAAACATTACTTTTGCATTTACTGTCTTTCAATAATTCAAGCAATTTTCATAAATATGGCTGTTTTCAAGGGTTTTCCAGGACTTCAATTTTAAAAAGTCAAATTCAAGTACTTTAAGCTCCCTACACGAACCCTGTAATGAATACATTTCTTCATAGTCATCAGTAGCTGGTATCGCGTGTACCTGAGGACTCTCTGGCTCTTCAGGAGGTTCTGGAGTCCCAGGAGTCCCTCTTTCCTCTCGGACCAGTTAGCGCTGGCGCAGTGGTTCAGGATCTCGGCCACGTCCTCCGTCTGACGCAGGTAATGTGGCATCGCACCGTTACGAGAGCTGAAGGAGCGCTCGGAGCACGCGCTGGACGCGTCGCTGTTCGCGTCGTCGTCGGAGTACATGCCGGGAGATTCGAACCGCCGTCGCATGGGTCTCTGCTACAGGACAGACAGAGACAGAGGAGTTATGCAACACGCTAGAGAAATAGCTTTCAGGTTACGACGCCATGCTAAAGAACTAACATTGATTTAACAGAAAAGCGACGTGCAAAGATTGATGCTCATGGATGTTTTTAGACAATTGCATGCATGTGTGTATACAGTAAGTGGCCAAAGTCAGAAGAAATAATTAAAAATGTACTTTAACATTCACGAGTTTGGGGGCAGTTAAGAAAATAATACTTTAATGCAAATAAATGCTGTTCTTTTGAACTTTCTATTCAATTATCTTGAAAAACAAAATGCATCACAGTTTCCACAAAAATATTAAGCTGTTTTCAACATTGATAGTAGTAATGATGCTGAAAATTCAGATTTTGATCACAGAAATAAATTACATTTTACTATATATTCACATAGAAAATTTTAAATTGTAATAATATTTCACTGTTTTTACTGTATTTTCGATCAAATAAATGCAGCATTGGTGAGCAGGAGAGACTTCCTGCAAAAACTTCAAAAATTATTATTGACCTCAAACTTTTGAACTAGTGTAAATATTTTGCTTGGAGAAAATTAATCCTAGTTTTAATGATCATTAAAATTGTTCAATTTCATTGTGACATTGATATTATGACAATTAAGACCATCTATGCTAAAATTCTCATGTGTGTCTTTACTATATTTGTATGAAATATTGAATTTTTAAAGAAACCACTGTAACACTTTACAACAAGGTTTCATTAGTTAACATTAGTTAACTACATTAGTTAAATAAACAATGTTTCAAAAGCTTTTATCAATTAAAGTAAATGTGAATTACATAATTTACTAATCCATTATTAAAATCAAAAGTTGTATCTGTTAATATTATTTAATAGACCTGAACTAACAATGAACAGTTGTAACTTTAAAGATGAATAAATACTGTAACAAATATATTGATCATTGTTAGTTAAAGTTGATTTAACTAATTATGAAGTGTTACTGAAACCACAGATCAGATGAAATAATGATGATGTTGAATATTTTGACAGGGAATATAGACTCAATCAGGTGTCAATGATTCAATTACCTTATTCCTGGAGTCTCCTAAAAGCTGAAGATGTTCCAGATGAACGCAGAGGGAAAGTAAAGATAAAAACATCAGGAATGTAATGACAGATGTTAATCAGACGCTCAGCACTGATGCAGAGACGTGATCCTCACCAGAGCATCTGCCACGGCCGCCTCCACCTCAGTGCCCGTGTTCAAGATCCGCATGGCGTTCACAGACGCTGAGATACGGGCCTGATGGATGAGCCCGTAACGATCTGAGAGAGAGAGAGAGAGAGAGAGAGAGAGAGAGAGAGAGAGAGAGAGAGAGAGAGAGAGAGAGAGAGGTCAGTAATGCCTCATGCTCTCAGAGGAGTTTAAAGAGCACATGCACATAAAAAGCACCATATATATATATGAAAGAAAGAAAGAAAAAAAACATGCAGCATCTGTGTGAAATATTTTTAATCAGGACAAAATAAAACACTCAAAATCATGACATGCTTCTTGTTCATTACCATCACAGCACACAACTCTACAAACGCAAACTATAAAATAAATTATTACCAAAAAAAAAAACACTGAACACAATTGGTAACTCTTTGTTTTACAGTGTCATTGTTACATGTTATATGATGTAGTTACTATAAATTATGCATAATTACATGCAACTAACCCTAAACCAAACCCAGCAACACTTTATTTTACAATGTCATTGTTACATGTTACATGTACTTACCATAGTAATAACAGTAAATTATGCATAATTACATGCAACTAACCCTCAACCAAACCCTAATCCTACCCTAACCCTATAGTAAGTACATGTAGTTGCTTAATATTACTCAGTACTTAAATACATAATTACTCTGTAACAATGACACCTTAAAATAAAATAAAGTGTAACCAAATATAATACTGAAAACTCAACAGTAAAAAACAACAACAGCAAAACTTTCAAAATTAAACACAGAAATACGTAATGACATCCAGCAGTCTCCAATCTAATTAAAACCTGGAAATAAAAAAGTTTTAATATTTTTAAATTAAATAAATAAATAATAGTGAAATGAGTCAGAAATCTCGGTAACTTTTTACAACAAGGCCCCATTATTTAACTATAGTTAGTGCATTAACTTACAATGAGCAATACATTTGTTACAGTATTTATTCATATCTCTTAAAGTTAGTTAATAAAAGTTCATTTTAGCTCAGGTCCATTAAATAATAATAAGTTAAAATGAACTAGAAGTATTTTAATTGCTACTAATGTTAACAAATACAACCTTGTTGTAAAGGTTAACGAAATCTCTTTATACGTAATTCTAAAGTTTGCGTTCATGTTTTTTAACATTTAACAAAAAATATTTATTTTTTTACTAGTGCTCTCAGACTTTTACATTCCAGTGAATATTACAATTATATACAGACAAATTAAACATAAAAAAATAATTAAAAAAAAATACAGGCCAATGTCAATAAATTCACAATCTCCAAATATCTGCTGATTAATTGGCCTGGCACTAATTTAAAAATCAAACACATTTCAAAATAAAATAAAATATAAAATAAAATAAAATAAAATAAAGCAAAATACAACAAAAAGTTACAATTTGGCAAAATAAGTGCAGTTCACATCCAGGAAAACTGAGCAGGTTTGATCCAGAGTCAGTAAATGTAGATCTGTGATTGCGGTCTCTAGCGCCACTCTGTGGATGAGCTCGTGCACACAGGTCTCTACATGCACTGAATCATTCTGCTGAAACACACTCCAAACCTGGATGTGACTGACACACACACTTCTAAACAGGTTCAGCATGAGCCCTGTTAAATACATTAGTGATCTAGATTCTGGTGCCGTGACCCGGACCACATGCAAGTCACCTGTCAGCAGGACGTCACCCGCCGTCAGCGCGCTGGTGGAGCGAGAGTGTCTGTGGGATGCTGGGAAGGATCAGGAAGCAGGTGACACACATTTCAAAAACAAATCTTTAAATTAAAGGTGACCACATCACCTGAAAACAAGAGCTCTTTATTCTTTTAGTTCATTAACACGCTTGGCTGAAAAATATTAAAGGGGTCATCGGATGCAAAATTCACTTTTATATGGTGTTTGCATATATATGTCTCAGCAGTGTGTGGACACAACACCATACAATGAAAATAATCCATTCCCTCTTTTTTTAATCCTCAAAAAGCCTAAACACTCTCAATAATCAAGCCGTTTGGATTTTCAGATTTTTTGCTCCGCCCACGACCGCTGACGGACTGTCCGGTATTAGCATATTTCCCGTATTAGCATATTTCCGACTCAGTCATTTGTATACAGTCCACCAAGGCATCACTTTACTGTCTTGTGTCGACACGGCCCACGGAAGAGAGGGATGGGATGGGGGTGAGCAGTTGCTCATTAACATTTAAAGAGCCATGCACCGAAACGGGTCGAGAGCTGTTTTTGAGGAGGTAAAAAGGGTGTTGATTTACACAACCATTGAGGAATTTTAACCAAAGTATGTTACAAACATGAAGACCCTAAACATTCATACCAACTTCTGCCATACCATCCGATGACCCCTTTAAGTATTTTCAGTCATATCATCCAGCCCTAGTTTATGGGGAAGTGAAAGGTGATAGAGAACCATCACTCAAGCAGAGTCACTAGCGGGACTCTTACCCAGCGAACTGAACCCTCGAGCCGGGCTGGTGTCTCGACTGCTCTCCCGACTGGTGTCACGACTACAGCCCTGACTCATGCTGGGCCTCGGGATACGACTGCCCCGCACTAACACACACACACACACACACACACGCACAGCAGGAGTCAGCAGCACAGGACAGAGGAAAGACATGCAGGTGGAATTAGACCGTGAGGAGGAGACCACACATATTAACAGATCAAACTGTGAAGTGCAGCATAAAATATATTAAAATTCAACTTCCCCTTTCCAGAAAATCATAAAAATATTACATAAAATATTATACAAATAATAAAATATAAATAATAATAATTATATTGTAATATTTAATTATTTTTATAATATTTTGATGATGATTCAAAATTGATGATTTTCTTGAAAGTGGAAGTTGAATTTGAATATAAATAATAATAATCATATTGTAATACTAAAAATCAACTTTCCCATTCAAGAATATCATACAAATATGACATAAAATACATAACAAATATACAAATAATAAAATATTCTCATTTAAATGTAACTTCCCCTTTCAAGAAAATCATAAAAATATGAAATAAAATACATAAAAAATTATAAAAATATTATTAAAATTCAACTTCCCCTTTCAAGAAAATCATAAAAATATTAAATAAAATACATATAAAATAAACAAATAATAAAGTATTATTTAAATTCCCCTTTCAAGACAATCATAAAAATATGACATAAAATGTACAATAACATACAAATAATAATAATAATGTTAATATAATATAATATAATAGTGATAAGTAGTAGTAAAGCTGTAATCTGTATAATTTTTTAAAAATGAACAAACAAAACTAATTAGAAAAAAACATTAAACTCATCCAGAAAATAATGAACAATAGAGAAATAAAGAACATACAAATAACAAAAAAAAAAACAATAAAAAATTCCATATCAATCTTTGCAGGCCAGAAAATATAATGACACAAATGTATATCACTGTCCATCCGCAGTAAATGATGCTCATGTATTTCCACTGGGAACGACAACAACATAAACTCAAACTAACAGCAGAAGAGCGGCAGCGGTGTGTGTGTTCAGGCTCAGACACACTGTCAGGTACTTTCTGTCTCATCTCTTTATATTCACTCCGCACATATCGACTGTGATCACATTAATATCCCGTCTGACAGACACACAGTGATGCTCACATTGATCTGGGACACACAAGTACATGGACTCCAGCGGCTCACATGAATAATGTGAAATCCAGTTTAGTTGCACAGTTTAAACCCACTTACTCATAGATAAATAAAACTAATGTTGTGATGAGGAGGAAGAGGTGTTGCAATAGATATTTGACACGCAGATATGAAGCACTTTACAATAAGGTTCATTATTTAATGTATTAATTAACATGAACTAACAATGAGCAATACATTTGTTACAGTATTAGTTAATCTTTGTTAATGTTTGGTAATAAAAATACAGCTTTTCATTGTTTGTTCATGTTAGTTCACAGTGCATTAACTAATGTTGACAAATACAACCTTTGATTTTAATAATGTATAAGTAAATGTTGAAATTAATATTAACTAGGATTAATAAATGCTGTAGAAGTCTTGTTCATTCTTAGATGATGTCAACTAAGGTAGTTAACTAATGTTAACTAATGAACCTTATTGCAAAGTGTTACCAAACATTCCCTTTTGAAACTCCAAAAAGATTAAACAATTATTTTTTCATTTTCTTCCTCTTCAGTGCAACAAATTGAAACTTGAATTGAATGTAAAGAAGTATTTAAAAACCTTTCCAACATGTTAGCGGTTATGTGCTTTTATAAATGTAATGCTTTACCGTCTCGCCCGCGGCTGGGACTCGTCTCTCGACTGCAGCCTTGACTCCGCGGGATCTTACAGCGTTTGACCGACGGCGTTCCAGTGGCTCGAGGGATTCTCCCGTAGGAATGACCCAGGAGCTTCCCAGGTGAACTAGAGCGACTGCCCGCTATAACACAGAGACATTTAACTTCAACAATGTTCGGTGACTTGATTTATCAATTATCAGTGTTACTGTGAATATCTAAACAAAAGCTGATAGGACGACACATGCGTTGAACACAGAAACAGAGGCTGTTTGAGGCAGAGACGGTCCACTCGTACATAAATAAATAAGAGAAAACATAAGGGGTCATGATATGGATTTCTTCATTATATTAATATGTTCTTTGAAGTTCACTTATAGGGCCCTATTTTAATGATCTAAGCGCATGGTCTAAAGCGCACGGCGCAAGTTCACTTAGGGCGTCTGAATCCACTTTTGCTAGTTTAACGACGGGACAAATGGTCGGCGCTCCCGGCGCATGGTCTAAAAGGGTTGTCCCTATTCTCATAATGAGTAATGGGTGTGTTTTGGGATTTACGTGCGTTAAACCAATCAGAGTCTCATCTCCCATTCCCTTTAAATGCCAGTTGCGCTCACGCCATGGCGGATTCGCTATTTACATGACGGAATTTGATAGTGGAAAGACCGAACGCGTCTCCAGAGCGCAAACGGATCTGCTCGTGCGCGAGGTTAAAGTGCGCTAGCAGAACATCTACGGGACAAGCCGGATTCACCTTATCTATATGTACACAATAATAATCTTTTACATTGTAATGCTTTTATTTTAAATATTTGGCATGTTTGTGTGCTGCTGTGCGTGTATGCGCGTTGTGGACCCGCCTATAGGCGCACATTACTAATGCTCTCTTTAAATAACAAAAAAATATTGCGCCATTGACTTTCGACCAGGTTTCAGTCGGTCAATGGCTCAGTCTATTTCTGTTCCTCAAAATAGCAACGCACCAACAATGCGCCAGAACACACCTCGTTCTCAGACCAGCAGCCCATGGGCACAAATGGGCGCAAATGTATTTGCTATTTAAACAATGTGGCGCAGGACGTGAAAATGAAAACTGCGTCGGGCTGAAACTAGCAAAAAACACTTGCGTCGCACTTGGCGTTGCATTGCTCCGGGTGTAAGATAGGGCCCATAATGTTAATTAAGTTATTTTGCACAGAAATCCATTATTTTCAACCTTCATTCTGAGCCTCTGTCTGAAATTAAGCGTCGGCTATCAGGAAACAATATCAACTTCCCAATCGCTATTGCACGCAAGTAAGTGTTTTGAAAACATTATCCATATAAAACCGTCATTTACAGACGTGGCATTATGATATCGTTTACTTCTATTTGTGATGCAGCTGCTGTCAGATCCAGTAAAGTTTGCTGCTTCATCTGTCAATAGAAGTTTCTTTGCGAACTCTCCATTACACTGTGCCTCGTTAAGAAACAATCTGCTGTCAAATGCTCCGAACAAACATATAATTATCAGACGCGATCTGAGACGCCATTAAAATAAACCATCCACTTGTTTCTGATGCTGGGATGTACGGAGACGCAAACGAGCCGTTTAAACTGAACGAGTCACATCGACGCTCACATCCAGTGAAGGCAAAAGTCATCCTTTAAGCGACTGAACACCAGTGGGCGGGGCCTATGGTGAGATGATGTATATGTAAACGATTGGTCGATATCTTTAATTTTCATTTCGGTGCTTATTTCAGTTAGTTGCAAAGGCAGCATTTCAAAATTTCGATTAGTGTTTAAGTCTTTCATGTAATATTTATATTTAATTTCAGCTTTGTTTCAATAAAAAAAATTTATTTCAATAGTTTTCGTTAACAATAACAATGCTGGCTTGAAATAACAAACTGTGGGCATTACCAAGATGGACGCCGAGTGAACTGACTCGCCTTAAAGGGACTTTCATAAAAGGGACTCTCAAAAACGGGGGTTCAGTATGACAGTGAAATAACACTAATGAGCGGTGGCTGAACACAGACTGAATCAATGGCAGCAGTTCAGAGAACAACAGTGAGCGCCTGTCGCAGTGGATCATGCTTTCATGACGGGACACATGCAGGCGGGAATCCGTGTTTTACTCCATACCGTGAGTTTTACCCCCCACTGGATTAGCAGATCTGGATCCTTGATGCGGGACAGTGAAGAGAGTCAATGAAACTACATTACCCATGATTCAATGCACAGGACAGCCTCAACATCAGCATGATCTACCACTGACTGTTGCATGAGCAACGATATATAAAGTGCGCTGATGTTTATGATGTGGCACACAAAGAGAATATGGAGTTCATATCTCTTCATTAAGAGGGACGTAAACCAAAAACACATAAAAAAGCCACATTATACCGGAGTATAATGTATATTACACTGCAGCCAATGAAATTAATGCATACTGTATATCTATTGATAATGGCTTATAATTTATTTATTTTAATGTCTCTATGATATTTCTATCATATCTCTGTGAAGTTTAATTTATTGATAAACATAATTAATGATTTGCTTTGTTGGCCAGAGCAGGATGATGTAACTGAAAACTCACGTTGTGATTGGGATACAGCTTTGGCTCGGCTCCTCCCCCTGCTGTCCGTCACAGAAGCTCCGCCCCCAGAAGCCTTCTCTGAACTCTGCCGTCTCGTTCGCACACGACCTGACAGACAAAAATACAGAAGAGTAAAACGATGGATGAGCAAACTTCAAAATTTATTTAATTGATTATATTATTTTATATATATATATATATATATATATATATATATATATATATATATAATGTATTTATAACAAAATGTATTTAATGTATTATCTATACAGTATATATACATATATATATAATTAAATCATATATATATATATATATACACACACAATTTAATTATATATATATATATATATAATTTATTTATATTTTATTTATATTAAACTTCATTATCATTTAACTGTGCAAACTGATGCATACATACACAAAACACCATTACAAAATCTAAACACACGACTCATTATACTCAACAAGCCCGAACTGAACAGAGACGCTGTGAAGACTCATGCTGACCGACATAAACATGACCAAACTGCTTATTCAAACAGGTATATTATTCACATAAACACTGAATAATGTTGTATCTAAACGTTTTATGTGATATTGTCACTTATTTCTCAAATGTTGACAATTCACCTCACTGTCTGTTAGCCACACTAGCCAATGAACTACAACCATCTGAGAGTGTCATCTGTGTACGTCTCAAACATTTCAACACAAAACAGAGTGATAAAGACAGAGTAGGACAATGAGACACAAACCTGCGCACACGTACACACACACACATCTTACATCTTACCCTCTACATTACCAGCGGCATCTTTGAGCAAATAAGAGCAGAAGTACAACAGCATCAGCGCGTGTTAGACAGCGGGTCGGAAATGGGTTTGGGATCATGCAGGAAGTGCCTTATTCTCTTAAACACCTTCATATGAACATGAGTCTTTTAAAATTATAGATTATAATGCCTGAATTTATTATCCTAACACATAAATATATTTATGTCAATCACATAAATAACGATTAAATAATGAAATAAAAGTAACAGTCCTTGAACACAAAAACAAAATACAATATTGCATGTTTGTATAATTATTGTATAATGTGTCTGCTGTCATGCATAAAATTACAATAATAAATGTACACTTTTGGACAATTCAACATTATATGATTCACTTTTATAAACTTTCACTTTTTCAAATGTCTAACACTAGGCATTAAACTTATTATGTCTAGTGACTTTATAGGTAAACTGAATCAAAATGTTTTATCTGATCATTTGTAAACTCATTATTGATGACAAATATTGATATTTGAGGAATAAATTTTAAATAAAATGTAACGTCATTATATATATATATATATATATATATATATATATATATATATATATATATTATTATTATTTTTTTTTTTTTAATATACTATTTTAATAACTTTATTGTATTTAATTAATAATTACAAGACATTAAAAACACCCAAAAAACAGTGTCTTAAATGCCCCCTCATTACCAGATCGTTTGTCTCTCTACATCAGTATGGACTGCTCTTCATCTGTGTACCGTAAATGAGTGTGTTTTGTGTTGGCTGTTTTACCCAGCGAGGCGTAGGAGCCGGGCGGCAGTGCCGTGGCAGAGCTGAAGGGGGCAGCAGCGGGTACAGTGGGCATTCGTGATTTGGCACTGGCTGCAGCGTTAACATCGACATCACTGCGAGAACGCTGGAGTGAGCCGGACGAAGACGACGCGCGAGAACTCACGACTTTAGCTGAGAGAGAACGAGAGAAAATTACTGTGTGTATGAACAAAAATACATCAATTTAAACGTTTGAAAGAAGTCTCTTCTGTTCACCAAGGCTGCATTTGTTTAATCAAAAATACAGTGAAAATTGTGAAATATTATTACAATTTTACATGTGAATATATACTAAAATTTTATTAATTTCTGAGATCAAAGCTGAATTTTCAGCATCATTACTCCAGTCTTCAGTGTCACATGATCCTTTAGAAATCATTATAATATGATGATTTGATGCTCAAGAAACATTTATTATTATTATCAGTGTTGAAAACTGTTGTGCTGCTTCATATTTTTGTGGAAACCGTGATATGTTACTATTCAAAAAAATTAGGTACGATTTGCAAAGAAAATAGAAATGATATTTATAGTAATACGTTTATTTAACAAAGACACATTAAATTGATCAAAAGTGACAGTAAAGAGATTTATAATGTTACAAAAGATTCTATTTCAAACAAATGCTGTTCTTTTGAACTTTCTATTTATCAAAGAATCCTGAAAAAATGTATCACAGTCTCCACAAAAATAAAAGTGTTTGAAAGTGTTTTCAACCTTGATAATAATACAACCGTTAATATAACCAATATGATCACCAATAATAATGTTAGAATGAAGACTGTAATGATGCTGAAAATTCAGCTTTGATCACAGAAAAAAAATACATTTTACAATATATTTCATAAGAAGACTCTGGAAGCTTGTTTCCGCCACAGAATAAAACATTTTAAAAGATAATTGTGACTCACAATTGCGAGTTTACATCTCACAATTCTGACTTTATTTCTCAGAATTGCGAGATATAAAGTCAGAATTGCGTGAAATAAAGTCGCAATTGTGTGTTATAAAGTCAGAATTTCGAGATATAAAGTCAGAATTGCGAGATATAAAGTCGCAATTGCGAGATATAAAGTCAGAATTTCGAGATATAAAGTCAGAATTTCGAGATATAAAGTCAGAATTGCGAGATATAAAGTCGCAATTGCGAGATATAAAGTCAGAATTGCGAGATATAAAGTCAGAATTGCGAGATATAAAGTCGCAATTGCGTGATATAAAGTCAGAATTGCGAGATATAAAGTCGCAATTGCGAGATATAAAGTCAGAATTGCGAGATATAAAGTCAGAATTGCGAGATATAAAGTCAGAATTGCGAGATATAAAGTCGCAATTGCGTGTTATAAAGTCAGAATTGCGAGATATAAAGTCAGAATTGCGAGATATAAAGTCAGAATTGCGTGAAATAAAGTCGCAATTGTGTTTTATAAAGTCAGAATTCTGACTTTATAATTTGACTTTTTTTACTTTATAACACATAATTGCGAGTTTATATCTCGCAATTCTGACATCTTTTCTCAGAATTGTGAGATATAAACTCACAATTTTGAGATATAAAGTCCAATTCTAAAGAAAAATTTTTTTTTTTTTTACCTCAGAATAGTTTATACCTCACATTTCTGACTTTATAACATGCAATTTTGACTTAATAACCTGCAATTGCGACTTCATATCACGAATTGTGAGATGTAAAGTCGCAATTGTGAGAAAAAAGTCAGAATTGTGAGATTAAAAAGTCGCAATTACCTTTTTTATTTTTCACTCTGTGGCGGAAACAAGCTTCCATAGAAGACAGCTAATATTTCAAATATTTATTTTTTCCAGTAAAAACAATTTTTACTGTATTTTTGATCAAATAAAGGCAGCATCGGTGAGCAGAAGAGAAGAGACTTCTTTCAACATTTAAAAATCTCAATTATTCCAACCTTCTGACTGGTAGTGTATTCAACATGACATCTAACAGATACAAGAAAACAATGCTAAAAGTCTTTCATAATCGAAACTACTGTTATACAGTGAGAAAAAAGGTATATTCTCACTTCTGCTCAAGTTGCTCCCGACAGGTGTTTTAGCAGAAAGAGGCCGACTGCGAAAGACAAAAAGAGTGAGTATGAAAACACAACGTGTGAAAGCTCATGAGTGTTTAATAAAAGGGTTGAAGAGCGTCTCTTACTTCAGACTCTCCTGCGAGCTGGAGGACGAGCGGTCCGACTGAGGCAGAGACATGACGCTGTCCGAGCTCTTCAGGTGAGACTGCAGCGCTTTCTGATAGGTCAGTTCCAGCGCCTGGAACAGATGCTCCGCCTCCTTACTGAAGTGGGCGTGAAAACCCCAGTAACATCTGGAATAAAACAGGATTCGTGCAGATACTGTTAAATTCAATTCCAGGACTTTTCATTCAAGCACTACTTTATTGTTTTTTTTTAAGGACAAGGACATTTATCAAACTCTGGGCCCTATCTTGCACCCAGCGCAATTGACTTTGTACACCGACGTATGTGTCATTCCTATTTTGCACCCGCGCACAGCGGACTTTTCCCTCCACAGACGCACGTCGGTAACTTAGGGAATGAACTTGCGCTCCCAGGGGGCGGTTCAGTGAAAAGAGGAGGCGTGTTCCGGCGCAAACGTTCCCTGTGCTATTTTGCAGTTTCAGAAAACAATCCCGCCACAGACCAGGAGAAACCTCGTCTAAAGTCAGTGATGCGTTGCGCATGTTATTCATATGCTATTTTAAGGGTGCATGCTTGGCCATAATGCACAACGCGCATCACTTTGCTTCTCTCATCTACACAGACGCAGCAGTTTTCATTTTTAGAAAACCATACATTATTACAAGGAACAATATTACCACACAAGGGAAATCATTGTTGTGTCCATGAAGATGTGAAAAACAGGCATAAATCTAGCTTACACATTTACCCAAATTATTATACGCCTGTTTAACCGAAGCTAATCTGTGTGTGTTTCTCCATCCCCAATGTCACTTCTCTGTGTTTTACGGCCCTGACGAGAACGTCGGTCTCCTCGGCTGTGAACCGCTCCTGGCAAATCCGCCGTTATAATAGCAATCCGCCGTGGAACAAGCGCGCCTGCTCTTAAAGGGAATGTGAGATATCGCTCTGATTGGTTTATTTCACGTTACGCCCAAACCACACCTATGAGTAATGAAGCTGCTTCAGACCAACACATTTTAGATTTGCGTCGGGCGCAAGAGTCATTTATCCCGCCGGTATAACAGCAACAGCGCCCGAGATCCGCCCACAAAGTTACTTGCGTTTCGCGCTTCATACTTGCGTTTCAGATCGTTAAAATAGGGCCCTCTATCTTTCTTTAATATCTTTTAAATTCTAAAAAAGGTAAATAGATAAATAAAAATAAACTAATAAAACAAATAAATTGCACCACATGCAATGACTGCGGTAACTTTAACCATTGAAAGGATACTATGACAAAGATATCGCTTTCCTCATTCAAACAGTTTTTTTCTCCCATGAATATATGATTGACTTGAAGAATAAAAGCTGTATCATATACTTGGATATTTACGGTATATGAGCAATATCACACTCATGGCCATGCGAAATGCCTCTATATCTATATCAGACGGACTGCAGCATTAATCTTGTGCGAAAATATAGTTTTATCAATACATTTAATTTACATTTAAATTTATTGTCTTTCAATAATTCAAGCACTTTTCAAGCACTTGAAGCTGTTTTCAAGGGTTTTCCAGGATTTAAATTTCAAAAAAGTACTTTAAGCACCTTGTATGAACCCTGATAAAATGATCAAAAACATTCACTCAGATTACAGCTAGCAGACAAAATAATACAGAGTCATTGGAAACTGAGAGAAGTGTGATGCACAGCATGTCAATGACCAAATTGATATCAGCCGATATTTACTTTTTTTTTTTAAGTGTCAGTAGTGTCTGATATTAGATTAGATTATATAAGAGCTTATTTTATTTGTATAGCACATATGAAAAATCGCTCACTTTCTAGCAACTGATCTGGCCTCAGAGTCGGCATCGTGAACTCCTTTCTTAATGGTTTCCATCAGGACGGCAATGTTCCTGAAGAGTAGAGAAGATAAAAACGAGTTTCAGTGTGATAAAAACAGTGAGTCCATTCAAGCGAGCAGCCAAACCTCCACCACAGCAGAACATGAGCCCAAATCAATGAATCGGCTGTCCCTGCAGACCTCCTGAAACACGATTCTCCATCCATTAACCCAGAAGTGCTGGCGAAGCCGATCAGACACTGCCATGCCGAACATATGCAGGATTATCAAGGACGTCACTGTGATTCTGATGAGCTCATGAAGACTTGTGACCCTTTATAAGATGATCCTCTCCTGAGAATCCAGATAGTCATTGTATCGCCATCGGGTTTCATAAATGGGGCAGAACAAGTGATCTGCTCAAAGTCAAGAGTGAAGTCGATTTGAAACTGTAGTTTGTCAAGCTACAAGCCATTTAATATAGATAAACCACAACTAAACTAACAGTTACTAACAAAAAGTGGCTTTTCAGTAGGGCTACTGAGTTTTGTGAACTGGATCAAATGATTCATTGAACAAAAATCGACTCAAAAGAACCAGTTCATTTAGATGATTCTGTTTAATGAAGTAGTTCAACCAAATGATTCAGTGATAAAAAGCTGTTGTTCAATTAATCAGATTTTAGGACGTATTAAAAGAAAACTAATTTGTAAAACTGATTAAGTATGTAATTGAAAAACAAACAAAAATGCCACTTCATACGAGTCATTACGAGACATGAAATGCTACACAGTGAGTTTTGACTCACTGAATCATTTGGTTGAAAAGTGTCATTAAACTGAATCTGAATGTATTGTGATTCACTACAATAAAACACAACTTGAGTTTATTTGATTCGCTCTGCCCACTTGGTTGTACGATAACAAAAAAGTTACAAAATGTTGTGAACGAATTGTTCTTTTGAGTCAGATATCTTAAATGTATCATTAGATCCGGTTCATAAAACTCAACGGTTATTATTATAATTTAAGTGAATAACGCTTCAGTTGCCATTATTGTAATTTCAAGGAAAAGAGCAACTATCTACATTATTCGAAACATCTCCGTTTGTGTTTCACCAAAGAAAGAGAGTCATGCGTGTTTGGATCAACATGAGATGTGAATGATGGCAGACGCTTGGGTGAACGATCTCTGTAGTTTCTCACCTCTCTAGAGAATGTGTCTGCCATTCCTGAAGCAGAAGATCTAAAAACTCATAACAGCGTCTGAAAGGCAAAGAACAGGTTCAGATCAGAGAGAATGTGTTACAGTTTTTTTGGATTGCTTAAGCACGATTTTCAAAACAGGGCCCGTGTTTTCAAAACACTACACACAGTTAGCACAACCACACACCCAATTAGCAAAACACAACAGATCCTTTGCATAATTAAACACTCTTGTAAAAACTATACACTTCTGTTTAAAAACCACACTTTGTTACCATATGAAACACACACGTTTCACATTACTATACTCTGTTCGCACGAGTTACACTCTGCTGTGATAAACCTAAAACACTTTTAGCACTTCTACTTCCCTATGATTAGATACACAAAATAAATTTATTTAAAATATATTTTCAGAGTATATTTTGGAATATATGCAAATATTTGAAATTGGCCCAATAAATATATTTCACACTTAACAT
>NC_138245.1:30127891-30470391 GCF_964197995.2 Scardinius erythrophthalmus | reverse complement strand
CTCTTAATGAGTAATGGGTGTGTTTTGGGATTTACGTGCGTTAAACCAATCAGAGTCTCATCTCCCATTCCCTTTAAATGCCAGTTAAGCTCGCGCCATGGCGGATTCGCTATTTACATGACGGAATTTGATAGTGGAAAGACCGAACGCGTCTCCAGAGCGCAAACGGATCTGCTCGTGCGTGAGGTAAAAGTGTGCCAGCAGAACATCTACGGGACAAGCCGGATTCACCATATCTTTATGTACACAATAATAATCTTTTACATTGTAATCCTTTTGTGTAAACATGTTTGTGTGTTGCTATGCGTCCCTGTGTAAACTACGTGGTGCAGGACGTGAAAATGATAATTGCGTCGGGCTGAAACTAGCAAAAAACACTTGCGTTGCGCTTGGCGCTGCATTGCGCCGGGTGTATGATAGGGCCCTTTACCTCATTTTAGCCAAAGTATTGCATGTATCCTTTGAAGAGGATTTTGCATTATGTTACCCAAAATGTGTTTATTTTATGCTTATTTGAGCATCATATCATTTACTAAGGTAGTTGCCTATGTAGTCAGTGAGGCAGGTTTGGGGCGGAGCCCATCAGTGTATTCATGCACACTTTATGCCTTCACGCTCTCTGCCTCATCATGAAGTGATGCAGATCTTATAGTGTTGGAATCCATCCAATGTTTGAAACCAGACCACTTAAACTAATTGATTCTTTTCATTACAGTAAGTCTGTCAGCACCAGTCAGCAGTCAGTCTATCTGCAACTAGAACTGGGCGAGATGATGGTATACTGTATACCAGCAACTGCGTCAACTCATACAGAACTGTGGTCGGTTGCGGTACATTTAAACGCTATCAGTGGACAGGATTACTTTACATCACAGACAACAATCAAAGGAGATTAAAGGGTTAGTTCACCCAAAAATGAAAATTATGTCATTATGACTCACCCTCATGTCGTTCCAAGCCCATAAGACCTCCGTTCATATTCGGAACACAGTTTAAGATATTTTAGATTTAGTCCGAGAGCTTTCTGTTCCTCCATTGAAAGTCAATGGACGGCATACTGTCCATGTCCAAAAAGGCAATACAGACATCATCGAAGTAGTCCATGTGACATCAGTGGCTCAATCTTAAGTTTATCAAGCGACGAGAATACTTTTTGTGCGCAAAAACAAACAAAAATAACGACTTTATTCCACTATTCATTTCCTTCTCTCTGGGCTTCAAGCTATTTCACGTAGTGTTTTTGCGCAGCGCGTCTGTGTTGTACGTCACACGTAGGCTCACTATTGGCCGACGCTGGTCATGTGTGATGCGTGTGACGTACAACACAGACGCGCTGCGCAAAAACACTACGTGAACTCACTCGAGGCCTAGAGAGAAGGAAATGAATAGTGGAATAAAGTCGTTATTTTTGTTTGTTTTTGCGCACAAAAAGTATTCTCGTCGCTTGATAAACTTAAGATTGAGCCACTGTAGTCACTTGGACTACTTTGATGATGTCTGTATTGCCTTTCTGGACATGGACAGTATACCGTACATACATTTTCAATGGAGGGACAAAAAGCTCTCAGACTCTAACTAAAATATCTTAAACTGTGTTCCGAAGATGAACAGAGGTCTTACGGGCTTGGAACGACGTGAGGGTGAGTCATTAATGACATAATTTTCATTTTTGGGTGAACTAGTGCAAATCTTGCATAGTGTGCCTTTAAATGCATGAATGTAAAAGTCCTCACCCCAGTGTGATACAGGCCTCGCGCACCACCTGCGAGCGCAGATCTTTAGCCGAGAGTTTGAACGACCCCTCGAGGAGCCGTAACTGCTGGGAAAAGCCGTCGTAGTCGCAGGCGCCGGCCAACAGCAGAGAACGCACTTTCTTTAGCTGCAAACCAAACAATACATGAACTACGGTCACAATACTTCTTTACAAAATACACTTGACATTTAGCACTCTAAAAGGGTTCATTTTGCAATAATGACAAGTTGACTTTACGTTTTCCTGCTTCTTAAACTATTGAGTAAAATGATGGATCAAACTATTGATTTGAGTGTAAATGATTTGGACATTATGTAAGATGAAACAGAGTGTGGCTATATAGGAAATAGTGGACAATACAGCTTAAGCCCTATTCAGACTGGACTAATTTAACATGGAGAGGTGGGGTAAAGTAATGATTACCAGAGCTTCTCTGTGATTTTAGTCCCATCCGAATGTGCATCTCAGTGATCATTATGGACAATGTCAGTAAAGATTACGGCGACTTTTACCTTCAGTAAAAAGGTCTGGAAAAATTCCCTCAGGTAATGCTCATCCCATGTGAATAGTCCCGCTGTAAATAGGTACGTGAATATTTAGTAATTTCCTGTTTAAAAGTAGTTTTCCACGTTTTTTCAAGTATGGAGACGCTTTTTCAAGTATTCAGTTGCGTTCTAGACGCTGGGCCGAGTCTGTGGCAAAACTCAAGTGTTTCACACACACCATTCAGATCAGAAAGAAGATCGACAGCACTTGTTAGAGGCACGAAACATCTTTTAGCGTTAGATAAGTGTCTATTACCAACACAATCCAATCCGAAGTTAATTAATACATCGTTCGACCAGACCTAACTGTTTTATATATAAATATAAGTTATATTTGTTAGTGCACATGATATCAGGAAGCAACGTAATACACACATGATAACAGGAGGGGGACGGCGGTGTGTAAATCGTGTTACTCTCCCACTTCTGCTAGTTTTAGCAGAATTTAGCAAATTGTCCATTAATATTACAGACGTCCTGTGGTAAAATTACATTACTCCATCTACCCTTGTAAAACTAATCCAGTCCGAATAGGGCTTTAGTGTCATTATATGCAAATATCTGACCAAAGAATGATGCCATTGACCAATCACAATCAAGTATTCCAGAGAGATGGTTAACAATCAGGTGTTTTATTCCATAATAAATGTGAGATGACTCACTGCAGCCACTCGCTGTTCCCAATCATGTTTGTCATCGGAGAGAATTTCTCGGATCTTGTTCATGGAGTCCTCGAGCTCTCGAGCGGAGTAGATCTGTGAGTCAAACAACAGCATCATCAAACTCACTGAAATCTGGCATCTCTCCAGAGATCTCTAATGGAAAAGCCATTGAACCGAGAGTCCTCTCACACCGGCACAGGACGTCCCAACAGACACTCCACACGACAGATAAACGTGCCAATGATGATTCCTAGTAGTTTTGTTTAAAGAGAGCTACAAATGAGAGAGTTCTCTACTAAAAATGAACAAACTAACATCAGTATCTACAGTAATATCAAGATTGCTTAAAAAGTTCAGACCTCTTTTGCATTTATATATTTCTGTTCAAAATGTTGGGGTCTGTAAGATTTTTTACTCTTGTCCTCACTTTTATTTGGTCAAAAATACAGTAAAAAAAAGAGTGAAATATCATTACCATTTAATATAAATCTGAATATATTGTCAAATGTAATTTCTTCCTGTGATCAAAGCTGAATTTTCAGCATCATTACTCCAGTCTTCAGTGTCACATGATCCTTCAGAAATCATAATAATATGATGATTTGCTGCTCAAGAAACATTTATGATTATTATCAATGTTGAAAACAGCTTGTGGAAACCGTGATACATTTTTATCAGGATTCTTTGATGAATAGAAAGTTCAAAAGAACAGCATTTATTTGAAATAGAAATCTTTTGTAACATTATAAATGTCTTTACTGTCACTTTTGATCAACTGAATGCAGAAGTATTCAGTGGTCAGAAGCTCAGTGGTTGACACGATAGCATTAGCATTTCTGACTCGCCTGTACGGTCGGCACATCTTCAAAGGCACGGATGAAGTCTTCTTCATCGACAGCTCCGGCACCAGAGCTTTCTTTACCTGAGGAGACGAGAAGCAACAAGTCCAGTGTTATTATGCGATATCCCAAAAAGTGCATAAACATAGGTGTTCCATCCAATTAAAATGTTTTATTACTTTTATTACAAAAACACTGGAACCCTGGGATCGACCATTCAGAAGACCAAACCTATCAGTTTCATCAAAATAACATAAACCCAGTCAGCGCCGATAGCCTCGTGGGCAAGTGCGCCGACATGTAGTGCCGCTGCGCTTCAGGCGACCCGAGTTCAAGTCTCGGCTTGTGGACCTTTCTCGATTCCGTTCCCCCTCTTTCTCTCTCTCTCCCACCTCACTTCCTGTCTAGCTACTGTCATATCCAATAAAAAGGCAAAAATGCCAAAAAAAAAAAAAAAACATAAACCCCTGAGAGTCCCTCTGACCTGAGCTCTTGCTGCTGGAAGCGGAGCTCGGCCTGCGCAGGGATCCCGTTCGACGCACCGATGACGCTCCTTTGGAGGAAGAAGAGGAACGTCCTCCATCCGCTGAATCTTCATCCTCGATGTTCTTATCTGAGGAACGACAGAGAAGTCCCTTATTTAAAGCTAGGGTAGCAATGTTGTTTATAAACCCTTTCTGAAACTCAAATCAATAACAATCAATAATAGAAGTGGTCTAAATATTAAAAAGTGTACATACAAGATAAGGCTGTAACACTTGCGGTGAAGCATTATATTTCTTGCTGCACTGCAAAAATACACGTGTGTGTGTGTGTGTATGTGTGTGTGTGTGTGTGTGTGTGTGTGGCTCTGAAGGACAGCAGCTCCTTTGCTCAGGAAAAACCCTGCGTGGATGGATGATTCCCATCCAGAGAGGGAACCAGCACCAAGATCTGCCAGACCAGCGATCAATCGCAATAAATTATTTATACACACATGCGCACACACACGTGCGCACACACACACACACACACACACACATTCACACACACACACACACACACACACACACACACACACACGCACACACCTCAACCTTATTCATCATGCATTAATGTCAACACCTCTTTCCCACAATCCTTCACTGTGGACGGTCTAACACGTTCTGAACTACTCCAGAAACCTCCAGGGAAATAAACACACACACACACACACACACACACACACACACACACACATTTATCCAGCTATCTATATGAGGACATACCATAAACATCTAATGTTTCATATAAATAAACATACTAACCCAAACCCTTGACTGACCCCTAAAAGAGAAGTATGCAACCGTTTATACTCTCGAAGACTGCTACCAAAAGGATTGTCATTAATTTATGGGATCAATTTTGTATGCAAAGTGCAAACTACAACCCCATAAACACACATTCGTTTTTAAATTCTTATTTTTACACCAAGAAAATGCATTTTCTGTCCTTTAAACCCTCACAAACCCCATCTGAATTTGTATATTTTCCCTCACATTATTTAATATGTTTATCAAGCATTTTTCCTTGCAGAGACTATTGAGAGGTTCCATAACGCAGGTTGTGAAGGCAAAACCTCACACACTCACACACACGGTCTACATGCAGCATTTAATCACAGTTATCAGATTTCACACACACACAGCACAGAGAGACAGACAGATGTGAGCTGCTATCATTCCTCCTGACCTACAGATAGGTACACTTACAGGCACAGATCCTCCGACACACCAGCTTCCTCAACATATCGTCACGCTTTCCCACGCTGCCTCATTCTGACACAGCCTCCGCCGGCAGCTCGACCCCTCCCTGCCTCCGTGTGTGTGTGTGTGTGTGTGTGTGTGTGTGTGCGTGTGTGTGAACTGGAGGATGATGGGCTGATCTATAACTGATGAAGCCCCGCCCACAGATCGCTAGATGGAGGAGAGCAGGGGGAGGGGCCAAGCACACGGGCTGCGTTCACAATGAAACTCTAGCATACTACATACTACAATAATACTGCATACTACATACAATAATACTGCATACTACAATAATACTGCATACTACATACAATAATACTGCATACTACAAAAACTCTGCATACTAC
Source organism: Scardinius erythrophthalmus (assembly GCF_964197995.2). NCBI lineage: Eukaryota > Metazoa > Chordata > Actinopteri > Cypriniformes > Leuciscidae > Scardinius > Scardinius erythrophthalmus. Next base: position 30,464,482 of record NC_138245.1, on the reverse strand, counting down.
ATGCATAGTGTTTACTACAATACTACTGCATACTACAAGCATACTGCTTACTACAATAATACTGCATACTACAAGCATACTGCTTACTACAATACTACTGCATACTACAAGCATACTGCTTACTACAATAATACTGCATGCTACAAGCATACTACTTACTACAATAATACTGCATACTACATGCATACTGTATACTACAAGCATACAGCTTACTACAATACTACTGCATACTACAAGCATACTGCTTACTACAATACTACTGCATACTACAAGCATACTGCTTACTACAATAATACTGCATGCTACAAGCATACTACTTACTACAATAATACTGCATGCTACATGCATACTGTATACTACAAGCATACAGCTTACTACAATACTACTGCATACTACAAGCATACTGCTTACTACAATAACTCTGCATACTACATGCATAGTGCTTACTACAATACTACTGCATACTACAAGCATACTGCTTACTACAATAATACTGCATACTACAAGCATACTGCTTACTACAATACTACTGCATACTACATGCATACTACTTACTACAATACTACTGCATACTACAAGCATACTGCTTACTACAATAATACTGCATGCTACATGCATACTGTATACTACAAGCATACAGCTTACTGCACTACTACTGCATACTACAAGCATACTGCTTACTATTTTTTAGACTGTATGCGAAACAAAACAGTATGCAGTACGTAATGATAAATGTTTCAGTATGTTGTCACATGACCTCACTTCAGCGCATGATTAATTCAGTGAATGTCCAGTTGGCATCTCATAATAAAAATTTAATAATTAAAATTAAATATCTGTTCCAATTTCTGTAAAGTGTATTAAATGTATAAAAAAGTGAAAAATAAAATAAAAATCAATTTATTTAAAAAAAATAGAACATACTTATATTAATAATAATAATTATTATTAATTTCTAGAGAGCTGTGTTTTGCAGAGAAGATGATTCAGAATGATGGAAGCAAATTTTTATAATAATAAATAAAAGTGTAATTTAAAAATATCACAAGTATAATTAAAACATTATTATTATTATTATTAGTAGTTTCTAGAGGGCAGGGTTTTAGAGGGAATGAGAGCTAAAGTTATGGAGGTGGGGTAGTTATAATAATAATCAGTACAAAATCATAAATATAACTATAATAATAATAATAATAAGTATTATTATTATTACTATTATTTTTATTATTATTATTAGTGTAAGTTAGCAACACATCTAAAATCACTCATAGCATCTTTAACCTTTGGAAGTCTGACCCAAAGAGTGAGAGGTTAAATATTACTGGTGATATCAGTCCTGGATTATTCATCACAAATCAATCTGAGAGCATTGCATTGTGGGATAAACTACATCACTGAACATGAACAACACATTTTGCACACGAGCAGAAGTAGGTACTAGGTGTGAACAGAAAATTCACATAATAAACATGTATACTGCAGAAATATTAATAGTAAAGTATAGTAACATCACACCCCATACAAACACACACACACACACACACACACACACACAGAAGTTTGTGTCTCATCTAAACAGCTGACTGAAGCATGACATCATCATGACTCCTGGTGATGTCATCACCGCGCGCTGACAAACACACAGTCACACACTGAGAACACTCAGCACTTTTAAGGAGTCACAACACATCTAAAACACACTGATGGACGCGTTTCTGATAGAAAGACAATTCATATTCAGTAATATTATCAGATGCTATTCGATGAGACCTGAATAATGATACCATTGTCTTATGTAGAGCTGCTTCATAGCTGAAATTAAAACAGTGTAACAAATAACCAGACCTCTAGTTATAAGTTCAAATAAAATAGAGAAGAAATCAGAACATTCAGGAATATTGTGGTCTAATAGCAGTATATACACACACAGATGCTCATGCAGGCCAGCAGGGGGCAGAGCACTGAAGATAATGGTGTTACAAAGCAAGTTTGCACTCTAGTTATGCGTCACTTCCAGCTGAAATTGCAACTACAATTGCAAAGTCAATTGTAAATTAGTAAAATAATAAAATGGCTTTTAACGAGACTCAAACTTTTATAACAGACATTATATAACAGCTACACAAACATGATCCGGTTGAAAAATCGAAATCACAAATGATCAACACAGTCATATGAGTAAATGATCATCTCTGCATGCAGAACACGCGCTGATTAGACAGATTCTGTCCTGATCCTGTGATTTAAGGCCAGATTTCACCACAAACAGTGTTTGACGCCACACACTGATCATCCTGACTAATGATTCCTGAGCCTGTGATTCAGAAAATCGGCTGAAACCAAAGTGCAAAAACACATGTGACCTTTGACATAAAAAGTGACTGTGGCTTAAGAAACTGATGCCGTATTAAAGTCTGTAAGGAAGATCAACTACATAATCCTCATTAAGACCGAACGAGAGGAATGTGAGAAAAATTGTTACATAACCAAACGTTTTTCAATATTTATGGTGTAGCTCACAGAAAACTGATGGCAGACGAAAATATGGTTTTCGTTTTAGATTTAGTTATCAATAATAATCCTGATCTGACTAAAGATGCAAACGTAACAACAATAATGCATGATCTATAAACACTTCATTTATATAATACAGCATTTTTTATCATTACATTAATGAGAATTTGAAGATTAAATCTGCTTAATTGTCATGAAAACAGCCATAATGAAAAATAAAATAAAATAATGCAATGGTCCTAAATATAGTTTCCTTTAATTCAAAATATAATTTCATCATTTGATTTTGTGGTGAATCACCCAAACGCTTCCTTATCTGCATGTGTGCAGATGTTACAGTGCATTAACACATCAAAGAAAGTGATCTTACTCCCTCCTTTAAGGCAAAAACACACACAATATCTGATCAGCAATTCTCATTTCCCAGCCAAATTATTCTCTAACCTACTTTTAAAGTGTTTCACATGAAGTGACGAGTAGTTTGACCGACCAGAGGTAAAAAAAAAGTGTCCTATTTCAGCGGTGTGTCCAATCCAAAGCCGCTTATTTTTGCGCAGTAAGTGTGTGCGTGTGGGCTGAGTCCCACACACACTTTCACTCTTACGAAAAGCACACAAGACGCTGTAAACACACGCTCTCTTTCCTGAAACAGCGCAGAAAGACCATATTAAACTGCACAAACCTCCGTTAGATTTCATGGTGTCGGACATCTAATGCTGAGGTTGATGCCCGTCTCTGTCTGATTCACAAGCACAGGCGTCTATTCACCGCAGGCATGTTAATTGGCAGCTGAGAAATGCAGGACAAAAGCAACATTCAGCTGAAAACACAAACATCGGAGGAAACTGAGGCTCATTTTCTCTTCATTACAGTCACTGTTTATGAAGCACGAGACAAACTAATCGATTTTACTAACTATTGTTTTAAAACGGATTTTATTTCTGTGTTTGAAAAGTCAAGCATCACTACTAGTGCTAATTTTAATGCTAATAACTTTAGAGTTTAACTCGACTTGCATCTGGTATGAAGATCTGTCTCAGTTCATTAAATAGAATTGTTTGTGCCACTTTCGCTCATGGTGAAAACTATACATGAATTATTAAAATTTAATTGAAGATATTCATGACCAATTTTTCCAAATTCAATCTAAAACTACATTTCTATTAACTTGATTAAACAAAAAAAAACTTTTCAAGAACATTAGTAATTTCCTCAGACGAGTAGAAATTTGGCAATCCACTTGAGTTATTAAATTTGATAATGGATACTTAAAATATATTCAAGATTTAAAATTCTAAAACTAAATTTGGATTAATTTGAATAAAAAAACATTTTCACATTTTCTGAGAGAAGTAGAACTATTGCAATCCTATAAAATATCTAACCACAAGTGTGAAATGTTCAATTTGCATTATGTTAAGAATGTGTCTAGTCATCTTTTTGATCTAAAACTAGAAAAGTTTATGCAACTGACTTTAATAAAAGTTATGACCTTCAAGAAAAAAAATGAGATGATTAACTTGTAATACTAGTGTAAGCGGGTTATGCAACAGACGGTCAGAAATGCATGTGACCTGAGAAGCAATCACAGTATATTAGGGGATTTGTGCAAACTTTGCTGTGCATTTTTATTTTGTGCATTATATAAGTCACTACACTGATGCATGTTATGTTCGTCACAAAATCCGAGACCGTCCCCTCAAAGACAGAAACCTGATCACTAGTGGTCACATTTGAGATGTAAATCCCAGGTGTAAATGGTGCCAAAGGTGATAACGGGGCCATTTTCCTCTGAAAAGCCTGAATGTGAGAGCTGTGAACGCTATCAGAAACTCCCTAAACGTGAAGAAAAACACATCCCAGGACCCTGAAGTCGTGTGAAAGTAAGAGTATCAAATATTGAGTTGATGATCATGAATACTTCAGAGCACCTCAGATACCTGAGACGTGAAACTCACATGAACTGAGCCAGCAAACGAGCCGTTAAAACAGCATTAATACGCTAACGATGTTGATCCCAAGTAGCAGAGCTGAGGAAACATCCAGCTTAAGAGACACGAGATGAGCTCAAGACGTTCAGAAGATGCTAAAACTCGCACCTGAATAGAAACGAGGGTGACTATCGGACGAAACCCTGAAACATGCATTAGATCACAGAAACAAACCCTTGCAAACATCTTTAATGCACACTGGTAAACACACCCGGCGCTGCTGAACTAAATGCAGTAATGTTCATGAGATCTTACCGTCCCCTGCTGTCATGACGGAGGCTTGATTTGAAGAAGTGAAGCTCTGCTGTGTCTTGTGACTGAACACACACACACACACACACACTGCATCCGCAGCGACTCCCTCTCTACTGACCTCGCTCACATTTAAAGGAATAGTTCACACAAAAATTAAAAAAGTCTGTCAAATCTGTTATCTGAGCATGAATGACAATGACATCTCAGAACTTTGATGGAGTGAAAGAGCATCAGTGATTTAAAAAGTCTGTTTACAACAAGGACTGATAACTATTATGTTTAAGATTTAGCCTAGTATTAAATATCATTCTAAATATAAAAGAATAGGAGAGTTCACGCCACAACTATAACGATAACGGCAGAGAGGAACGACATGTTGGAATCACTTTCAGACTTTTTTTATAGATTCATTGACAATCTATCAAAAATCCATCGAGCATTTAAAGCGGCAGACGGCAAAACTGCAGAATATAATATATAATATAAAATAATTCAATAAATAAATGAAATCTCTTCTTCACAGAAAAGCATCATATGATTTCAGAACACTCTGAGTATAGTGCATGAGTCAAATGGAGTAACTTTATGATGCTTTTATTGTGTTTTTGTCCATTTTGGAGTCAGAATAAATCAACATCCATTTTCACTGTATGGAAAACAGCAGCTCAGACTTTCTGGTAAATAAAAATCAAAATACATATTCTTGAGAAGCAAAACGACATTAGATATTGAGTCTTGTTTTCTTAAAAATGCATCAAAATGAAGTGAGTTTATGCTTTATGCTGTAGACTGATTTTAATGTGAAGGACTCTATGTGACGTTTACGCCTGAGAGCCTCTCTTCCATTCAATGACACATGAAATGAACGAATGCTTATATAATGTTCAGGATAATATTCTGAAAGAGCCGTTCTGTACTGTAATGTTAATGTGTGTCATGGATTCATTCAAGCCAGATCTATATAGTCTATAGTCTCTAATAGGCCGTTACCTCAGAAATCTGATCACAAGAGGTCACATTTGAGATGTAAATCCCAGGTGTAAACGAGGCCAAAGGTGATAACGGGAACATTTTCCTCTTGAACAGCCTGAATCAAAATATAATCAAACTATCATAACAGTGTAATTTTAATGAGCTCGTCTGTCGACATGATGCCGGTGAATCTCAGATCTGCTGTAAACACACACATCACTATGATCAGATGCTTTCTGAACTGATGCTTTCTCATTTCTGTGTGTTTATTTAGTTATTGAGAGGAAAGATCAGCACATATTTACATATTCATCTAAAGACGCTCTCAGCAGTGGACGGCGTCGGGATGTTCGTTAACAGTATATCACTGCAAAGCTATTTACTAATTATTTTTACCCCTAAGAGAAGTACGAAAAACTAAGTGCTGCTGCAGTTCACTTAACGGCCACCGGTGTCACTAATAACACGGGTTTCTGAATTCTACATATAGCCCCTTTAAACCATAAACTCACTTCATTTTGCTTCAAGTAAATATATCTTGATTTAAGATTGTACTGGAAAACAAAACAAAAATACTGATGTGTATAAACGAAATACTGTTCAGGACGCGGCTCGTGTCTGTGATGGTTTGTATTCGGCTGAGGTCTCTTTGAAGTGTGTTTTGTTTTCAGGGGCCGCTGTGTGTCTGTAATGCCGTTAACCTTTAAAAAGGCCTGGAAATAAATGCCGATGGCATGTTTGGCCTTTTATTGTAATTCAGAGAGCAGTGAATGTTCAAAACCATAACGAACACATTTATACAGCATTGATGGGTGACACTGATTGTGAATATGAGCCGTACAGCTGCATAATACATCAAAATTACACAACCCGGAGATTCGGGACAAAGCGCTCCCTTTATAATCACTGAAGCTGTCAATCACTTACGTTCAGCGCCTGCTTACTCAGATCTATCTGAATCTCTTATTTACATTATGTTTACACTTTGTTGGCAATATTTGCAAGCATGAAGAACACTAAAGCACGCACCAACAAAAACTTACTAACAAAAACTAACTTAAACGCCTCTGATTGGCTATTGCGTTCATGCACTCAACAGATACGTCTGTGATTGGCTACAATGATCACCACATCAAAAGCATGTTGTAAAAAGAAACCGTTGACGCTCTTCACACATACACACCGGAGCGTTTGCCTATCAGCGGGTAACAAATATACCCGGTACTGCAGAAATGCTGACCTTGTCACATATTTAAAATTTCAGTATCCCGGTAGTAGATTTGACAACCCTATTTAGGACTATTCAGATGCTTGATTTTCACCTAACAGATGATAAAACACTAGGGCTGAGTAAAAAAAAAATCGATTTCCCGATTTTAATCGATTCTCATTTTTACGAACCGAAATCGACTCTTAAATCCCAAGAATCGATTAGTCATCCTGTTTTCAGTTGATGAATGAATAAGACATTTTAGCGCGCATCCCATCCAATAAATCGCAATAATCTTTGTGCTTTGTAACTATTGATATGAAACAAAGTCTCAGATTTGAACTTACGTCCATTTTCTTACGAAATTCAAAAACATAAATACGGTTTTGGCGCTGTGGCGTGAGATCGCTCTTGCTCAGCTCTAGAGAAGCACATGATCTTCTCTTCCGCATTAATAACACCAGTTACCGCGTGAAATAAACATGAGTGAGCATCTGAAAGTGTGTTAAAAGATAGAGTACAACTTATCGAAGTCCGTATCATGTGACATGAAATCAGTGTTTCAACCGTGGAAAGACGTCAGTAAAACAGCTTGTAAACAATGTCATGCATCGTCACATTTACCTCAGAAAAACCAGATCCAGTGACCATAAACTCGTTAGTCAGCGAGAAAAATTAACTCTAGAGAGGAGCATTCTGCTAAATATACGCACCATATTACATATTCATTATAATTTTTAATGTTCTTCAATATTTAATGCATGTTTGAATAAATCTGGCAAGTTTTTATGACAGCCACCATTTAAATGTTTATATTTCATATAACTTTATTATTATAAAAATAAATAAAAGTGTAATTTAAGTGTTTGTATACAAATCAGTTCATTTTTACCTTCAATATTATAGTGAATGAAGCCTAGAAGGCTACAACTGACTCGTTAGTTTACAGCATTAGTTAAGAGATTTGTTTTCCTTGAGGAAATTTTTCATGTATTGTACCTGATATCCAAAATAATCAATATCGAATCGAATCGGAATTGAATTGCAAGCTTGTGAATCAAAATCGAATCGATTTGTGAAATTTGTGTCAATACCCAGCCCTATAAAACAGGTTTAAAAAAACCAGACTCATGGAAGTGTAAAATACTGCTGTGTCACGACACTCTCATGCACAAACACGAGCAGTTTCTTCAATGTTAGTCTATCTCAGCCTAATGCACTAAACCAGGGTGCAAAAATAGGATGACTGACACGAAACACTGTGGGTGCTTGACACTTTTGAAACAGTCATCACTTCTGCCATTTATATGCTTTAGATTGAATCTGTCTCTAAATGCATATGGATGTATTTTTTCATATGCGTAATGTACTGTAGAAAGGGAAAACGCATTCCTGTTTTGTAAACTGTGCAATGCTGATGGGCGAAGTCTTTCCACATTCCACCGTCTCGAACGAAACCAAAACCACGGTCACAAAACACACACACAAAATCACACGCACAATGAAACTGGGGCAGCGAGGAAACAATAGCTGAACAATGGGAACAATCTCTCCAGCGAGCAATTCACACACACACACACGCACACACACACATAGAAGAAACCTCAGTTAATGTCCCAGTAAGTTCACATAGCACCTGAACACACTTTCATCCCTTTCATTTAAAGCCGACAGCATCTGTTCCTGCTCGCACATACATCACATCGAACACCAGATCACTCACCCGTGGACAGGATCATGTTCCCAGACCTCTGGACTTCATCAAACCTGCTGAAAATCACATTCAACCTGAACAAAACAAACAGGAGATGCTTAATCCAAGGTTGAACACATTATAAAAATTATTATTCAAACACAAATACACACTAACACTCCAAAATAAATCATAAAGGGATAAATAATTATTATACATTTTTAATAAATTAAATAAATCAATTGAAGAACATGTGTTTTGTAAAATGTTATGCAATGATTTTAATAATAGTTATATCTATATATCTAATAATAATCCAGCTTTTGATGTTGTTTATGTGTCTATGTGGTGTTTTTAATATGCTTTAAGATAAACCATGTGTAAATTCATAAGTCGACACATAAGTCAACGCCCGTTTCCTACTGTCACAAATATGTGACCAATCCCGTCACAAGGGGGCGGGGCTTTTCTCCACTTTCTATGACGATCGATGCTGATGTTTAGAAGACAGCTGTGTTCAAACATTTATGGCTAAATTTACATTAACATTAACATTAACACTTGGCATTGTGTCGCGTTTACTACAGTTGAGCGAGTGGATCAGGTAATCTGAGCTGCTGTGAGTGAGTGGAGGCGGGGCTAATTTGCATATTCATGAGTCCGCGTATACTAAACGAAGGGTGTCGAGTTACATTCAAGCTATTTTAATGCATGAAGAAATTTTTTTCACAGGAAAAAAAACACTTGAATATGTAATTTTGATTATCAAAGATGAGTTTTAAGGGATGGAGGACTGTAATGTGGTTTTATTACCGTGACTGTGGCAGTCCCTTTTTCCCCAGATCCATCCTCACTCTCTCTCCCACGTGTCTGTAAATCTCCACCAGACAGTTCATCGCTCCGTCTCGCACCTGAGGAGGAACGTATTTATTTATTCATTTAGAAGAAATTCATTTACCAAAAAAAAAAAACAGTATATTGCAAAAAAACAGAATAAAAACAAACGCCACATAGAGACACTGATCTTCCTATAACTATGTTAAAAAAACTGCTTAATGCACAGTATACAGCCCATGATTTTTTTTAATATAATGTGAAATAAGAGTCCTTTGTGGTAAATAATCACTGAATCCTCTCAACATAAACATACTGAATCAAACAAGCACAATATGTGACCACAAAACCAGTCACATGGGTCAATTTTTGAAATTGAGATTTATACATCATATACAAGCTGAATAAATAAGCTTTCCATTGATGTATGGTTTGTTAGGATAGGACAATATTTGGTCGAGATACTACTATTGATAATCTGGAATCTGAGGGTGTAAAAAAATCAAAACATTGAGAAAATCTCCTTTAAAGTTGTGCATTTATGTTCACGATTGTGCTGCATTCACTCACAAAAATACATGTTTTATATATTTACGGTAGGAAATTTACAAAATATCTTCATGGGACACGATCTTTACTTAATATCCTCATGATTTTTGGCATAAAAGAAAAATATAGAATTTTGACCCATACAATGTATTGTTGGTTATTGCCACAGATAAACCCGTGCGACTCGAGACTGGTGACGTGATCCAGGGTCACATATATCACACAAACAGCAGTTTTAGTCGTTCATCACTGTCACCATCACTGTGAACAGCAGCAGGACTGAAGGAAGCCATCGGCTGCAGAGTTAACGTTAACCTTCCTTGTCTGGGGGTGGATTGGGATGCTCAATGAACGTGTAGTGAGAACAGCCCTGCTAACACCTAACCAACACATCTCGCATCACCTGGACTACCCAGTTCAGGCTATGGTGCAATTTTTGGAACCCCTTAAAATATTTTAGTACCAAAAAAAGAAAATGTTTAAATTAAAGCGACAGCGTCCACCTTTCAGTATCTGAGCTTCACACTAACAACTATTTATTCTATACTGAACACATACATGCCATTACATGATCAGCAAATGTAAAAAATAAATAAAAGTAATTGTCAAAAAAACAATATAATAATGTAGTTATTTAGTAACACCCCACAACACAGGAAAACCCCATACATGGGATTTTTAAATAGTCTTTATCATTTCTGATCTATGTTCAAAAGTACTGTTTAATGCACAGTATAGCCCACGATTTTCTTTTTCAAATATTATGTGTAACTGTAAACAATTATGCAATACTAAACAATTGTTCATGACTTCACTATGCTGCATCAAATAATTAAAAAAACAGATGTTTAAATTCGGCCTGTTACAATCATGCATTTTATGCATACAATGAATTGTCATACAAATAATTGCGAATAACTCATTAATTCTGTGTTCATGTCACTTGCAGTGCAAGCCTAACACATTTTTATATATATATATATATAATATAGCAATAAAAAATAATAAAATAGACCTATATGATTTACTTTAATGCTGTGAAAATTAATATTCATATAATATAATATAATTTAAAATAATGTAATATAATAAAATATTATATTATATTATATTATATTATATTATACAGTCTTATTAAACCCGCAAACCTTCATATCCTTGTGAACAGTGTTTTTTTATAATCTTTGGTAAAAATGTGTTTAAAATTTAAATTGAACAATTAATACAGTTATCTAATTATAATTAGATTGAATATCACGATCAGATGACTAATCAGTAATCCAGACAGTCCTAGTTTAAATAGTGAAAGAATAGTTTGTTTATAGTTTATAGTTAGTTTTTTTAAAAAATAGTTTTGCTGCATTGGTCACACTGGAAACATTCATGAAATATAAACATAAAGCTCAAATAAAAAGCCTAAAGTTCAGTGCACAGCATTGCATTGTGGTTTTTCCATATATATCCTTTTTGAAGTAGCATGTAAATATGGTAACCATTCATCAGCAACATGTTATATAATCAAATGAGCATGGCTTTACCATCTCGTAGTCGTCTCAAAGTCAGTTGCAGTCCCTGTGATCACCAGCAGGAGGAGCCATAGACCACGATACTACAATCCCTGCCATCTCATGAAACCGAAAACAGAATAAAAGTCTGTCGATGTGAAGAAAAACACTCTCACCTGACTAGTGGGGTCTCCCAACAAATGACAAATGTGAGGAACAATCTTGCTAAGGGTTAAGCCGTGGGCTCCATATCTACAACACACAAAGGGAAAAGACATTTAAAATAAAATAGAATTTTAAAAAGAAACTAAATCTGATGGATACATACACATTAAGAGTGGAAATAAGGCAAAAGCAAACAGCTTCTCTGGTCCTGTTGTTTTTATGTCTGAAGCCGCCCAGCATTCGGTCCCAAACATACTGCAAAAAATATGTTTTATCAGTTTTAACCACAGTTTAAAAAGAGTTTAACTCTAAAGCAGGACGCAAAGTGTTTCACCTGCGGATTGGCCGCTTGGTCCATGATTTTTAACAGAAGTGACTGTGCTTGATCTCGAACCTGGTCCTTAGAATCACCTAAACGATCGATTAAACTGGGCAGAACTGAGAGAAGAAGAAACAAGACTTTATATCTGAGATTATTAGCATCTGCATTGTTCTGAGAATCAACAAACGTATGAAAATCAGTGGTCAAATGCATATTTTAATACATATTATGAAATTATTCACCTGTTCCTATTTGTGTTTTGAAGCGTTCCTGTAGTCTGGTCACTAGAGCGGACACTATGTCCATTCCCAGCAGAGCCACCTTAAAAAGACAAAACAATATTAATCTAAAAAATAAGATAAGATAAAAGTAGGATATTTTTATAAAAATATCAATAACTTGCATTACAAATGACATTCAGTAACATTTCCACACTGAAAACTCTTTTTTTGTAAGTCAGAGGGTGTATGCAAATTAAAAGAGCAAAGGATTATGGGTAATGCCAACTGTACTGCATTTTAATGTCAGATTATCACAAAAATAAAAGTCCTTTGTGGTAAATAATCACTGAATCCTTTCGACTAAAACATACTGAATCAAACAAACACAATATATCACATAAACAGCAGTTTTTGTCATTCATCACTGTCACCATCACTGTGAACAGCAGCAGGACTGAAGGAAGCCATTGGCTGTATATAATGTACTAACCTTCCTTGTCTGGGGGTGGATTGGGATGTTCAATGAACGTATAGTGAGAACAGCCCTGCTAACACCTAACCAACACATCTCGCATCACCTGGACTACCCAGTTCAGGCTATGGTGCAATTTTTGGAACCCCTTTAAATAATCTGTTATGAAAATATATATTACACAATACAGTTAATAGCACCCTCTAGCGTGCATCTGAACATCTGCACCAAATATATACATTTATTGACCACATGCATGGAAATACATGATCAGCAAATGTATGAAAAAGTTTAAAAACATAATATATTAAATTAATAACAACCACAACACAGGAAAAGCCTCTAATTAGGATTTTTAAAATCATTAATTAATCAAATAAAATAGAATATGTTGTGATTAATGGCACTGAAATGCATTGCATTGTTCACCAGCAATGTGTGCATGTTTTATTAAACTGTTTTGAGATATATACACATTTTAATGAATTTGTTTCTTCTTGAAAATCTTTGAATCTGTGTTTTTTACACATAGATTATAATTATATGCGACTCTATCTAAACTCTGGCGGCCCACCATAGTCTAATCTGTGCCACCACAGTTTCATAATGAACTGAAAGTATTAAAAAAAACTTCTCTAATGTTGTTTTGCGCCATTGCTTTGGTAAAGTATCTATCAAACGAACTAAAAATTGAAAATGCAATATAGCTTTGTGCCCTTTTCAAATCGCAACAGACTGTGATTTAAATAAAGTAACTTTAAGTTTACAGTATGTTTGCGCTGCGTGTTTCAAAGCGTAGTGAACACTTGTGATCCGGTGTTTTCCACATCTCAGAACGGCTCAATCTGCATGTGTTGAATTTAGTGTGTATTCAGTAATGTAGCTGGCACCAGTTATGCTTTATTTACACATTTGCATAATTTCCAACATTTTTGTAGGAAGATGATTACAGCACTTCTCTAGATTTGTAATGAGACGCGTTTTTAAAGGTGTTTTCCCGCCAAAATAAAAGCTCAACTGCAGTTTCCGTCAGAATTCCGTCAAAATAAAAGCTCAAATAAAATAAAAGCTCAATTAAAGTTTCCATCAAAATTCCATCAAAATAAAAGCTCAACTGCATTTTCCGTCAAAATAAAAGCTCAACTAAAGTTTCCATCAAAATTCCGTCAAAATAAAAGCTCAACTGCAGTTTCCATCAAAATAAAAGCTCAACTCCAGTTTCCATCAAAATTCCGTCAAAATAAAAGTTCAAATAAAATAAAAGCTCAATTAAAGTTTCCATCAAAATTCCATCAAAATAAAAGCTCAACTGCAGTTTACGACAAAATTCCGTCAAAATAAAAGCTCAACTGCAGTTTCCATCAAAATTCCGTCAAAATAAAAGCTCAACTGCAGTTTCCATCTAAATAAAAGCTCAACTGCATTTTCCGTCAAAATAAAAGCTCAAATAAAGTTTCCATCAAAATTCCGTCAAAATAAAAGCTCAACTGCAGTTTCCATCAAAATAAAAGCTCAACTCCAGTTTCCATCAAAATTCCATCAAAATAAAAGCTCAAATAAAATAAAAGCTCAATTAAAGTTACCATCAAAATTCCATCAAAATAAATGCTCAACTGCAGTTTACGACAAAATTACGTCAAAATAAAAGCTCAACTGCAGTTTCCATCAAAATTCCGTCAAAATAAAAGCTCAACTGCATTTTCCGTCAAAATAAAAGCTCAACTGCATTTTCCGTCAAAATAAAAGCTCAACTAAAGTTTCCATCGAAATTCCGTCAAAATAAAAGCTCAACTGCAGTTTCCATCAAAATAAAAGTTCAACTAAAGTTTCCATCAAAATTCCATCAAAACAAAAAGCTCAACAACAGTTTCCTTCAAAATAAAAGCTCAAAGGTTTTATCCCTTGCATTTAATTTTAAAATTATTGCATTTAAGAATTTTATCTCTTGCATTTGGAAGCTTTCCGCCACTGTATATTAAAAAAAAAAGGTAATTGCGAATTTTTATATTTTTATCTGGGGTTCATGTCCCCAGACCCCCAAGAGGAACAGAAGTCCATCCCCACAGTCTCACAAAATCCTGTAGGAAACACTGCTATATATAGGGTATCATGAACCAGATGAATGCTTTCCTCACAACATTAAGCAGATTACACACCACATTTAAATAACCACATGGGTTTATTACAACATTAGAATGTTTATTCCATCACATTCGTCCTAACTGTGACTTTGAGCATGTGTGCGGTAAAATAAGATGGCCCGGGTTGCAGTGGGACCCCTCGCTGTCCTCATTACGGAGAGTGGGGTGATTACTCTCGGCTGGGTTTCCAGGCCAGCTGTGGGACGAGCGCTCTGATTGGCTGCGGAGACTCAGGCGTTTGTGAGCTGTTAAACGTTTGCTAAAGGAGTCCAGAGGTGCGAAGAACACAATGTACATTAATTCATTTTTATTAAGAGATTATACTGCATCACAAATCTATCAAACTTAAGACAGAATATCAATTCGATTTATCTAATTAAAATTTATTTTATTCCCCATATGTCTCTGAGAGTGTCCTTACAGTAACATTAGTACAGCAGCGCTGCAATTACAAATTCATCACTCATGCTGAACTACATTCACTGTAGCCACGTCTTCTGATGACTGTGAGAGAAATCCGTGGGATGGATTTCAATATGTGCATTAAAGGGATAGTTCACCCAAAAATAACCTCAAGTTGTTTCAAAGCTGTATGCATTTCTTTCTTCTGCAGAACAGAAACTTGGGCTGCGAAATGGAAAAAGAGGCATCGACATATAAGCTGGCAGAGGCGCTGATTTCACTCTGCAGGTTTTATGAACTTTATGCGTCTGTACGTCAATGACACAGCTGGAGTTCAGGAGAGTACTCCGGATTCACTTTACTTTTGCACAATTGTGCGTCCACACTGAGACCTGAGCCATCGGGAGTGACACAAAACAGCGTACACACAAATGAGAAAATCATCCTCATCTTGACCAACTTAAAGGGATGGTTCTTCGGAGTAAAATCAACCTAGGGTCCTTTGCACCATGACCTCGAGCCAAAAAACCCCTCAGAAGCCTTTTCCCTTGGTCGAACATTATTAAAGTTAGAGCTCATTTAGAGATATCAGCCGAATGGCTTAGTGCAGGCGCTAATGGATCCAAGGTTGTATCTGGTAAATTACTCCACTAATAATGCCCAGAATGGACCAAACTAATACGGTAGTACAAATAGGTTCTGTACTCATAAAACGAGGCATTGGAAAGTTTGTAAGTACATCAGGAGTTTATTTAAATAACACTTGCCTGATGGCTAATGCTATCGCTAAGCCGATGCTAAGCGATGTATAAGGATGTAGTGTGTAACGACACCCAGTTCCAGGAATGCACTAGTATTTTGTTGGTAGGACCAGTTTATAACAATTATTAGTTAACACTAAGTTGTCAACCCTTCGGAAAAAATAATAATTCGTCATTACACTACATCCTTATGCATTTCTTTCTGCCAGGACTTTTACGGGCTTTTCTCAACTCACGGAAGTGACGTCGACGTCCGGGTTAGCAGTAGCATGAGCCGTCAGGCAAGTATTATTTAAATAAACTCCTGATGTACTTACAAACTTTCCAATGCCTCGTTTTACGAGTACAGAACCTATTTGTACTACTGTAGAAGTTTGGTGCCATTCTGGGCATTATTAGTGGGGTAATTTACCAGATACAACCTTGGATCCATTAGTGCCTGCACTAAGCCATTCGGCTGATATCTCTAAATAAGCTCTAACTTTAATAATATTCGAACAAGGGAAAGAAGGCTTCTGGGGGGGGTGTTTGGCTCGAGGTCATGGCGCAAAGGACCCTAGGTTGATTTTACTCCGAACCATCCCTTTAACACAGTCAACACATTTGTCTCATACAAACACACACAATCTCGACTTTAAAACACTCTTCAAGCACTCCTGCCATTGATCATAGAGATACAAAGAAACAAAAGAACACAGATAGCCCTGCCCCCAATCTCACACCATTGGCTGGCTAATCAAATAAACAAAAAATTATCCATCTCCTCCAGTTAGTCAACTGACAAAACCATTAGACAAACATCAGGTTGCAATCACTCTGCTCTTCACACAGTCAGTGAGCTATTTTAATATTCTCAGGCTGAATCATCATCACTCTTCTCCAGAAGGCCCTTGAAGCCCACGCAGATACATGATCTCTCTCGGTGTAGGAAGAAAGTTTAGTAATGTGAGAAGCGCTTACCAACAAAAGAGAAGCTTTCCTGCAGTTTTCTGTCAAAATAAAAGTTTAATGGTCTAACGTTTGAAAAGAAATTAAGACAGTCAGACATTTTATTATTGTAATTCTACAGTGTCAATATAAAAAATAAAATATTGTTTTTAAATAAAATATGTGACCCTGGACCACAAAACCAGTCACATGGGTCAATTTTTTGACATTGAGATTTATTCATCATATGAAAGCTGAATAAATAAGCTTTCCATTGATGTGTGGTTTGTTAGGATAGGACAATATTAGGAAATCTGGAATCTGAGGGTGCAAAAAAATCAAAACATTGAGAAAATCTCCTTTAAAGTTGTTCATTTATGTTCACGATTGTGCTGCATTCACTCATGTTTTATATATTTACAGTAGGAAATTTACAAAATAACTTCATGGAACATGATCTTTACTTAATATCCTAATGATTTTTGGCATAAAAGAAAAATCTATCATTTTGACCCATACAATATATTGTTGGCTATTGCCACAAATATACCCGTGCGACTCGTGACTGGTGATCCAGGGTCACATATAATAAATAAAGCTTAAATAAAGCTTAAATAAAGCCAAAAGTAAATTAATATAATAATAAAAATGACAAGAAAAATTATTTGATATGAAGGGATTTTCTCAAACAAAATTGTTTTCTGGCTAAAGTAATGAGAGTAACGACCATCAGAAAATAAAGCACTGAAAAACTCAAGGACACACTGAAAGCAACAAAAACCTCCAAACGTATTTAGAAGCTTTCTGTAAAACTCCCCAGACAGCGTCTAGACAGCATTTCAGCTTTCCTCCATCAGATCACTGAAATACACACAATGTCAGTAAATTATAAGCATAAACCACGTTTTTCATTTAATACAAACTGCCTGCCATCCAAAAATGCAGTCCTGTGAAATTATAAACCAGAGTTTCCACTCAAACTCAAGCTTCAGAAAAGACAAGCGCAAGCACAGTCCCACTGAACTGTTGAGAACGGGAGTGAGTCGCCCTTCCAGAAATGATAACAAATGCCTTTATCATCCTCAGCAATCATTTCCACCGATACAACACACAGCAATTCAATTCTGCAACAATGCTATGCAACTCCAATGCAACCTGAGACTATATCATAGTCGTCGTGCACACTTATAAAACATGTATAAAGGAACATGCATCAACCAAGGATGCAAAATAATGTTTAGGGAATTACAGTCTCTGCTCAGCTTCTGATGGGAAAAGGCTTTCAGCAAATTCACTTTCTCCCAAAATTAAAAGTTTAATTCATGTTTTTTCAGATAGATATCCATGTTTTTTTAAGCAAAGATTTAAAAATCTGTAATGTACTGTAGGAGCAAATCTAATGTGAACTGGTAACCTGTTCCAGAGTTTAGCAACAGCAAAAGCATGTTCTCCTCTTTGTTTTAAAGGGATGGTTGATGATGATTTGACTTTTCTGACTTTAGTTAGTGTGTAATGTTGCTGTTTGAGCATAATCAACATCTGCAAAGTTACAACGCTCAAAGTTCAAAGCAAAGGGAGATATTTGCTTTTAAAGAAATCGCTTTTTAAGGACTACAACAAACGGCTGGTAGAGACTTCCTCCCGGGTAAGTGACATCACCAACCCTACAATTTACATAAACCCCGCCCTCTGAACACAATCTATAGATTATCATGACAGAATATGCTAATCAATGACTAGAAGATAACTACACATCAGCTTCATAAATTCATCAACTAACCATTCAGAAATGTCCTGTTGCTTCTACATGTTGTCTCTTCTTCTTGAGTCTCTCCATCATTGTCTGACTCCGGTTTGAACATAAAAGGCTAAAAGTTTTTGAAATTTTCAGTGCATGTGTGTGTGAGGTAAAAGGACACAAGCTGTTGAAGCTCCGCCCCCTGTGCCGGGAGCAGCAGCTCATTTGCATTTAAAGGGACAGACACAAAAACGGTGTTTTTGCTCACCCTCAAAAAGTGACAATTTTAACATGCTATATAAAAATATCTGTGGGGTATTTTGAGCTAAAACTTCACACACACACACTGGGGACATCAAATACACATTGAAAAGGAGAAGAGACCGAGATGGGTTATGTAGAGATAGAAGTTCAGATAGATGAGAGGGATATAGATATACCAAACTCTCTCACCTTGAAATTGCTTGCGTTGACCCATGAGGTTGCCAGACTGTCCATCATCCTATCCAGCATGGTCTGATCGTTTTCCAGGTCATGTGACTTCTGTCTGTCCAGAATGTAGTCTATGATTTCCGGTCCAACTTGAAACCGACGTCCGACCTCTTTCTGCGTGACCTGCCCCACTATGTACTCCATGTTGGGCTCCATGACTTCGTCAAGACCGGCCGAGACTCAGGAAGACAACACATAAAAACACAAATACTGGCCTGAAAACAACCTGTGATCTTGTTAATCCAAAGACCGAATCCAAGAAGCCGCAGGAAGAATGAATGTGGGATTGCGGACGGCACCGGTGCAACATGTGTTGATATTATAACCGACGAATCAAACGGTGCTGGTGCAAATCTTTCTGCAGGGAAATCGTGTCAAACGGCCAGTCCATCATCGTAACGAAGTCCAGTTCCTCGTCTCAGGGTCAAGTTCTGCAATGCAAATTAAAATAGTTATTTATTCACAGGTCAAGTATTATAAAAAGTCTATCCAAAAACTTAATGATCAGTTTAAATCTATAAACCTTACTGTATCATCTCAATTAATGGACAAATTTAATCTTATTATCTTTATAAATTAAACAATAAATGATATGACATGGTTTCTTTAATACTTTAATACTGTTTTTTTATGATAAAAGATGTATGAATGTACAAATGTAAGAATAAATGGTTACACTTTATTTTACAGTAAGTTGTCCTTGTTACAGTGTTATTATACATTTAAGTACTGAGTAATAATATTTAACTGCATGTACTTTCCATAGGGTTTTGGCGTTTGGTTTAGGGTTAGTTGCATGTAATTAGTTATTAGATTACCATGGCTTGCTATTAAGTTTTTTTGCTCAGCAGAGACTGTGGCTAGCGGCTAGTTTCCAAAGTTACGAGCCACTCAGCATTTTCACTGGTCACAATTTTGACATCGATACCATGGGGAAAACTGCCATATATATTTTTTTGTATTATCTCATGATTTGGCAGCAGGTTTATTAGGCTGCTGTCACTTTAAGACCTGACGCACGTATCCATTATACTGTTACACATGCGTTTTTTTTTCTCAACTGTTTATGTTCACTTAAAACACAACTGACTGTGTTTACGTGAATACTCGCCAAGACCAGCATTTTGACATTATTTTGTGTGTATTTGACTGTTTAAGCGCATCAAGCAGCGAAAACAAACTCAATTTAACACTGAGAGGCGGCTTTATGTGTGCACACTTTGGGTATGTGCGAAAAATCTGCAGGAATGAGTAAAATTATGCGCAATAATCACAGCGTGTACAAATAACAAGTTCACATGATACACAGCCATCTTCTAACCGTATACATACTGGGAACTATATTCTCAGAAGGCGAAGCACTGCTACTTCTGCGTAGTGATTTACTCCAACTATTCTCAGGCGCTGCGAGCAAATCACTCCGCAGAAGTAGCAGTGCTTCGCCTTCTGAGAATATAGTTCCCAGTTTGTGTACTGTTAGAAGACCGGCTGTGTGTCATGTGACCTTGTTATTCGTACACGCTGTGACTATACAAATCACAACATGTAAATAGGAAAATGTAGGCGTTATTTTGTCATTTATTGGGAGCAGTATGCTAGCTGGAGCCATTTACCTCCAGTCTTTGTGCTAAGCTAGGCTAGCGGTGGGTGCGTCAGACAGAGTTACGGCACGCACGGAGAAGAGAAGGGTATGTGTGGACTTATCTAAATCTGGGAGATACGGTGAATAAGCTAAAGTCCCAAAGTGTTACCGAATAAACATGATGAACTGAGGGTAGGGGAACGTTAGAATAATGTTAGAATAACATTCTACAAACCAAAAATCAACATTCTATTTCTTTTAAGAAAACTTTCTAGGCTAACCAACAACACACCTCAAAAAAGAACGTTCTGGGAAACAAAAATTGTTAGCTGGGAATATAGCTACTTTTATTTTTCATTCTTGTTCTGTTCTTATTATCGTTAAACTGAAAGGATTTGTTGTGGGGAGAGAGGAACTAAAGCACCCTGTGTTTAGTGTTTATAATGTTTAATAAAATGCAACATACGTGAATTATGTTTTTTTCTCTATATATATATATATATAAATTGTTATCATCCCTGTAATAGGCTCAACCTTTCTTTTATTTGTCCTATGGTAAACACAATGATCAACTTATATGTAAACGCACAGTATTAGGCCTACTTTGAATTTTCAAATAACACAAAGTGCAATGGCAGTAATACTTTGTAATTACCATATTCAAACACCTTGATATTTATGACATTTTATGATATGATAACGCGGTATTTGCCATGGTAATTTCTTGTAAGTGATTCAAATGCAAAAGATGTCACATGCATCATGATGTGTCACGTGAGAACATAGATGTACCCTATATTTGAAGACATTAGCAGTCACAGTTCACCATTAAGCATTAATGAAGCAGCTGTTGTGATTGCTAACCTAACTTTAGCAGTGTTTAATTTCACCGAGCAGTTGTTTAGCAGCTGTCTGGCTAACAGATCTCAGTATAAACAGGACGGGCTGCATGACACTTACATGCTAAACAAACCCCGGGCCTTTCAGGGAGAACTCAACGAGTATTACGCGCTAAAAAACGATAAAAAAAACATACGGATAAAACATTAGCGACACTAGCAAGCGTCTGGATATCGTTGCTTGGTAACGGTGAAGAATGTTGGTTGTTATTAGTGCACGAGGCCCAAAAAGACGATGTTTACAACACGCGCGCGACCTTACATATTTTAAAATATAAAAACTTCACGTGCATTTTTTTACACACAAAATATAACAAGTGCATGCAAAAATATTCTTAACTGATATATTTAACCTGCTTAAACATCATTCAAATAAAATGCATTTACCTGCCAAGCAAAACCGAATAAGATATTAATACATGTTGCTAATATTAGTATGCATAATGTATATAGTAAACAGCATATAGATATATAAGTATCTATATAATGCAAGTGCATTTTTCACTTGTTTATGTTAAAATAAGTTCCAGAAGAAAACATTTGGTTTTAATGATGTGTAGATATTTTACTGGAGAAAAGATACAATAAGACATTTTGCATATCTTTATATGACTAACAAAAAAGTACCTTGGTTTTTCCCATGTCATTTTTTTAAGTAGCATAAATGCCACACAGAATTTCACTCGTTTAAATTATATTTTCTAATTTCCTTCTTGTTGCACGTGCATTCTTTCACATGGCATCAACTCATAGTTAAACTATATACTAGATTAATATAGTACAGTATTAATTGTACAGTAAAAGGTTTGGGGGTGACTTTTAAAAATGCAAAAGGAAGACCAACCCAACTGAGTGTACAGAATGACTAATGAATAAATTAATGCAAACAATGATCGAGATGGAAAGAAACAAGATGCAACTACAATGTCACAGTATAGCTAATGTTTGTTTTGCATGCATGCATGACAGTAAGAATGTATCCAGTGTGACATATGCTGTTGAATATTACTCTATGCATCAACTACTTCCCCTGATATTGCATGCAAAGCCAATGCTGAGTCAGAACGCAACTAGTGATAAAGGCTGTGAAAAGCTCGTTTGATAACGGACGTACCTGGCATATCTCGCTCTAAACCCTCTACATGGGAACCGTTTCCCGTGGGTTCTGGGTTGATCATCAGTTGATATTTGGAAGGAAACAGCAGAAATCTCCGCCCATTGTGCGGCTTCAAACATCAAGATGACACTGCGCATGCGCCAGATGCAGCCGAGATAGAGCGCCATCTGCTGTCTGATGAACTCAAAAATCTGCCAGTATGGCAAGCCATTTTGACATTTATTCATTCGCAGGATATGAACTCTTGATATCGACTATTCAGTTCTTGATATAAACAATTGAATTGCTACTAGTAAAAAATTTCACTTTTTATATCAATAATTTGATTGTCACTAGTGACAATGTTAATTTCTGATATCTGTAATGTGATTGTTACCATTAAGAAAAGTATTTTAGACATCTGAAATGACTCTCCTAATTATTGATATCAGAAATACATTTTCAGATATCAAAAATAACAGATGTAACATGGTGAAATACATTTACAGATATCAAGAATGAACATTTCAACTAGTGAAAATTGAGTTCTTGAAATCAGGAATTTATACATATTTTTATTTATATTATTTATACTTATGAATATTATATTTTACTAGTAAGAATTGTATTTCTGATATGTGAAATTAGAATTTCAACTAGAAAGAAAGAAATTCTTGACATCAACAATTGAATTCGAATGGCAGTCTATGGTGACATTTAGCTAGTGAAAATACAATTACAGATATCAAGAATTATAGTTTTTACTAGTTGAAATGTAATTCTTGATATCAACAATTCGTATTTCAGTAAGAGATGACGTCATTGTTGATATCAAGAATTAACATTTTTACTAGTGGAAATGTAATTCCTGATATCAAAAATTGCCATTAGTAGAAATCTAATTCCTGATGTCAATAATTAGCATTGTAACTAGTGTATAATTGTTGATATCAGGAGTTCATATCAGGGGCATGTTTTCACAGGATTGTAAATGTAACACAAATTTTTGTTCATTAATATTTATTAATATTAAGCATTTAGTAATTTATTTGTAATAAACCCTTTAAGTGGGCAATTTTAAAAGTGTTAGGACTATTTATGCTAAATTATGTTTTTTAAAACATATGCGCAGAGTGTGACATCATGATGTGTGTGCGTGTTTGTGTGTCGCCAGTGTTGTGTAAGGTAGCACTAGGCAGGTTTTTTGTGTTAATTTCTATTTCCTGTTGCTGTGCAGGCTCTTTTATTGTATATGACAGTGTAAACAGCCCAATAACCCTTTTATTTAAAGGCTTAATTTATGTCCAGTAGACCGGTCTGTTGCATTACGATTGAAGTATCAATAATGTCAAAAATGTGATGTCCAGTCAAGTTCGGGTGCATGTATGCTATTAAATAAGTGTTCTCATCGACACGCTTGTTGTGATTCGCTGAGTTTTGACGAGTTTTATAGACTTGGCATTGTTTCTTATTCAAAAGTGGTGAACCCCGAAATGAATAAATGTTAAATCGGCTTGCCATACTCCTTGCGTTTTCATTTTTATTTAAATAAATTATGAAATGCAGACTACCCAAATGCTTGTTAAAAATACATTTTCACCAACGTCAAGTAAAAAGTATAAAGTTTTATATCATGTTTGGCGCTCAACAACAGATGTTCATCATGTGTTCACGCGTTATGTATTTTACTCCTCCCATCATCATTATCCTCCTCCGACGACACACACGAATCCAAACGCGCTTTGATAACATGTCGTTTGGCATTGAATGCTGATTAAGTATTATTAAGTTATTATCGAAATATGCGTTATATTCTGTCTAAATCGTTGTCAAAAGGGAGAAAACAAGAACTGAAATGTCAAATGAAAGAACTGTCTGACTTCCTGAAGTGACTGTGACTCCTGCTGCTCGCGCTCAGGTGAGTTTATCAAGTTTCATAAATAATAAAAGTCACATAACGACGAGAAACTAATTTCATATTATTTTAGGGCATAACATGTAATTTCTGTTTTCATATATGCAAACCATCAGAATGTTGCCTGTTCCTCAAATATAGTAGCCTATAAAATAAAATATTGATCATACTTTTAACAAATATCCATACAAATTATTTTGTCATACCAAATATATTTCCTTGAAAAAAGTAATACATTTTTCTGTGATTTCATTACAGTTCATTACATCAAAATGTAATGCTTAAAATGTATGTTTCTGATGTCACCTTCTCCCTTTACACATCAGCTCAAGAATAACTTATGCAATTGTATATTGTTTATTTGAAAGAATTAAATTAAAGGATGACTATCCTTCTATTGTTGTTCAACTGGTTGAGGTAGATTTGGGACTTGTAAGTAATGCAATAGTTTTTAGAGAGAGTAATTAGTACAGTAATCAAATTACACTGTTAAAGATGTAAATAGTAACTTATCCAACACTATCTATTAATAAATATATAATTTTATTCCCCTCTTGGCTTATTTGTCAAGTGTCTGGAAACATTTGAATCAGATTATCAGTGATAAAGCACAAATACTCGTCTTTTCTTTATCAAACTGACTCTTCCTGCTGAATGATTTCTTCCTTTTGCCTCATTTTCATTGACTTTGCTTTGATTGAAAACTGATAAACCCCATTACCACTTCACTACATTTGTCACGCTTTAGTAAGACAGAATCATGGTCTATGTTGTATAAAGGTTGATCTTTTGTGTAACTGTATAAAGGTTGATCTTTTGTGTAACTGCTTGCATGGCAGAATCTCTCCGTCTTGTGGTCTGCACGGTTTTGCTTGAGCTGCAGAATCTTGGCACACAGATAAAGAGTCATAATGCAGTGTGTCCTATTTAGGGACGCTGCATGGGTGGATGTTACACTAAGGCCTATTTTTTTTTTCCAGTAGAAACAGTTCTGACCTCTTTCTTATGCCGCCATACCTGGTCACTGACAGCTTTCAGAAGTCATCTTGGTTTCTGTCTGTCTGTGAAGATTCACTGTTCATGCATGTGCAAACATGCGCTCGTGACTGAACATATGGATTAAAATAACTGCAGTCCCTTATTGTACGAGTAGCACTAATGCGTTATGTCAACTGTACTCTTCTCCACATGCTCTGTTTTACAAACATGTCACATGTAGACTCTTAAAATGGAGTCGGTATTTAACCAGTATACATACTTAAAATGCATACTCCTTGTTTGCCTACAACAAGAGTTTAATGTGAGCGTGGGAGTCAGGAGGACAAAACCTTGTTAGGCTTTTTTTCATCCAAAACAAAGAATTTCTAGAATACACTATGAACTTCTGTTATGATTCTTTAATTGGGTTTTTGTGTTGTTGCGCACACTGATCGGTTGTTGCAATTGAAAGTCAAGCATGTTTTGTTATATTTCACAGATAAAACAACAGCATAGGAATGTGGAGTGATAGAAAGCAGAATAAATGATTTTTTATTTATTAATTAATATTCATTCATTAAATCTCAAAACTATGAACCCCCAAAGGTTGGCATTGTGCTGAAAAAATTTTTGCACTTTGTGTAAAAACACTAAGAACCTGGAAGACCTTTGGGAAAATATAGGGCTGTGTCTAAAATCACACCCTATACCCTCATTCACTATTCCCTACATTAGTCCACTAATATAGAAGGAGTGAATGAAAACGAGGAGTGCTTGTTGTTTAATAGTCATTTGAAACTTAGCAATCTGGCAGCTCCAGTAGTATAAAAAGATTGATCTTGAACTCTGTCTTGTATAAACCTTATTTAAACAATTTAACAATCCATTAAAAAGGAATTTATACTTGTATGAAATTACGCTGTACCCACATTGGACCAGCGGTTTGGAAAATGAATCTTCTGACCATCGACTCTCACAGTGCATTATGGGTATTCTCTTGCCGTTGAGTGTACACCGGTTGTACACACAGTATAGCGGTGAATTGTGGGATTGAATGAGTGCACTATGGTTTCGGATACCACAAATGGCTGTTCCCTCAAATAGTGCCCTATTTAAGGCTATAGGGGGCAGTTTTGGACACAACCCTTGGAAACGGGAATAATTTTAGTTGTAAGAACACCTTTGATGGGGACTAAATGAGCTCCTACTTCAGAGTCAGGTCTAACCTAACACGACAAGACCTACCAGTGATGTAAGTGTACGCTGATTGACCGAATGCATTCGAAACACCGACACCCGCCATTAAAAAAAAAAGCGGTGTAAACATAATTTACATATACGAACTCCACGAACATGGAAAACCGCGATAGATGGACCGACGCCAAGGTCCAGGCACTTCTTAACCTTCATGCTATGGAGTTGTTGCATGCTACGTCGCTTTCTGAAGGCTTACGTCAGTTCAGAGTTCATACTGACCAGGAAAATGGCCCTAAGAGAACATTTAAGCTAGTTCGTCCGAAATGGCATACTCTCTTCTTGAGTAGGAACTATTTAGAACAAGTGATTACTTTGCGACCACTAAAAAAGTTTGTTCTATATAGTATGAATGTGTGTAGCATGAATATAATCTGGACGTACTACATTTGCCATATTGCCATTATCATGTGACCTGTCACTGCCATTCACAAATCATCTCCCAAGGCCTCATGGGATAGTAAAGTGTCCATCGTATACTAGGTCATCCAGGTACTTTTTAGCCTACTGTTTTATGAGTACTGCGAATCTTCTTTTGTTACACACTGTTTTTCGCCTACTATATAGTAGGGAAGTGTGCGATTTTGGCTGCAGCCACAGATTTGTCGAATCATACGTCATCAATAGCGGTTTACTTCCGTGATTTAGTATGATACCAGAGTTCACATGAACCGTACCCCAGTCCACCCTTTTTATGCATTCACATCATCCAAACGAACCGAACTCCAAAAGTCCTAGTGAAAGCACCCTATAACAACCCGGTGCGAAAGATAATAGGGACACTACACTGTAAAAAGCACAGATGAGACGTAAAAGTTCCTGACTCTCTGTGGTCTCCATAAATCCCATGGCACTTCTCATAAATAATGGCTTGCAAAACTATTGCATTCCCCTGAGAAACTTTACATTAGCTCGCAAGACATTCAATATTATTTCCATCACGAAAGATTTGTGAGTGAACGCAAAAGCATTGACATACAAATTTTCCTCCCATCTCATATTTTTTCCATCACCATGTTCCATTATAGCCTGGAAATCCAGACCTAAATCTGAGAGATTAATGGTCTGGCATCGACTAATGAAAATCGGCCGGCTCGAGGGGCGGCACCAAGCATGCATTTGAAAATCTCACTGCACGCAATTGGATAACACTACGACCAATCACAACAAGCCCCATATGCTTAGCTACCAGCGGAGCTAACTGGTAGATTAGACTTTTGCCGTATCCGTTCGGCAAAACAGCAAAAACGCCCTTCTTGCAAAGGAACGATTCGAGCACCGTCTTCTGTTCCTCTTTTAGATAAAAAGCCAACTAACTCGTTCATTGTAGCGGCCAAAGCCGTTTCACACAACTGGTGTTCATCCATAGCCATCTTGCAATGTTTACTAATGACTTCGACGTCACAGCGCTGTCGTCATCTCGCCTCTGGCCCGCCTATATCAGATAACCCGATGTGATTGGTGCAAGCGCATAGTTAAAGGGGTGGTTGATTATGATTTGACTTTTCTAACTTTAGTTAGTGTGTAATGTTGCTGTTTGAGCATAAACAACATCTGCAAAGTTACAACGCTCAAAGTTCAAAGCAAAGGGAGATATTTCCTTTTAAAGAAATCGCTTTTTAAGGACTACAACAAACGGCTGGTAGAGACTACACCACATTCCTCCCGGGTTAGTGACATCACCAACCCTACAATTTACATAAACCCCGCCCTCTGAACACGATTTATAGATTATCAAGACAGAATATGCTAATCAATGACTAGAAGATAACTACACATCAGCTTCATAAATTCATCAACTAACCATTCAGAAATGTCCTGTTGCTTCTACATGTTGTCTCTTCTTCTTGAGTCTCTCCATCATTGTCTGACTCCGGTTTGAATTTCCAGTGCATGTGTGTGTGAGGTAAAAGGACACAAGCTGTTGAAGCTCCGCCCCCTGTGCCGGGAGCAGCTGCTCATTTGCATTTAAAGGAACACACACAAAAACGGTGCGTTTTTGCTCACCCTCAAAAAGTGACAACTTTAACATGCTATATAAAAATATCTGTGGGGTATTTAGAGCTAAAACTTCACATACACACTCTGGGGAGATCAGAGAGACGCCAGAGTAAACTCGCTGAGCAAATTCAACTTGCGCTCTCGCGAGAACTTCCAGGGTAGTTCCGTTTGGAGCTCCGCACAAAACCACAGAAGAAATTAATGTGCTGTTTCTCATCTTTTATACAGACACCTGACCCACATGGCCCATCAGTACTCGTCTCTAAACTGTCCAGAGGAGAATGACGAAACCACGAGTGGAGATTTTGAGTCAGACCTGCACCCAGACGTCACCAATAACCGTTCCACAACCATGCAGATTATTCACCAGCATAACGCCGAGAGTTACGCTCACTCTTCAGCGTACGCCCATCAGACGCCCTTCCCCAGCTGGGACGATCACAAGGACTGGTTGTCCTCGGGTTCTCCTCACAGTCTTCCCTCCTGTCTTCCCTCTGCGATCTATCACACACTCTCAGAGAACAGCTCGTTTTTTCCCAGCAGGCCTCACTCTCTTCCAGGCAGTTGTAGCCCGAGTCTAGAGCATCCAGGATCTTTGCATTCGTTTCCTCCGTCTGTGAACACACACCACTATCCCTCACCCTCGAACCCCGGCGCTTACATGCAGTGTTGTGGTCAGTGTCGCCCTCCTCCACGTCACATGACCCCCGTTCATCATCACTGCGGCTCCAGACCGGGACATCAGCTGCCCTTCAGACCCTCAGGTGCGTTACAGGAGAAACTTAATATAGCGTTCGAAAGTTTGGGGTTGCTTTTATTCAGTAAGGATGCATTATGACAGTAAAGACATTTATAATGTAACAAAAGATGGTAACACTTAATTTTACAGTGTCCTTGTTACAGGTACTTACCGTAGCAATAACAGTAAATTATGCATAATTACATGCAAATAACTCTCAACCAAATCCTAATCCTACCCTAACCCTATAGTAAGTACAAGTAGTTGCTTAATGTTACTCTATACTTAAATATATAATTACATAACAAATTTGCAATTGCGTCAAATCATCATATTAGAGTGATTTCTGAAGGATCATGTGACACTGAAGACTGGAGTAATGATGCTGAAAAATTCAGCTTTGATCACAGGAATAAATTACATTTTACTATATATTCACATAGAAAACAGCTATTTTAAATTGTAATAATATTTCACTGTTTTACTGTATTTTTTATCAAATAAATGCAGCCTTTGTGAGCAGAAGAGACTTCTTTCAAAAACATAAAATATTACAGACCCCAAACCTTTGAATGGAAGTATTCCTCAACTGAAAGGTTTAAATGCAGCACTTTGTTAATCAAAGATGCCTTTTTTGTTGTTTTTATAGGGTTCTTGAGTTAGTATATGGTTCTTTTGGAGGTTAAAATATTGAAAATATGGCCTAATTGAAAATATAGGTTCTCCAGATGCATATTTTGATTTCTGGATAGTTTTCTAAAAAAAACTATGGATTACTAAAGCAAGCTGTAAAATGTGTTTGTTCTAATTGAGAGAAATGGAAAGAAATATGCTCCACTCATCATACTCACCTCTATGTTGTTCCAAAACTATATGACTTTCTTTCTTCTTTGGCCTTAAACTGAAAGTAAAAGCTGTTCAAAGTGCACAAAAAAGGGACAAAATGTTGATGCAGTTGAGTATGAGAACTTGCCATGTTGCATTTGTTCATGTGACACTATCAAACCTGACACAAGGCATCTAAATGCAATCATTTTGAATTGAACACAAGCGTTCATGTACAAAAACTGCCTAATAAGTGGGTCAGAAAAACAATGTTTTTTTTTTTTTTTGGATTTATTTGACAATAAAAGTTCAAACAAGTACAATCAAGCCCAAAAGACTAATTCATACACATTTTAAAAAACTGTCGAGGATATACACAATAAAGCCAAAGGCTTAAATGGCGAGTCATGGTGAGTAAATGACAGACTGACTGTACACGTTCATTCAACCATGAACTCTCAGAATCACTGCTATATGAGTGTATTCTATATGTCTACATTTTTGTTTGCTTTTATTTACAGGTCTGATGCAGTACAGACAAGTGGATACACGAAGTGGATATTCTGAAAAGTGAGTCCTGCCTATATCACAACAACCGAACACGTATGGTCCAGTCTTAAGAAAAGACATTGCTTTCAAATCAGAATTAATTCACAATTAATTTGCATTTCTTACGACTGCGAGTTTATCTCAAAAAGTCAGAATGGCAAGTTTTTGGAATTGCAAGAATTCAGAGTTTATATCAGGGTTGTCGAAAGTGCCTGTACTTCGGTACTGAAATTTAAAAAATGTGAGTATTCTGCAAAATCTGCAGTATTAGTAGGTAGTACCGATTACTGGGTGTATTTGTTACCCACCGATAAACACGGCTTTCAAAAGCTTCCGTGTGTACGGGCCAGGATTTGCTGTTAAAAACGGAAGACGTGATCAATGGAACGTAAAAAAAGCACACGTTTTTTATGAAGTTTAACCTTTAGCGCCGTGTGTTAGATCGCTGTGTCGTGCGAGAGATGCAGCAAAAGACGCGAGACCCGAGCACAACGGTTAAAGATGACCAACTAGCGTGTTTACATGGAAAAACAATGGAAAAGTAGTGCATTGAAATGGAAAAACACTTTCTGTGTGAATGCGTCAATGGTTTCTATTTACAACATGTTTTTAAAGTGATGATCATTGTAGCCAATCACAGGCGTATCTGTTGAGTGTGTGAACGCAGTGGCCAATCAGAGGCGTTTTAGTGTCAGAATCCACTCAAAAAACTGAATAGACCTGTCACTTGTTCTATGTAATATGTAGGTTTCTTTAAAATAATTTTATTACAAATTTTTCAATTGATCTTTTATAAACATTGTTTACTTATAAACATTTGAAGGCTAGATGCTGTTGTAGGCTATTATGTACTTATAAGTATTATCATCATCATCATAAATAACTAATTAATATTTTTCTTTTCAAATACAAAAAAAAAAAAGAGTAAAATGGTTCCAACAATGTTTGCAATGGTATTGAAATTGGTACTAAGAACCGCAATTCTACAAGCAATTCTGACTTTTTTTATTAGAATTATGAGATATAAATTCACAATTGTGAGATATATATATATCAACTAATGAAGCTTTCAAATTGTAAAAGTTTACAATCATGTCAATCTACTCATGCAGTGTTTGCTGAGGTGTAACTTCTGTATGTGTGTGTCTTCAGTGGTCATGCATCTCTGAACCCCAGACAGGCCAGTCAGTGTATCACACACCTGTCACAGGAACAGAGTGAGTTCTACTTCCTGTCAACACAACCAAATGACCTAGAATAACGGAAATACAGCCAGGTTAAATGCTGAAGCCTCACATTAGCACGTGTGCTCCTGTGTTTCGCTCTTTCACACGTGTGCAGTTTATTCTTCCCCACACAGGGAAAGTGTTTGTCACATACGAGGCCGACAGTGAAGAGCATCTGAAGGAGATCATTAAGTTTGTGGCTTTGCTCAGGAACAACGGCTTTGACACGCATGTACAGCGATAATCATTTAAAAACACAGTTTTCCAATGAATCTAGATATAGTTAAAGTGGGTTTGGACTGATTCTTGAGTCTTTGTGCACACAGATCGATGTTTTTGAGCAACAGCTGAACTGCATCAGTAAGATCGACTGCATGGAGAGATATCTCAACGAGGTAAATATACAAACACAGGAAGTGACATCATCAGTGGCGTCATTTAAACACCTACAATTATTGTCTCTCTCTCTCTCTCTCTGCAGAAAGATTACCTAATCATCATCATCATCAGCTTGAGGTATTACGAGACAATATCAGGCATTAATATCAATATGGACAGTGACGAGAGAATGTCAAACACAGTGTACATCCACAAACAGGTCAGAAAATAACGTTCACCCATAAAAATATATACGCTCTCCTCCACAACCTGCGAACAATCACAGCTGATTCCTGTAGATTAACGTGAGCATGCACTGTGATAAAGCACGAATGCATTGAGCACACAAACATTGATTGCATTAAAATAATATTAATTATTATTATTATTAATATTTTTGCTGATTCCAAGTTTAGTGTGAGCATGCAGTGTGATATTTAATAAGCACAAACATACATTGCACAGAGAAATAGTCAATGCATTCAAATAATAATAATAATAATAGCAATGATAATAATTATTATTATTATTGGTACTTTTGCTGATTCCAGTGGAGTTTAATGTGAGCATGCAATGTGATATTTTAATAATTACAAATGCACACACAAATATTGAATGCATTAAAATAATAACAATAAAAAAACTTTAATTTAATGATTAAATTAAATTATTTTAAAAGATGCTCTTAAGATCTGGAAGAAATATTTCACTGAGGTCATTACAATGCATTCTGGGTGTGCGTGAGCTGTGAAGAATACATGTGACAAAACAAGCCTGACAACATAATCGCGAGGGTTTGGTGAAGGGAGTGTGTTGCTCTGCTTTTGTCTGTTAAACACACTATACTAATATTTGTGTTCGATTCCCTCCATCAGCTGCAAAGCGAATTCATTCAGAACGGCTGCAGGAACTACAGGTTCATTCCTATTCTGTTCCCAGGGGCTAAAAAGGTTTGTGAAGTTCAACAGGTGCAGCTTACACCCGAAGCATTTCAGCAAATCAAAGCATGTTTGTAAGCCTCTTGTGCACTGAACCGGTTATAGTCCCACACGGGTTCTCTACTCTTCACCGTCTAATAGACTCACGAAGCAAAATATCAATGCAGCTTCTATTTGCAAACATAGCAAGGTTTCTCTGGACTGACACAAGACCTGTTGTCTTCTCGTCCTCAGAGTTACGTTCCCGCCTGGCTGCAGAACACACACGTCTACAGCTGGCCGACAGATCGGGACGATATTCTCCGCAGGTTAATGCGTTTGGAGAAATACAAACCTCCTCCGATCGGCCCTCTGCCGACGATAGTCTCGGTTCCCCTGAGTTAGAGCCGGAGACGAGAGCTTCCACGCTTCAGTCGCATACTTCTGTAACATACTAGTGTTTCTGTAGGACGCAGTGTGGATAGTGTGTACCTGGATGACCTGATGCACTCGACTTTACATTTCCACCATGATAAGTTAACTGGAACACATATGAGCCAAGATTATTAAAGGATTAGTTCACTTTCAAAAAAAAAATGTGCTGATAAATTACTCACCCCGATGTCATCCAAGATATCCATGTGTTTATATCTTCAGGTGAAAAAAATTTAAGGTTTTTGAGTCAAGTCATCTTCATTTATATAGCGCTTTTAACAATGTAGATTGTTTCAAAGCAGCTTTACAGAGATAAGCGTATAATTTAAGGTAACAGAGATTGTTTTGTCTTTATAGCGGTTCTTTAATAAAGTTATTTTCCAGCTAAAGTTAGTTTTGATTGATTCACTTCCGTCGCAACGATCATTAGTTATTAAATTAGAGACCACTAAGACGACACCATTCTCTCTACACAGACTTTAAGCGCGATCCTGTGAGAAATGCTGATGGCGCTCACATGCGCATCAAGAATTAATTCTATAGTTATGCGCATTTGAATATATTTTCGCAGGTTTGTAATTCCCTACAAACCAAGCCTTAAACTACTTGTCCGGCTTTAAAAAAATGTATACAGAATTTTATCACTTCGGGGTAGATACGCGAAACCGAAATTATCCCGACGACGCTTTATCTGTAGAGTGGTAAAGGGATCCTCCATAGGGAGAGGCTAGTTGGCACTTCAGCACTGCGTTATCATCGGGTCCAGGTGAAGGTCCTTCGTCAGATCTGGATACGGCCTGGATCCGAGGAATGTTGAGGAAAACATTCCAGGATTTTTCTACATAGAATGGACTTCAATGGCAACCAACTATACCAATGTTCAAAGAAGGTTCAAATGTCCGTCTCAGTGCAGCTTCAAAGTCTCTACACGATCCCAGTCGAGAAATAAGGGTCTTATCTAGCAAAAATGTCGGTCATTTTCTTTAAAATAAATAAATATATATATATATATACTTTTTAACCACAAATGCCCGTCTTGTACCATCTCTGAGATGCGCCACGTATTACGTCATCACGTTGGAAAGGTCACAAAAAAATAATAATAATAATAAATTATAACAAAGATGTCGGACGATTTTGAAGTTGGAGGAGAAAATGAGATAACATTTTTTGCTCTTCCCTACCTTTCTGAACTGGAGTACGCAACAAATAAGATGTGATGCGTGACCTTTCCAGCGTGATGACGCAATGCGTGGCGCATCTCAGAGATGATACACGACGAGCATTTGTGGTTAAAAAGTATATCATTTAAATTTCTTTTTTAGAAAATGACTGATTGTTTGGCGAGATAAGACCCTTATTTCTCGACTGGGATCGTGTAGAGACTTTGAAGCTGCATTGAGACGGACATTTGAACCTTCTTTGAACATTGGAATAGTTGGTTGCCATTGAAGTCCATTCTGTGGAGAAAAATCCTGGAATGTTTCCCTGTTTTCCTTGATTTATTTTCGACTGAAGAAAGAAAGACATGGATATCTTGGATGACATCGGGGTGAGTAAATTATCAGCAAAGTGAACTAATCCTTTAACATGTTTTTTGATTTATTTGATTATATATTATTTGAAAGATTAGTATAACAATTTTACTTCAAAAATGATAACTAGACGCCACTCACGTGACAATGTAGCATACTACTGTTTGAAATGTTTATCATTGCATACTGTATCCTTATCCTATATTTTATTAACGTTCTTTGGTAACACTTTACAATAAGGTCTCATTTTTAAACATTATTTAATGCATTATTTAACATGACCTTACTATAAGCAATATATTTTGATAGCATTTAATAATCTTTGCTAAAGGCATAGTTCACGTTAAAATGAAAATTTAGTCATAATTTACTCACCCTGGTGTTGTTCTTATGTGGTATGTTAAGCTGTCATATTAAGAGTTTTTCTATTAAACTGTGACCTGTAAAAGTTACTGTACAAAGAAACGCAGTAGAAGATTATTCTCTCTATTTTATAATAATAATAATCATCAGATGTTTTGGTACTTTAACATTCTTCTGCATTGAATACATAAATATATGCACATTTATGTATAGTGCTAAAGTTCTCAATTTTCAAAACGTTTTTATAGAATTCATATATTAACAAAAGTACAAAAGCATTTAACTCGCTGTGTCTTTTAAGTCATGTATCATTTTCATTGTACTTTGTGCAATATTTTTTTAATTAAAGAGTGTAATAAAATAATGCAATGACAATACTATTTATTAATAATATTTTTTATTATTATAACACCCTCAGTTTTATGTGCTGAACTGGAGTAGCAGTTGGACATTAATATCTGTAACAGATGCAGTGTTTCTTTAACAATGACAATATTCATGTTTCAATACAAGAGAGAAAAAAATATCACCATTGTTGATCAAAACTAACATTAACATTGAATGAATAAATAAGGACAAATCACATAAACTTAGTGTTGGAACGCTCACTATCATATTTACAGCGGATTAGGATTAGTGTTTGGATTATTTTTTCCATTTTGACCTTTAGCGTTGTGATATATTATTTAATAAACAAATATAATAAACTCACAAAAAAACTGACATACAAACGAAACAAACTTCATCTGCACACCTCGTGTCCTGTATAGCAGCTTTTGCTTCGAAAACACAGTAAAACCTGTCATAATGTCTTTGCATTTTCAATGCAAATCATCAGCTTGATCATCGGCTTACAGTAGTGCACGTTAAATATAAATATGGCAAAAGCAGCTGTAAAAAAAAATCAACAAAACAACAACAGAGGAAACCAACACTCATATCTACACTCCATCCTGTTTTGGCCACATGAACATGTGAGTTTAGTAACAACAGGATTGTGACGGTTCACTTTGTTCAGGTTCTGCTAGTTGAACATGATGGATTCAGGATCCTGGTTCATCATTTGTGCCATGTGACGCAGAACATCCTTCTTAGTAATGATTCCAAGCAAACGTCTGATGTAAGAGAAACAGTAGTTTAGTCATCAACCGTTTTATCTGATTAGAGATAGCTCATGCTTTTTAAGGTGATTTTATCACACCTGTTTTCATGCTAGCCTGATTTAATCTGTCAAAATGCATTTCAGCTTTAAGCCAGGAAGCTGAACAACATCATGTATATATAGTTTATATGACATGTAATAGTTTATATAGGTTATAATGACATATACACACTACTTTTCAAAAGTTTTGGGTTGGTAAGTTTTTTTTTAAAGAAATCTCTTCTGCTCACCAAGGCTGCTTTTATTTGATCATAAATACAGTAAAAAAGTGAAATATTATTACAATTTTAAATATCTGTATTCTATGTGAATATATAGTAAAGTGTAATTTATTCCAGTGATCAAAGCTGAATGTTCAGCATCATTACTCCAGTCTTCAGTGTCACATGATCCTTCAGAAATCACTCTAATATGATGATTTGATGCTCAAGAAACACTTCTGATAATGTTGAAAGCAGATTAATAATTTTGTGGAAACAGTGATACATTTGATTTTTCAGGATTCTTTGATTAATGGAAATGTTCAAAAGAACATCATTTATTTGAAACAGAAATCTTTTGTAAGATAAATGTCTTTTAAACACTTTGTGTCTTTGCAGAATAGAAGCATTAACTCCTCCTTTTTTTTTAATCTTAACCCAAAATTTTAAATGGAAGTGTATCAAGGTTTCCACAAAAGTATAACGCAGCGTTTTCAACATTGATAAATAATAATCATAAATGTTTCTAAATCGTCATATTAGAAAGATTTCTGAAGGATCATGTGACACTGAAGACTTTGGAATAGGAATAAATTACATTTCACAGTATATTCACATAGCAAAACTGTGATTTTAAATTGCAATAATATTTTTACTGCATTTTTGATTAAAAAAGGAGAAGAGACTTATTAAAAAGACTCTAATATGATGATTTGATGCTCAAGAAACTCTTCTGATAATGTTGAAAGCAGATTAATATTTTTGTGGAAACCGTGATACATTTGGTTTTTCAGGGTTCTTTGATGAACAGAAAGTTCAAAAGAAATATCTTTACTGTCACTTTTGATCAATTTAATGTGTCCTCACTGAATTAAAGGCTTAATTACTGACCTCAAACTTTTGAAAAGTAATTTATAACATTGCCAAATCAAGTAACTAGTTCATCCTCTAAACTAAAGCAATGGTTGCAACATGATGTCTATTTCTGAGGCAATGAGCTCGGAAGCCCCGCCCACTGCAAAATCTCATTGGCCACGCCTCGTGTATTTGAAAGGGAACCTATTATACCCCTTTTCACAAGATGTAAAATAAGTCTCAGGTGTCCCCAGAATGTGTCTCAAGTTTCAGCTAAAAATACCCCACAGATTTATTCATTAAAGCTTGTCAAATTTGCCCCAATTTGGGTGTGAGCAAAAACACGCCGTTTTTTTTTTTGTGTCCCTTTAAATGCAAATGAGCTGCTGCTCCCGAGCCCCTTTCCAGAAGAGGGCGGAGCCTTTACAGCTCGTGCTTCAGACACTCCAGCAACTACAAAACTGGAGAATCTCACGCAGCCAAAATTGTCAGTAGCATGTTCAGACTCAGAAAGAACTTATAACTTCTAGAATGCAACTAGACGTTTCTGAATGCTTTGTGGATACATTTATGTAGTTATTGTGGAGTTAAGTTGATTAAACTCATTGATTATTAAACGTGGAGTGGGTGGATTTTTTCCATTATAGGCTGGTTGTTTGCTGTGGACACACATCTTTATTCAAACACCTTATAAACGTGAATTTTGCGTAATAGGCCCCCTTTAAAGGGATGGTTCGAAGTAAAATCAACTTAGGGTCCTTTGCGCCATGACCTCGAGCCAAACACCCCCCAGAAGCTTTTTCCCCTTGGTCGAACATTATTAAAGTTAGAGCTTATTTAGAGATATCAGCCGAATGGTTTAGTGCAGGCGCTAATGGATCCAAGGCTATATCTGGTAAATTACCCCACTAATAATGCCCAGAATGGACCCAAACTTCTACAGTCGTACAAATAGGTTCTGTACTCATAAAATGAGGACTTGGAAAGTTTGCAAGTACATCAGGAGTTTATTTAAATAACACTTGCCTGATGGCTTATGTTACTGCTAACTCAATGCTAAGCGATGCATAAGGATGTAGTGTAACGACACCCAGTTCCAGGAATGCACTAATATTTTGTTGGTAGCACCAGTTTATATAACAATTATAAGTTAACACTAAGTTGTCAACACTTCGGAAAAAATAATAATTCGTCGTTACATTACATCCTTATGCATTGCTTTCTGCCAGGACTTTTATGTGCTTTTCCCAAACCACTGAAGTGATGTCGACGTCCAGGTTAGCGGTAACATTAGCCATCATGCAAATGTTATTTAAATAAACTCCTGATGTACTTACAAACTTTCCAATGCCTCGTTTTATGAGTGCAGAACCTATTTGTACTTCTGTAGAAGTTTGGTGCCATTATTAGTGGGGTAATTTACCAGAATACAGCCTTGGATCCATTAGCGCCTGCACTAAACCATCCGGCTGATATCTCTAAATAAGCTCTAACTTTAATAATGTTCGACCAAGGGAAAAAGGCTTCTGGGGGGGGTGTTTGGCTCGAGGTCATGGTGCAAAGGACCCTAGATTGATTTTACTCCGAGTCCGAACCATCCCTTTAAACATCACATATATACGTTCTGAGCAGGAATTGAAATTAACACCCACCAAATGCGGGTAAAAATCAACTGTGGCGAGTAACGCTGTCAAATCACTTATTATGTTTGATGAATGTATGAAATCCAAATTTATAATATACATACACACACACATATGACGTAGTTAATCTGGTTTATTTCTTTTTTCCTTTCTTATTTTTGGCTAGTAGAGTTTCTGAATGGCCGAAGTTAATTTCAAACCCCGGTTCTGAGTTAAACTAATCGAAACATGCATTTTTTTATTATTAGTTGCCTAAAAACAGTTATTCTCACCCGCTGCGTGTGACCAGACACTGGCGGAGACCCAGCTTGCGGAAGATGTCCACCACCGTCTCCATGGGCGTGTGATCGGTGACGGTGAAGGGACTCAGATTCAGGATGCGTCTCAGTTTCAGAGGCTGAGGGTTCGTTGCAGGAATCTGTGGAGCGTCTTCGGTGAAATACACCACAGAGTTACTCACCACACCGTCCTGCTTCTGACGCGCCGTTTCTGAGGAGAGGTCAAGCAGACGGCGATACATTTACGATTATTAACATCATACAGTATTTCATACTAGGACAGAGTATTCGCCACTTACATGTATATCATGTACCATATTCTTTTGTTTCTTGTTTTCATTCTTGTGAAGCAAAAATGCTGATTTTGAAACTGATTCAATGATTTCTCTTGAACCAGAATATTAAAAAAATATTATATTCTTAATGAATATTAATCAAAAATGTGTATTGATCATCAAATCCTCATATTAGAGTGATTTCTGAAGGATCATGTGACACTGAAGACTGGAGTAATGATGCTGAACATTCAGCTTTGATCACAGGAATAAATTATACTTTACTATATATTCACATAGAAAACAGGTAGTTTAAATTGTAATAATATCTCTCTATTTTTACTGTATTTTTTATTAAATAAACAAAGCCTTGGTGAGCAGAATAGACTTCTTTCAAAAGCGTTAAATAATCTTACCGACCCTGAACTTTAGACCGGTAGTGTATATAATTCATTAAATTAACACTAGGTCATTATTAACTAAAACTAAAACCTTTTTTTTTAAGTATCATGAAACAAAATAAAAATTAACTAAAATAAAATATAAAAAAATAGCCTCCAAGGCAACATTTCTCATTTTAGTTAAGTTTAACTTGAAGAACTAAAATAACTAAAACTAATAAAAAAACTGAATCAAAACTATATAGACAGTTAAAAAAAAACACATAAAAAAGTACTAAAATTAAAGAAAAAATATATAATTCAAAATATTAATAAAAACTATAAAAGTAGCCTATATCAATAATACTAAAATAGCACAGATGAACACCAAATGACACAATCATATTAAATGCACCAATATTGCCAATATTATTTAATATAAATGCCAATTATTTTACTTCTTGAATCTACTTAATTACAATGACTGTTTGAAATGATGATTCCTCTGTAATATCACAGCAAATGACACCAAATATTGTAAAAAAGCTAAAAATCAATCATTAAAAACACAATCCATGTAAACAGATGAAGCCCAGTGTCTTTAAGACCTGATATGAACATTATATTTGATTAGTTAAGGTACGTAAACTGAAAAATCAACAAGTGTGCAGCACATTCAAGCCAAAGTAGAGTTCAAACTAAAACAATCGGATATAAAGACACATCAGATTAGGTGATGGAGGAAGCGTAGGCTGGTATTCGTGGTCTTGTGTGCGTGTGTGTCTTACTGATGGCCAGGATAAGATCCCGTCTCTGCACGAAGCCGATGAGTCTCTCAGATTCCCTCGAGACGACCACAGGAAAGCCGTTGTAGTCGGTCTCCTTGATGAGCGTCTCCACGTCCTCCACGGTGGTGCTGTCCTGCGTGAGCACCGACAGCGGAGGCTCGTTTCGGCGCGGGCGCATCACGTCGGTGGCCAGCGTGCGGTGCGTGAACTCGTCCTGGTCCAGGTACGGGTAGCCGTTGAGCTGGATGTGAGCCTCATAAATGCCCTCCTTACCGAAAGCGTCGGCCACCCACTTGCTGGTGACGGCGGCCGCCATCAGAGGAACGATGTACTCCAGACCGCCGGTCAGCTCGAACATGATGACCACAAGAGAGACCGTCATGCGCGTCACGCCGCCTGGACAACAGACAAACACTTCACTTCTACACTTCTGCACTTCCACGGCTCGTGATCTACACTACCGGTCTCGTCTGCTCACCGTGCTCCATTTATTTGATCAAAAATACAGTAAAAAACGAACAAAATTAAAATAGCTGTTTTCTATGTGAATATATAGGAAAGCGTAATTTGTTCCTGTGATCAAAGCTGAATGTTCAGCATCATTACTCCAGTCTTCAGTGTCACATGATCCTTCAGAAATCATTATAATATGATGATTTGCTGCTCAAGAAACACTTCTGATTATTATCAGTGTTGAAAACAGCTTCATATCTTTGTGGAAACTGTGAAACATTTTGTTTTTTAGGATTTTTTGATTAAAGGAAACAGCATATATTTGAAACAGAAATCTTTTGTAACAAATGTCTTTTAAACACTGTCTTTGCTGAATAAAAGCATTAACTCCTTTTTAACCCAAAATTTTAAATGGAAGTGTATCAGGGTTTCCACAAAATTATGACGCAGCTGTTAAACGGTTTTCAACATTGATAATAATCATACATGTTTCTAAATCAGCACATTAGAATGATTTCTGAAGGATCATGTGACACTGAAGACTGGAGTAATGATGCTGAAAATCCAGCTTTGATCACAGGAATAAATTACATTTCACTGTATATTCACATAGAAAACTATGATTTTAAATTGCAATAATATTTTTAAAGCAGAAAATAAAGCAGAAGAGACTTCTTACAAAGACATTACAAACACTTTTGACCAGTAGTGTAAATCAGCAAAACTTTCACTCATAAACCACATCTTGATCTGAAGAAATTGTTATGTAATGTCTTACCTAAACATGCAGCGGCGCCGACCATGGCGTATAAACCCGGCGTCACACAATCAGCGCCCGGGCGGCACCAGTTCTTAAATATGATCCAGTCATGATGATGGTACGCCATCTGCTCCACTGCAATGCCCACGATACGCCCAGCGATGGCACCCACCGCCATACTGGGAATGAACAGACCCGAGGGGATCTGAGGGGGAACATCAGGTGACGAGGATGACATTAGTGCTGCTCGGTTATGGCCAAAATCATGACTATTTTGGTAAATATTTAACATGACTCATTGACTTTGGAAAAATCATGCATCTATTGAACTTTAAAGGAGCACTGTAACTTTTGGCCCTCTAACGGATCAAAAACTGCACGCATTTTGCAGAATAACACTGTTTGGTTGCGTGTCGATGAATATGATTCTTTCTCATAACTACAAGAGGGAGAGAGAGGAATTATCATACTGCTCATAAAACATCAGAGATATAACCAGTTTAGATGAAAGGATCTCAAGCTGATTAGCTGAAGATGTTACTGTAGTTTTACCCATTAATAGACACGGTACTTCAATGTATTTGTCATTGAATCAGTCATTCAAGAGATTTGTTCAAAAATGCTGATTCATCCAGTATTGAAACATGTAAAGTATTTATGAGTGAGTCGTTGAATTATTTATGCAAGAGATGTTCAAAAACGCTGATTCATCCAGTATTGAAACGTGAAGTATTTCTGAGTGAGTCATTGAATCATTCATTCAAGAGATTCATTCAAAAACGCTGATTCATCCAGTTTTGAAACATGTTAAGTATTTATGAGTCATTGAATCATTCATTCAAGAGATTTGTTCAAAAACACTGATTCATCCAGTATTGAAACGTTAAGTATTTCTGAGTGAGT
The DNA here is from genome assembly GCF_964197995.2 of Scardinius erythrophthalmus. Taxonomy (NCBI): domain Eukaryota; kingdom Metazoa; phylum Chordata; class Actinopteri; order Cypriniformes; family Leuciscidae; genus Scardinius; species Scardinius erythrophthalmus. Next base: position 30,420,929 of record NC_138245.1, on the reverse strand, counting down.
CATTGAATCATTCATTCAAGAGATTCATTCAAAAACACTGATTCATCCAGTTTTGAAACATGTTAAGTATTTATGAGTCATTGAATCATTCATTCAAAAGATTTGTTCAAAAACACTGATTCATCCAGTATTGAAACGTTAAGTATTTCTGAGTGAGTCATTGAATCATTCATTCAAGAGATTCATTCAAAAACACTGATTCATCCAGTTTTGAAACATGTTAAGTATTTATGAGTCAATGAATCATTCATTCAAGAGATTTGTTCAGAAACACTGATTCATCCAGTATTGAAACGTTAAGTATTTCTGAGTGAGTCATTGAATCATTCATTCAAGAGATTCATTCAAAAACACTGATTCATCCAGTTTTGAAACATGTTAAGTATTTATGAGTCAATGAATCATTCATTCAAGAGATTTGTTCAGAAACACTGATTCATCCAGTATTGAAACGTTAAGTATTTCTGAGTGAGTCATTGAATCATTCATTCAAGAGATTCATTCAAAAACACTGATTCATCCAGTTTTGAAACATGTTAAGTATTTATGAGTCAATGAATCATTCATTCAAGAGATTTGTTCAAAAACACTGATTCATCCAGTATTGAAACGTTAAGTATTTCTGAGTGAGTCATTGAATCATTCATTCAAGAGATTCATTCAAAAACGCTGATTCATCCAGTTTTGAAACATGTTAAGTATTTATGAGTCATTGAATCATTCATTCAAGAGATTTGTTCAAAAACACTGATTCATCCAGTACTGAAACGTTAAGTATTTCTGAGTGAGTCATTGAATCATTCATTAAAGAGATTCATTCAAAAATGCTGATTCATCCAGTTTTGAAACATGTTAAGTATTTATGAGTGAGTCATTGAATTATTTATTCAAGAGATTTTTTCAAAAACGCTGATTCCTCCAGTATGAGTAAGTGATTGAATCAATCAATCAAACCAATTTCTTTTAAAAATTCATTCTAATTAATTAAACATTTTAAAATAGACTGCTTAATATTTTGTCCGAACCTCTGGTAATTTACATGTTATTTTATTTAGTTGTCTGTTCAGAATCTCTATTTGAAACAAAACGAAAACGTGATTCTCAGTTTTATTTATGTATTACGCATGTAATTGTATTATTGTTTATATATCATGCAGCTCTAAACGCATATAAATAACACCACTGCCTTTGAGACGTGAAAAAGCCATCACCCTCACCTTCATGCCGAATGTGAAGATGGTGATGACGATCTTGAAGACGAGCGCGAGCGTGAGCTGCCAGAGGGCGCTGTAAACGCCAGGCCCGGCGGGTCTGTCCGGGATGTCGTCCACGGGACGGGTCGTGTTGGGATTGTTGATGTAATCGCAGAGTTGTGACGACTCCAGCGCTCCGCAGTCGTTGAACAGCTCTGAGATCAGCTCGCTCGTGCTCCGCCGTGTGTACGGGTTCGGGAACGCCAGGACAGCCGTGATTCCCGTGACCACGATGACCTCCAGCACGGGATACTTGCCCAGTAGTGTGGTCTTCCGGCGCCGGCACCAGGCGATGTTCCCGCGGATGAACAGGGTCCCCCAGAGGCCCCCGAACACACCCAGCAGGATGAAGGGCACCAGCTCCGCCATGTACCAGGGTGTGTGATACTCCACGTAGAACAGGACCAGCCGGTTGTTGCCGAACGGGTTGATGGAGCGCAGAGTGAAGGCCGCCACCAGAGCAGCGAAGAAAGAGCGCCACAGTGTCTTCAGCGGGAAATAATAACTGACCTGCAGACACACAGCATCATGGGTAAACTCTGTGGCATTTCTGTGGATGTACAAGGATGTGTGTGTGTGTTTGTGTGAGTGTGTGTGTCTGAGTGAGTGAGTGTGTGTGTGTGAGTACAGGGGCGTAGCCATCATTTCAAAAGTGAGGGGGACAGAATGTCAAGTGTAATACCAGTTTTTTTTTTTCAGACTTTTGTTGACAGGTTTCTGCTTAATTGGCTTAATATGCTATTTATTTTTAAAGCAATAAAACAGAAAGAACAAAAGAAAGAAAGATGTTCAGTACTTTATATCACACATGCAGGGTTTTTCCTGGCTCCAAACTAGGCGGAGGTGGTAAAACCCTGATCATGTATTTTAATAATAAGATAATAAAATTTGTATTTGGCCATTATATAGCCTACTGTGTTTGTGGGTGGAACTCGGTACCTCTAGGGGGGTCCGGGGGCATGCCCCCCTGGAAGAACTTTTTTAACATTTTAAAGATAAATTCATTAATCTTATACACTTTGAGTCACCCGAATCTGCTGTTAAAAATAAAAAATACACCCGCCATCCGCCCAAACCTATGATATTTATCATCACAATTACAATTATTCAAATTCTCAGTGTTAAGCATGATAATATGGTAAAATGTCACACTGAAGTAGGCTGCTTCTATCTATCTATCTATCTATCTATCTATCTATCTATCTATCTATCTATCTTACTAAACTAAAACTTTCCAATTGAAAACCTTCAAACTTCAAGCTTTTAAAACTACTTCAAACTTTCTGGTTAGGCTTGTTTTTCAAGAGTTTTTTTGTCATGTTTGTCATCATGTATACGTTACAACGCTGCCTGATTCAAGCAGGCTGTTAATGCATTAAAATACAAATTCAGCATTAACAATCACCATGTTTATTCTAATTTGAAGAGCTTTGATAACATCTGTGAAAATAAAAGACATTACGAATAAAAAAAGATTGAAAATAAGTGCACGTTTCGCGGGTAGTGAATATTTTTAGTAGTAAACTTGTTAATTATTCAACAAGAGAAATATTCATCATTGTGCAACCCAATTCGGATACCACATGACAACTTACTTACAGTGCTTGACTTTTTTGTGAAAAAGGAGTGAAGAGTTTTTTTGCCGTTTTGAACTTATTGCAAGTTTGCGACGATCTCTATGAAAAAAATGGATTGGGCGCGGCCGCGCGGGTGCGAGCATGGGCGTGTCGTGATGCGCGAGTGACTGATTACCATGAAAACATGAAAGTCACGTATGTAGATAGACTATCCTTGACTCTTTGGATTTTAAATCTCGATGTATAGGCTATACACACCCGCGAAAACCTCAGCTTGTCGTGGACACACTTGCCCTATGAAAAAGTGCGGGGGACGAATTTACATTTTATAAAAAGACACGTCCCCCGCGTAATCTACGCCCATGTGTGAGTATATGTCTGAGCAAGTGTGTGCATGTGTGTGACAGTGTGGGTGTGTGTGACTGTGTGTGTGTGTGTGTGTGTGTGTGTGTGTGTGTGTGTGTGTGTGTGTGTGTGTGTGTGTGTGTGTGTGTGCGTGTATGTGTGAGACAGTGTGTGTGTGTGTGTGTGTGTGTGTGTGTGTGTGTGTGTGTGTGTGTGTGTGTGTGTGTGTGTGTGAGAGAGAGAGAGTGTCTGAGATAGTGTGTGTGTGTGTGTGTGTATGTGTGTGTGTGTGTGTGTGTGTGTACACCTCCTCCAGGCTGAAAAGCACTCCTCCGATTGGAGCTCCAAATGCTACAGACACTCCCGCCGCCGCGGCCGCAGACAAAACCTGGAACACACAAACACAAGCAGAGGATTTCAGGAGATCATATCTCACATCAGTAACATGTGTTCTGTCCTGCAGATCTGCGCACCTCTCTGCGCTTGCCCTCGTTCTTGCTGTATTTGGAGAACAGGCTGCAGAACAGATTCCCACAGCAACAGGCGACGTGAACGAGCGGCCCTTCCTTCCCCAGACTGAGGCCGGACGACACGGCTAGCACTAGCGTCACCGTCTTTATGAGCAGCGTCCACTTCCCCAGATACCCTCGGATGATGAACCCACTCAAGATCGTCTTGATCTGCACACACAAACACACACAAACACACACATGGACATCTAGATGAATACAATGGTGCGTTCAAGTCATCTCATGAAGGTCGTATTTACGAGTTGAACGCACATGAACGCCTCCACAATGATGTAAATACCAGTGGATTTTCTTTAAAGGTTTTTAGCAGTGATATTGTCAGGCTTTTCTATTTACAGTGAAGTTAACTTCCTGCACAGAATATGATGGCATTTTAATATAACAATATAGTAACAATAAAGCAGTGGCTTCAAAAACTAATTAAAGGGGTGGTTGATTATGATTTGACTTTTCTGACTTTAGTTAGTGTGTAATGTTGCTGTTTGAGCATAAACAACATCTGCAAAATTACAACGCTCAAAGTTCAAAGCAAAGGGAGATATTTGCTTTTAAAGAAATCGCTTTTTAAGGACTACAACAAACGGCTGGTAGAGACTACACCACATTCCTCCCGGATTAGTGACATCACCAACCCTAGAATTTACATAAACCCCGCCCCCTGAACACGATTTATAGATTATCAAGACAGAATATGCTAATCAATGACTAGAAGATAACTACACATCAGCTTCATAAATTCATCAACTAACCATTCAGAAATGTCCTGTTGCTTCTACATGTTGTCACTTCTTCTTGAGTGCTAAAAGTTTTGAAATTTTCAGTGCATGTGTGTGTGTGAGGTAAAAGGACACAATCTCATGAAGCTCCGCCCCCTGTGCCGGGAGCAGCAGCTCATTTGCATTTAAAGGGACAGACACAAAAACGATGCGTTTTTGCTCACCCTCAAAAAGTGACAATTTTAACATGCTATATAAAAATATCTGTGGGGTATTTTGAGCTAAACTTCACACACACACTCTGGGGACATCAGAGACTTATTTTACATCTTGTGAATAGGGCATTATACCACCTCTTTAAAAACATAAACAAGCAAGGCACACCTGATGCACATTTCTTTGTTCTTCATTTTCTAGAACTAAAGTTTAAGAACCTTGCTGTATCTTTGTGTAATTAATTAAGAGAAAGTAAACCACCATCTTACTCTGAGAAAGTGACTTGAACGCTCAATAACAGCTCATTTGCATAAGCTGCGCTCAGTTTGTGTACCTCAGGTATTCCTGATCCGCAGGCGTACGGCGCGAACACTCGCACCAGAGACACGGCCAGGAAGGAGAAGAAGAGCGCCCACAACACGTACAGGAAGTAGTTCAGCATGTACACTCCAGCGCCCTGAGCACACAATTACACAGAGATACGTATAAGAGAATATGAAGATGATTACAAACTTGGGTTGTGTCTGAAATTGCTCACTATACCCTTAGATAGGGCACTATTTGAGGAAACAGCAATTGCACCGCAATAACAAAACGTACAACCCTTGTACACTCAATGGCTAGAGAATACCCATAATGCACTGTGATAGTCACACGCCGAATGGGTCCGAACTCACTCACTCGATTTCATTCACTCCCTAAAAGTGAACTGTATTAATGAACTAATGTGGAGAATAGTGAATGAGGGTATAGGGGGCGATTTCAAACACAGCCGAGGACTGCACGATACGAGAGGAAAATAGAATTGAGATTGATAAATAAGTGCCACATAATTTGATAAATTTTTTTGTGATTAAATGTCAATATGGCTATAATAATAGCAAAAATAATAAAATAAAATAATAAAAATCATAAAAAATGATATATATATGTAATAAAAAATATTTATATTTATTTTTTAATTGTTATTTATATTTATACAAAAAATAATAAGATATAATTAATAATAAATATATCAGTATTAGAATTTACAAAATAAAAATCTGAAACAATATTTAATATTTATTTTTCAGATAAAAATTGCGATTGCGATTTGAAAAATAAAAGTTTTTGTTTTATTTACAAAATAAAAATGTTAAACAAAATAAGAAAATAAAAATATTTAAACTTTGTAAATATTATAACTTATTATAACAGTAAAATAAAAAAATCTAGTATTTAAGAAAAATAATATAATTAAATAATATGTTATTTATATAATAATAACAATAATCATAATTACAGTGCAACTTTATTTTGAGAACAGTGCAACTTTTATCTTTATTTAATTTCATTAAGCCACATGCAGCCTTGGGATAAATGCAAAAAGAATCATTGCTTAAGAATGAGTTTTAACTCATCCCTCACTCTACCTCAGTGTATCCCGTCATCAGTTCAGCCCACTTCTGCCACTGAGGACATTTGTCTCTGTCGGCGAAGGTCGTCTCGTTCGACGTCCAGCAACACTGCTCATGACTGTACCAGAACGCAGACAAACACACTCCTTCCTTCAGATCCGTCATCCAATCCACAGCCAGATCAATCACTCCGGCCAGCGTGCCTGCGTTAGACGAGACACACATGTTGAAAGTTAAGTGTTTTGGCCAGTGATGTCATCATAAGTGGGCGTGTCTCTTCACCTGACAGCAGGCCAATCAGAAGCATCACCAGCCATCCTGACCAGGCGTCCAGCAAACTCTTGATCAGCTCCCAGATGGACTCTTTACTCTTACTGGTGATCTGCAAACACACACAAAACCTGATGATTAACTGATTAATCAAATGCACGTTCAGTTATTGGTCCGGGAACATTAACAAAAATAGGAAGATACAGGATTTTTTGAGTTTAGAGGCTAAAATTCATTCAACATCCTAATTTATGGCATAGTAAGGATACAATAAGAGTCTGAAACCAACATTCAAAACCCCTGCTGCAAAAATAGAAATTGTGTATCACAATATCAGCGTCTGTCAGGGTGTTTTACCTTCCGGTGTCTGTCCGTGTCTCGGGATTTTTCTCTCAGCCAGTCGATGGTGTGAAAGTCCTCATAAGTGCCGACGTCTGGGAACGGCTCGTCCAGGAAGTCCATCAGGTTCCCGGCGCCGTTCATCTCCTCGGTGGGAGTCGCACTGCTGGTGCCTGCGCAGAACAACCAGATTATCAAGACTTATATTAGCAAACAAACACTCAACCTGGACCTTCACTCATCCAACTTCACGAGGTGCATTCTGGGATGCTACTGAAGGAATATGTACTTCATATGAGAAAACATTTATATACATTAGGAACAATTAATATATATTTTTTATAGATATGCATAAGTGTTTATTTAACATAAAATAAAACATTTATGAAAGTAAATATTGCAGTATATATTGCAACAACATGCAGCTGAAGAAATGCATATTCTTATAAAATACTGTAGCAGTACTATAGTACAGTAATGGCATTAATATATATATATATATGCCATTACTGTATATATATTAGTGCTGTCAAATAGATTAATCCCATCTAACGTAAAAGTTTGTATTTATATAAAATACTAATATATATATATATATACACACACACAAACATATATGTCTGCACAAAGATATAAATATATATGTGTGTGTGTGAGTGTGTGTATACACATACTATTTAATGTATAAATAAATATAATATATACACATATATTATATAAACACAAAGTATATTTGGTTACACTTTATTTTAAGGTGTCATTGTTACAGTGTAACTAGACATTTAAGTACTGAGTAATATTAAGCAACTACATGCACTTACTATAGGGTTAGTATTAGGATTATGGTTTGTAACATATGTAACAATGACACTGTAAAATAAAGTGTTACCGTATATATTTATATATTAATGAATGCTACCATGGTACATGTCGAGGTCTAGTTTTTGCAGTGTCGTTTAATAGTCATATGTTCCAGCAGAGGTTTAGCTGTATAATATTTGGGTTGGTCACAATGGACCTTTATTCACGCACGCAGAGGCCTGACAGTAATATCCCTCAGATGTCACAGGTGGTGTGACTGCGGAATGTTAAAACACACATGCTTGAATAAACTAAACAGAATTAAAGACCCTGCATGCATCAGAATACACCCATAATAACAACACGGATGTCTCACACACAGAGCAGGTGCACGATGATTCTGATCATACAAACATGAATCTCACCATCTGCCTCCGCCATGTCGCTGTACGTGTACTTAGATCAGAGATGCAGTGATGGTTTGAGGTGTTTATCCATCATAACATCAGATTAATCTGATGCAGCAGGACGGCGACATACAGTGATGACGTCACGGCGTCTATACAGCCAGCGCTCACTGCGCCTGCGCGAACGTCAGCGCGGCGCAACGACTGCGCAGAGACACAAGACAGGCGCTAGCAGATCCTCTATTAAACTGTATTCATATCTAAAGATGCTTTCTGATATGTTGCACAGTAGAAATCAAGTATCAAATATCAGAATTAAATCCAGCCGTCACAAACGACTGTAATTGGTCGATCATGATCCGCGCTGAGAAAAGTAACATGCACCATGTGACCACAACATAGGCCACAACAGTGGTTAGTGTCCTACATATCTTTATCTTAGCTACAGTTATTATTGTTACTACAGTAAACGTGTGTTGACTTGGTATTAACCATAATGTCCTTACAGAAGAATATATAGAATATAAATATATAGAAAGACTCCGAAAGCCAGTAAACTGGAGTGTGTATGATATAAATATGCGTGTTTGAAGCGCTTTTTTATTTTCAAAATGACATTTTGGAAGGTAAAGAACAATTCATTTTGCAAATCATTTTATTTGGAAAATACTATATACTACATAAGAAGAAACCAAAACCTTTTACATACTAAACAAACTAAAAACAATAAAAGCATTAAAACACCGAAAGTCACAAGCTTTATTTCTTCTGCTCCTTTATTTCAGATTTTTCAGATTCTTACTATTTATGACATTAATATTTTTTCAAATATGTGTTTTCGTTTATAATATATAGGCCTATATTTAAGTTAAGGGAATATTCCTGACCATTTTAAAACTCATTTTAAAGTGTAAGTGTAGCTGAGAAATGCAGGCGAAGACGAGGATCTAAACGCAGGGGGATTTAATAAAGTCACACAAAACACAGAACTCAAAGAACAAAGGAACAAAACCAGGGGAATCACAGAGACAGAGGCAACACAAGTGAAACACAAGGGCTTTAAATCCACAGGGACAAACAAGCTTTTAAGTAATGAGGAAACAAGATACACTTGGGAACAATCATGAACTGATCAAAAGGAAAAACTACAAAGGACTACAAAACCACAAAACAGGAAACACTAACAGTCCACACAAGACAAGGGGAACACAAAACAGCAATCATGACAGAAAGTCAATTGTCATTTAACTCATCAATTTTCATTTTTTCATCCTCCTAAATTTCTATCTGTTTTTTTCATTTCTATACATACATTTTTATTTATTTATTTGTTTGTTTGTTTTATCATTATTATTTTTGGAAATTAAATGTTGTTTCGGTGGAGCTTTTCCTTACAGGTTTTCCTCCTCTATTCTGCGCTGTATATTAATTGTTTATTTTAAAATAAACTTATTAGACCAAGAACATGAATTAGGTAAATGTAATCAACTCTCTAAATGTCTCTCACTGGCAAAGTGTGCATTGAATTAAACATGAGGTATAATATCATCTTTCTTACATTCACTTTCTCTCTTCAGTGTTTTAAAATATAAAAGCAGACTATGGAAATTTACATTGCTGCTGGTTTTCAAGTATTTGTATGAACATTGTCTTTCTTATAAATTACCTCATACTAGGGGTGGTTTGCCATAATATATGGCAAAAATATCACATCACGATTTTTTTCACGATTCTTTATCAAATTGGTTGTACTATTTTGCAAGTGACTGAGCATTACAGCCACACTAATGTCCCTATTTTAAAAACAAAGCCTTACAAGGTAACAACATATTAAATAAAAAAGAATGGCAGACATTAGGCCAAAGTGGCGAAGATAAAAATCTTTGTCATTATTTTCTCTGTTATTAAAAAAATAAGAACAAAGATACACATTACGAAACACAATTTATACAAATAAAATAAACAGAGCTTTATTTTTTCAGCTACAGTAGGTGTATTTAGCAGTGAAGAAAGTAATTAAATTAACAAATATAAAAATAAAACACTACATAGACTTCACTGTATAAATTATACATTGATTCTTATTAAAGCTACTATATTAAAGTTCTCAGTCAGTGAGTGATTTTCTCTTTGTGTTTTAAAGGGATAGTTCCCCTCAAAATGAAAATTTTCATAATTTACTCTCTCAAGTTGTTTTAAACACGAGTTTCTTTCTTCTGTTGAAAATAAAAGTTATTTTGGAGAATGTGGGTTTCCAAACATGTTGCTGTATTTTCCTACTATGGAAGTCAATGGGGACCAACATCTGTTTGGTTACCCACATTCTTCAAAATATTTTCTTTTACAAAAATACTAAATAAAAAGCATTATCAAACTAAAATATAGTAAAAATTACAATACATGACACGCGACGGTTTATTAATAAACTAATATGACCTTATTGTAAAGTGTTACCAAATGAATGATGTACTAATATAATCCAATCCACTCAAATCATTAGAGGTCAGTGACTTATTATCAGTGCAAAACAGAGTGTGTGTTTTCATTTGATCTGCACATGTGAATGATGTTGTTGTGCTGAGAGAGAGAGAGAGAGAGAGAGAGAGAGAGAGAGAGAGAGAGAGCGCTTCTGCCCACCCGACGCGAGAGATGACGCGCGGCGACTCCTCAGCAAACACTCATGCCACTCCTCAGTCACTGACTACTAGAGGAAGAGGAGGAGGAGGAGGAGAGGTGGTCATGGACCCCGGAGTGTGTGTTCTGGAGCTGCTGGGTGTGTGTTTGTCGCTGGCCGCCTGCTTGTGTTCGCTCCTCACCACCGCCATGCCCCGCTGGCTCACGCTCTCCACGGAGCTCCTGCCCACGGAGAGCTTCGAGCTGGGGTTGTGGGGAACATGTGTGGTGCAGGATCTCGGGGTCACCGAGTGCCGGCCGTACGACAGTCTGCTGGGTCTCCCTCCTGATATTCGCCTCGCCAGAATCCTGATGTGCGCGACGGTGGCTGCAGGTTTAATCGGCCTGTCCTTCTCCATCCCGGGCATCCACCTGGTGAACAGCTGCAGACGCACGGAGAACTTCGGGGCCAAGCGGACCCTGAAAATGCTCGGTGGGATCTTTGGCTTGATTGCAGGAGTGCTCGGGCTCGTGCCCGTGTCGTACGTGGCGCACCTGACGGTCCTGCGCTTCTTCGACGAGAGCGTGCCGAGCGTGGTCCCGCGCTGGGAGTTTGGAGACGCGCTCTTCTTCGGGTGGACCGCTGGGTGTTTGCATGTGGTGGCTGGCTTCTTGTTGGTCACCTCTTGCTGGTATCTGCGAGAGGAAACATGCCCACTACACCAGTCTATCCCGCTAAACAGAGCGCGCATTACGCGTCCGGAACGGTCTCCATCACGCAGGAGGACAGAGTATGTGTGAGAGATTAAACCTCTGGCCCGTCAAACACACAGTTTTGCTTCAACTAATGTTTTGCTGCACTGGTAATTATTCAATGGTCTCGATTGATCAGATATATGTGAGTTGATTGTAAATAAATGCTGCTACTTTCTGTTATTATTTTTTTTTTCAGATTGGTAACCCTTTACAATAAGGTCCTATTATTCAATAACATCAACTAACAATTGCTAAAGTATTTATTAATCTTTGTTAATGCTAGTTAATGGAAAAAAAATAGTTCGTGTCAGCTCAGGTCTATTAAATATAATATTAACTTTTGATTTTAATAATGTATTAGTAAATGTTATAATTAACATAATTCATGTTAAATGCAGTTAAAACGGAACCTTATTGTAAAGTGTTACCCTTAATTATGATTATAAATCATCAGTACTGTTGCAAGCTATTTATGAATCATGTTATAAGCTCTTTTGACACCCAGATCTGCACATGTGAATATGATTCTAATGAGAAACAGTTTACTAATCGTGAAAATGAAATATGCAAACTTTCCAAGAAAGTGCACTTTTATGACTATGAGGTCATTTATATATATCAAGACAATTTTATGCTAATTATCCAAATATTGCCAGAAAAACCAGCCTCAAGCTTGTCAGTTTGTCTGTTTTTATATATTTTAAAGCGCTGAAAGAGAGCGAGAGAGTGAGAGATTATATATTGTGTTCTCTGACATGTCAAAGTACCAAAGTTGTGATGATCAGTCAATAAATCACCTTAATGTTTTTGTCATGTGATGTGTGGAGAGATGGAGGTTCTCATTTTTTATTCAACTTTGTGAAATTGGCTTTAATTTATCAGTTTAAAGCAAATGTTTATGACAATATTGCTTGTGAGGTTCATAAATTAAGAAAGAATATTTTAAAATGCTTAATAAGCTAAATTGAGGTACAAAGGTCTGAGACTAGTAGAAAAAATCGCATTAAATTGTATATGTGTATATATATATATATATATATATATATATATATATGAAGAGTTCAGATGCAAAAGCCTCTAAGTGCCATCTGAATTTTCTTCTAGAATGATCATTTTTATCAAGCTCGTATATTTAAGTTCAGTAATTTCACTTAAATTACAATTAATAGGTAATTTGCATTGCCATTTAAGTGAAATTAATTTAAATATTCAAGCTTGATAAAAATGATCATTCTAGAAGAAAATTTCACAATGCACTTAGAGGCTTTTGCATCTGAACTCTTCATATATATATATATATATATATATATATAAACATTTTTCATGTAAATGTTGTATATGTATTCCATTTATATATAATTTCCAAGTTTAAAATAGATTTTCCAAGTTCCTCTCAGACTTTTGAATTCCCCTGCATATATTATCAATATATAAAAATTGTAGTAAAAATATCACATATAATGAGAGATTTATAGACAAACAGATCTAGATTTGATTTATGATGATGAAATGTGCAGAATAATTTCATCTACTTAGAATTACTTTTAATCTCGTTCTGCATAACTTGAAAGAAACAATGTTAACACATGGTGAAAGTGACGAGTGTGTTCAACATGACCCTCCGTTCTCTTCACTGAGACAAAATTGCACTATACATAAGACTACATCATAATATAAAAGATATCCATTTAAGTGTGTGATCTCTGATGTGTGTGTCCTGATTCAAGCCCAGTTCTGCTGGAGGAATGTGTGTTTGATCATGTACTTCTCTTCTGTGTTTGCGTGGATCGGATCTTCTCAGAGGTTCTGCCCGACCCGGGCTCATGCTGTCGGATGAAAGTTCTCATTGTTGTCTTTCCACAATGGACTCATTATAATGTTGCATGCTAATCTTGCCATCTTTTACATACAAAGGTTTGTTCACTATCAGGAGCACATGGTGCCGACGGCTTCATGCCCACTTCCTTTATGATAATGAGCCGTATGGATGAAACACATCCTCCAAGTCATGATCTCTGGAGTGAGAGTAAAGAATTACCAGTGCTATACACTAAAAAAAAAAACATTTGGCCTTAAATTTATTTGAATTACATATACATTTTGCATGTTAAAAAATATCTCTGTGAAACAAATTGAAACAAATTGGATATGATAAATATACAAATCATGGTTTGTGTATTTAAAACACTTTTACTTAACACTATTACGACTGACAAACATCACATTAATGTAGTATTAGATAGTATGATCTCTGTATAATATCAATCTTTAAATGCAAGATATTTAAAGAATACCTAAAGTATTCTTGCATTAGTTCCACTTTAGCACAATCATATATACTTCAGTATATCTTTAGTTGAACCTCAGCACTATTTCTGGATAACTAAAGTACATTAAGTACAAAATTAGTTGTTCCAATTTAGCAGACTTTAAGTATACAAATTTAGTATACCAAAAGGACAATTGCAGGGTATTTATATTAATAAGTACATAAATATTTAAAATACATCACTAGGGCAGATTAACTGTTTACAGTAAGATCTATACATGCATTTAGAAAATAGGGTGAATTTTCATTTCATGCTGACTTTAATGATGGTAATGCTGAATAATTAGGCTTGTGTGACGTGCATTCGAGGTGTACAGTTCATGCATTCCCTGGAAAACGAGTGCAGTGCATCCTTTTTGAGCTACAGGAATCTAAATTATTTGATTTGTGAGCAGAAACCTGGGTTTACTGCTTGTTGTTGGTTCTGACGTGCGTAAGAGAGGCCTTTTGTTCCGCTGCCATCGGTCTTGGCACAATGTGGACCTCAGAAAGAACTGCTTTGGCACAGACTGTACTTCCAGTCTAACAATTAGTGTAGTGATGTTCTGGAGAGCTTTCACGTGCCCTGCCACTGCCATCCTCCGCTCGAGTTCACATGAGCGGGTCTGCAGAGTACGGTGACCGGGAGGGGACATGTTCGGTTCACTTATTTTTGTTGTGGCCACAACATATAAACTCGTGGGAACGTGATATTAAGTCGTGGGAACGTCATAATATCTCGTGGGAACGTCATAATATCTCGTGGGAACGTCATATTAAGTCGTGGCCACGAGATCATTTTGTTGAGGTAACGACATCATTATGTCGTGGCCACGCGATGCAAAGTCGTGGCCTCGAGATCATATGTTGAGGGAACGATATATTTTTCTCGTGGCCACGAGATCATTTTGTTGAGGTAACGACATCATTATGTCGTGGCCACGCGTTGAGGGAGCCACAGCGGCCAATACTGTAACCGTACCATAGACTGGGCTACAGCAGAGATGGAGATGACAGAAGAAATAACATTTTACTTTAAATTAGGAATGTCATATAAAGATATAGTGCGGTCTTTGGCATTAAGACATGCGTACGTTATAAGTGAAAGACACATGAAGCGCATTCTTAGACTTTGTCGCACGCATATTTAGGGACCGTCTCAAAATTACATGCGATATTGGCATAAACATTTCTAACTTCAATAGCATTTGAAGACATTGACTTACAGTCATAAAACCAACTGTACACTGTTCACCCAGGTCTCATGTATGATGCACACCTTTTAGATTTTTGATATTTATGACAATAAACTGCTAAATCATATGCAAATATTGTAGGCCTATTTCACTACTGCCACATACCTGACACCTAGATGAACAATGTAGGCTACAGTTGGTTTTATGACTGTAAGTCATTGTCTTCAAATGCTATTGAGCTTTAAATGTGGTCATATTCTGTATATGATCCCACACAGTAGTGAAATACATAGCATTATTTGCATATGATTTAGCAGTTTACTGTCATACATATAAAAAATATTAAAGGTGTGCATCATACATGAGACCTATATGAACAATGTACAGTTGGTTTTATGACTGTAAGTCACTGTCTTCAAATGCTATTGAGCTTTAAATATTGTCATATTCTGTATATGATCCCATACAGTAGTGAAATACATAGCAATATTTGCATATGATTTAGCAGTTTATGTCATAAATATCAAAAATATTAAAGGTGTGCATCATACATGAGACCTATATGAACAATATACAGTTGGTTTTATGAGTCATTGTCTTCAAATGATATTGAGCTTTAAATATTGTCATATTTTGTGTATGATCCCATACAGTAGAGATGTGAAATAGGCCTACAATATTTGCATATGATTCAGCAGTTTATTGTCATAAATATCAAAAATCTAAAAGGTGTGCATCATACATGAGACCTGGGTGAACAATGTACAATTGGTTTTATGACTGTAAGTCATTGTCTTCAAATGCTATTGAAGTTAGAAACGTTTATGCCAATGTCGCATGTAATTTTGAGACGGTCCCTAAATATGCGTGCGACAAAAAAAGTCTAAGAATGCGCTTATCTTTATAACGTACCCATGTCTTAATGCCAAAGACCGCACTATATCTTTATATGACATTCCTAATTTAAAGTAAAATGTTATTTCTTCTGTCATCTCCATCTCTGCTGTAGCCCAGTCTATGGTACGGTTACAGTATTGGCCGCTGTGGCTCCCTCAACGCGTGGCCACGACATAATGATGTCGTTACCTCAACAAAATGATCTCGTGGCCACGAGAAAAATATATCGTTCCCTCAACATATGATCTTGAGGCCACGACTTTCCATCGCGTGGCCACGACATAATGATGTCGTTACCTCAACAAAATGATCTTGTGGCCACGACTTAATATGACGTTCCCACGAGATATTATGACGTTCCCACGACTTAATATCACGTTCCCACGAGTTTATATGTTGTGGCCACGACAAAAATAAGTGAACCGAACATGTCCCCTCCCGGTCACCGTAGTACAGAGGCCGAGAGGCCGAGAGGTCGAGATGTGAGATCCACACTACCAGACATGGCCCGGCGCCAGCGCCTCGATGACGCACGCTCAGGACTCTCACCATAACTCAAGATCTTCCAGAGTCTTAACCTTAACAACTATAATAATGCTATTTTACAATAAGGTCTCACTTGTTAACATTAATTAACTATAATGGATTAACAATGAGCAATACAGGTGAAACTCGAAAAATTTGAATATCGTGCAAAAGTTAGTGTATTTCAGTAATTCAAATTAAAAGGTGAAACTAATATATTTAGTATAAAATATGCATGATTATACTTTTCAGAGGGCCGACATTTCTGTTTTTTTTTTTTTTTTCAGGTAATATTCGAATTTTCGGAGATTGTGAATTTGGGGTTTTCATAAGCTGTAAGCCTTAATCATCAAAATTATAACTTTTGCACGATATTCTGATTTTTCAAGTTTAACCTGTATATTCTTAAAATTATTTATTAACGTGGTTAATGTTAGTTAGTAAAAATGTTAATGTTAGTTCACAGTGCATTAATGTTAACATATCTTTGATATTAAAAATGTATTAGTATATGAGATTACATTCAGAATAATAAATTCTGTAGAAGTATTGTTCATTGTTTGTTCATGTTAACTAATTTAACTAATTTATTTAACTAATGAAACCTTATTGTAAAGAATTCCTGTAAAGTGCTGCAATAGTAAAGTATAAAAAAAACATAAAAAAAACATGCAACAACAATTAATGACAATGAAATAAAAAAGAGGTTAATGCAAAACTTTCTAAACGAGCTAATTAAGGTTTTTTAATTAAATTTCAATTTGCACATTATCCATCTTAAATAGTGTGCAAAAGTAATATTAGCTTCCATTATCAAACTATGAGGGGAGCGTATGCTTTTTGACCCAACATTATCCACAATCCTTTGCACAATGAAAGGCATTTGTTACTGTTTTTCTTTAAATATAAATTATGAAATAATATTTTTTTTTGAGGTAGTGAAACATGTTAATGGGTTAATGCTTACATGCATTACAACACTAACAGTGCACTGAAAAGGCTATCTGTGACATTAAAACTGCTGTACTTTTTATCACCAAGTAGCTACATACTTTAAGCATTTACCCACAAAAATAAATAAATAAAGTACAGGCCAAAAGTTTGGAAACATTACTATTTTTAATGTTTTTGAAAGAAGTTTCTTCTGCTCATCAAGCCTGCATTTATTTGACCAAAAATACAGAAAAAAAAGTAATATTGTGATATATTATTACAATTTAAAATAATTGGTTTTCAATTTATTATACTGTAAATTATGATTTATTTCTGTGATGCAAAGCTGAATTTTCAGGATCATTACTCCAGTCTATCACATGATCCTTCAGAAATCATTCTAATATGATGATTCATTATCAAAGTTGAAAACAGTTCTGCTGCTTAATATTTTTTCATAACCTGTGATACTTTTTTAGGATACTTTGATGAGCAAAAAGTAAAAAAAAAAAAAGTTTTTAAAAAATAGAAATCTTTTGTAACAACAATATACACTACTGGTCAGTAATTTGGGGTCAGTAATTTTTTTTCTTTCTTTTTTTTGAAATAAATCAATACTTTTATTCAGCAAGAATGTGTTAAATTGATAAAAAGTGGATTTATATTTAATAATGAGATTTATATTATTAGAAAATATTTTTTTATTTTGAATAAATGCAGTTCTTTTTAACCTTTTATTCATCAAATATATTAGGCAGCAGAACTGTTTCCAACACTCATAATAAATCAGAATATTAGAGTGATTTCTAAAGGATCATGTGATAGACTGGAGTAATGATCCTGAAAATTCAGCTTTGCATCACAGGAATAAATTATAATTAAATTAAAAGTATATTCAAATAGAAAACTATTATTTTAAGTTGTAATAATATTTCACAATATTACTGTTTTTTTTTTCTGTATTTTTGATCAAATAAACGCAGCCTTGATATGTATTAGAGACTTCTTTCAAAAATATATAAAAAAGTAATGTTTCCTAACTTTTGACCTGTACTGTATATATATAAAACCTGTTCTCTCAGTGTGGACAAGCTTATGTCTACATGAAGCTTCTTACCCAACAATCACTGTACAAAAAAATCCCTTCAATCACAATGTTCCTGCAGGATCAGGCTAAGAAAGATAAAAGAAATAATCCCCTTAATTCCTTCATTGTCTTGATTATCAGGATTACAGCCGGTCTCATAAGTCCCTGTCCATGCTTTTATCTTCTTTCTACAGTAATGAACCGTGTTTTATAGTCGAACTGGGGTTTAATGCAGTTGTGCTCATGACTTTGGGATTATAATCAGATAATGACTTTATGAATTTCTTCCCTGGAAAATCAAAAGCATCAGAAATACAATTGTAAATGTACAACCTTTGACAATGTTTTATGATTCAGCCTCACCCCTCAAAAACAATGGCAGTGCTTTACAACTATAGAACAACAAGAGCTAAATCTACTTATCATTACATCTAAACCAACAACATGTTTATTAGATCCAATACCCACAAAACTTTCTTACAGAAAGAGTTCGTATGAGAAGAGCCTCTTCTCAACATTATCAACTCGTCTTCTCCAGGTCACGTCCCGAGACTTATTAAGCCTCTCATTAAGAAACCACAACTAGATCCAAATAAACGGGCAAATTACAGACCTATTTCAAATATTCCATTTATGTATAAAATACTTGAAAAAGTCTCCACTCAATTGTGCTCCTTCCTGCAAAATAATATCCATGAAAAAATGCATAGCACAGAAACTGCACTCGTTAAAATTGCAAATGACTTACTTCTAGCTTCTGACTGTCTCTCAACACTATCTTAATCTTAGACCGATAGACACTATAGATCATAAAATACTCTTAGATCGACTACAAAATTACCCTGGTACTCAGGGACAGGCTTTAAGGTATTGTACCGTATCAGACCGTTATCATTTTGTTTATTTGAGCAGTGAATTATCCGCGTTAACCAGTAAATTATGGAGTGCCTCAAGGCTCTGTTTTGGGACCTCTGCTATTTTCAAACATGAAATTAGTTTTTACTGTTATGTCGATGATACTGAGTTATATATTTCATAACGACCAGATGAAATCTCTAAATGATCCACGCTGACAGAGTGTGTTAAAGATATAAAATATTTTCTTCCTTTTCTTCTATTAAATTAATTTAAGACTGAGGTATTACTTATTGGACCAAAAACCTGTACACAGAATCTCTTAGAATAGAATTTTCATAAAAGGATGTACTGTAACTTCATCTTCTTGCTATATAAGACAGCAACTTGTCTTTCAAAAATTATATTTCATACGTGTATTGTGAGTGCTATACACATAAATGTGAGCTGAATAACTGAGAGATCTCTCAAACTGGGAAAAGTACATAAAAAGTATTTTTACTACTTCACATGTGTAACATCAATTATTCCATACTTCAATGTAATTTCAACAAATATTCCTGTAGCTCAAACAGTAGAGCTTGCCGTCAGCAACTCAAATAGTGTTTTGAACAATGAAAGACCCTTTAAACAATTCAAATACATTACACAGAAATGTCTTCTTAATAGGATACATGATGGCACATCCATTTTTGAATCCCTCAGTGCATTACCATGTTAAATCCATTGTTCTTCAGATGGAACCTTCATTTTTGGGGGATTTTTTATTTTATTTGTTATTTGCCTTTAAATGACTAGATTTGATCAATAAATAATAAATAAATAGTAATTCAAGCAAATTCCTCACATTCTTTCAACTTAAATTCAAAATAACACAATTTCATGCATAACCCTTTTAATTCAGTTTAAAATATCTTACATTAAGTGTCTTTGTCGACTCGCTCTTGTGGAAAACAAATAATATAACATGATATTTCACGACTCTTGCCACTAGATGGAGCAAATGAGCTGTTTCCGCTGGGTCCTAAAGTCAGTTTCACTTCAGTACAAATAGACATTATTAAATAATTTTCTTGGCAAACTTTTAGCATTTTTAGTTTGAATTTTGAGCAATTTTAGATTTTTCTATGTGTACTGAACAAGCGTCCCTCGCATTACACTTATTCCTAAGCGGGTCAAATTGACCCACGATTGAAGGATTTGTTACTTTTTTAAAATTTCAACCACAAAACTCCTCGAATCCATTTTGTGTGTGTGTGTGTGTGTGTGTGTGTGTGTGTGTGTGTGTGTGTGTGTGTGTGTGTTTTTGTTTATATTACATTGTGGGAACCAAATGGCCCCACAAGGATAGTAAAACCTGAGATCACCTCCATTGTGGGGACCAGCCAGCGGTCCCCATGAGGGAAATGGTTTAATAAACATACTAAATGATAATTTTTTGAAAATGTAAAAATGCAGAAAGTTTTCTGTGATGGGTAGGTTTAGGGGTAGGGTTGGTGTAAGGGGACAGAATATACAGTTTGTACTGTATAAAAACCATTACGTCTATGGAGAGTCCCCACAAAGATATGTGCGCTTGTTTGTGTGTGTGTGTGTGTGTGTGTGTGTGTGTATTCGTGGTTCAATTGCGACAAAAGTCCTAGGGTTTTGAACCCCTCTGATGAAGACACTCAAATTTTAACATAAAATAATAATAATAATTTTCGGTTCAAAATGACCCGAAGAAAAGGATGAGTTAACTTTTATTCTGCGTTTGGAAAGCTGGATTGTCAATTCCCTGGCGGTTCACACGGGTCCCCGAGGATCCTTCTCCAGGCCACGAGGGCCTCACTTTGGGCTCCAGCACGACCGGGACCCTGTAGGATAGAAACACCACCCCGCTACAGACCAGCAGGGTGGATGCAAAAATCCCTACGATGATCCCGGGTCCGATGTACTGCTTCACAGGAGCGGGAGGCATGAGGAACTCTGCTGGGAATATTATAGTCTGATTGTTTACGACTGAGTGGAGATTCCAGCACACGGGAACGAGCGCAGCAGCTCCGGTGAGGATGAACAGGAACCCGCCGGTGTAAAGCGCCAGTCTGATGGCTTTAAACTTGTTCAGTCCGAAGTAAATATTCCTGAGGCCGTAAACGACGCTAGCGTTTCCAATGAGCCCAAGAATCAGAGCCACTAGCAGGAGCACCTGAGCCGATGCGATCTCTGGCGGCGTGAACGACTCCACCAAACCAATCCTCTGACAGAACATGATCTGATTGTTGGATAAGATCAGAGTATGACTATAAAAACACACTCTCCAAATACCCACCCAAGCCAGACCGGAAGTGATGACTGACAGGTCAGATACTTCCCAAACGCGCCACTCCACCAGCCCGAGGGTCACTATGATGAGAATCCAGCCGACCGTCCCGAGCCAGAAAGCCGCGAACTGGGCATGAGCCGTGTGGACGAGATAAGCCATGCTTTAGACTTCAGATTCAGTCTCTTTAATGTGACAAACATCCATCCTGAAGAGCCTCGTCTTCTCTGAAACCGCTGATGGCTCTTAATGGAGTTCACAGCGACTCAGAGCAGGAAGGAGTGGTGTGGGTTTAACTAACCAATGTCTCCAAGTAACCTGGCAAACAAACCTCACATCCCTCTGAGACAGAGAGAGACAGACAGAGATCTAGTTTAGATCATAAACTTCCTGTTGCTTTGTTTCAGAAAACAAACAGAGAAATCTAATACTTCAGTTCAAGGCCATATGGTATTTTTTGTGACCAAATGCATAGACACTGCATAACACACATTAAAGAGTAATATTTGTACTGTATAGCAATTTAAAATTTAAAATAATAGTTTTTTTTTTAATATATTTTAAAATGTAATTTATTTTTGTAATGCAAAGCTGAATTTTCATCAGCAAGTTCTCCAGTCTTTGGTGTCTTATGATCCTTCAGAAATCATTCTAATATGATGATTTGATACTCAGTTATTATCAATGATGGAAACAGTTGTGCTGTTTAATATATTTTTTTGGAATACTTTTTTCAGGAATCATTGAGTAAAACGTTAACAGCATTTATTCATAAAAACAGCATTTATTCAAAATAAAAACATTTCTAACAATATAAATCATTACCATCACCTTTTATCAATTTAACGCATCCTTGTTGAGTTAAAGTACTAATTTCTTAAAAAAAAAAAGTTATTGTTCCCAAACTTTTGAACGTTAGTGTATATTGTTACAAAAGATTTCTATTCTAAATAAATAGTTCTTTTTAACTTTTTATTCATCAAATAATCCTGAAAAAAGTATCTCAGGTTATAAAAAAAATATTAAGCAGCACAACTGTTTCCAACATTGATCATAAATCATCATATTAGAATGATTTCTGAAGGATCATAAGACACCAAAGACTGGAGTACGTGCTGATGAAAATTCAGCTTTGCATCACAAAAATAAATTACATTTTAAAATATATTGAAAAAGAGAACCATTATTTTAAATTGTAATAATATTTCATAATATTCCTGTTTTATTTTTTTTTAATTTTTTTACTGCAGGCTTGATGAGCATAAGATACTTCTTTCAAAAACATTATAAATAGTAACGTTTCCAAACTTTTGACTGGTACTGTATATATATATATATATATATATATATATAATAGGTTTATTATTTATTTCTCTTTTGTCAAAACTAAATAGTAAATAGTTAACGATGATAAGCCTGGTGTTCAATGAATTATTTACACTGCCGGTCAGACGTCAGAAGTCTCTTCTGCTCACCAAGGCTGAATTTATTTGATCATAAATACAGTAAAAACAGTGAAATATTATTACAATTAAAAATTTCTGTTTTCTGTTAAAATGTAATTTATTCCTGTGATCAAAGCTGAATGTTCAGCATCATTACTCCAGTCTTCAGTGTCACATGATCCTTCAGAAATCACTCTAATATGATGATTTGATGCTCAAGAAACATTTCTGATTATTATCAGTTGAAAACAGTTGCTCATATTTTTGCTTAAACCATGAAACATTTTGTCAAGATTCTTAGATGAATAGAAAGTTCAAAAGAACAGCATTTGTTTTGAAATACAAATCGTTTGTAACATTATAAATGTCTTTACTGTCACTTTTAACTAATTTTAAAACATGGTTCTGAATCTGTGTCAATATGTTTGTGGATATTTTAAAATATATTTTCAATCAATACACATAAAATCGAATTAAAGTTACAAATAAATTATAATGAAAAACTGATGATCGTATTACCATATCAGCACACGTTCCCCTGATCCATGAATCTTTACTTCTTCTTCATGGACGCTCGGCGTTGGACTGGAAACGGTGTAAAACTCCACTTCCTTTAGCTCAGAAATCCAGTGTAAACAAGCCTGTGAATATGTTTCTGTGAATGATTGACCACGGCGCACCAATCATAAAATCAAACCAATGAGGAATTTGAAATCATTTGCATCATATTGGAAAACACAGCGACTCATAAAATCATAAAGTGTGGGTGAGGCTTCAGAATGAGTAATAAAACATTAAACAACTTATTAGTAAGGTACTGTAAATTCAATAAAACTACTGTGAATATGTTTGTGAATAAAACCAAATGGCAAGTGTGATATAAACCAGATCTGTCCATACAAGAACTTAACAGCAAATTTGCAGTATATAAATATTTCTATTTTTATTCCAAATGTATTTCAGCAGAAGTGCACTGAAAGCGCATCTATGATCGGTGTATCACCAGCCTGCAATAAAAGATCCTTCCGGTTAACAGTGAGATTGGAAAGCAGGGATATGGGCCACACATCAAGATGTTACATACGAGATGAGATATTCTGAAGCTCCATTCCTACCAATCATGCTTATTTCATTCAGTAAAAAAAACAAACAGGAAAGTTCAAAACATTTACACTGAAATAAGTCAAATGGTGCGGATCTAGTTGAGAACAAGCAGATCTAACCTTTCTGTTAATAGCACCATTAGCATTCAGTAGCAAAATTGATTAGTTAAACGTAAATACTGGTACAAAAACCTTAATACGGACTAAAAGAGATACTTTTAGACAGCATATCCCTGAAAACGTGAGTGGATATTCAACGCATGAATTCACCATTGCTAAACAAAACTGGAATCGTTTAAAAGTTCAAAGCATTTCTATGACTATCAGAATGATTTGAACATTATAAATCTATCCAATGCACACAAGCAGATCTGAAATCAATGCTCAATATCTGCTGTCTCGAGTCTTGCTGAACCCGTCTCGATCGGGTCAGTATAGAAGTCTCTGGTCCAGCGGTAGACTGTCCTTCAGACATTTGAGCTGCTCTTCCCCCAGTTTGATCTTATCTTCCAGTTTGCGCTGCTCAATAATGAGCGCTGACTTCATTTTGACGAAGTGCCGGTAGTCTGCCAGACGCTCCTCGCTGAGGTGACTGGCCAGAATCTCATAAACCAGACGTTCTCTTCGGTCCAAGTTCTCCTTCAGCTCTTTGGCATCTTCGTGCTGGCGAATCAGCAGTTTGCGTTTCTCGGTCAAAGTGTGCTGAAAGTACAACACATGAGTTTTTATTGTACAAGCATTCTTAAAATGTGTTTCTCTCTCTCTCTCTGGTAGAACTAATGTTATAATGCCCCAATTAAGCTATTCTAAAGATCCTAATTTTTTTTTTTTTTTTGTGGAGGTGTCCTTAAAATAGGTTTAACTGCATCTAAGGTCCAAAAACACTTTATTTGTCTCATAATATACAGTGCTACTGAAGCCCTGAACCGCAACGTAAAGAAATAAATCAATATTCGACTTTATTCTCGAAATATTTCGACTTTATTCTCGACACATTTCGACTTTATTCTCGACACATTTCGACTTTATTCTCGACACATTTCGACTTTATTCTCGACACATTTCGACTTTATTCTCGACACATTTCGACTTTATTCTCGACACATTTCGACTTTATTCTCGACACATTTCGACTTTATTCTCGACACATTTCGACTTTATTCTCGACACATTTCGACTTTATTCTCGACACATTTCGACTTTATTCTCGATATATTTCCACTTTATTCTCGATATATTTCCACTTTATTCTCGATATATTTCCACTTTATTTTTGATATATTTCCACTTTATTCTCGACATATTTCCACTTTATTCTCGATATATTTCCACTTTATTTTTGATATATTTCCACTTTATTCTCGACATATTTCCACTTTATTCTCGATATATTTCCACTTTATTTTTGATATATTTCCACTTTATTCTCGACATATTTCCACTTTATTTTTGATATATTTCCACTTTATTCTCGACATATTTCCACTTTATTCTCGAAATATTTCCACTTTATTCTCGAAATATTTCGACTTTATTCTCAAAATATTCTGACTTTATTCTCGAAATATTTCGACTTTATTCTCGAAATATTTCGACTTTATTCTTGAAATTTTTCTTTTCTTTTTTTACGTTGCGGTTCATGGCTTCCGTACATTGCACATCACTTCTTTTCTCACAGTGTCTGAAACGGTTAGATCAAGGATTCAGTCTCTCTAAACCCGCCTTTCCGAGAGCCTGCTCTGCTCTGATTGGTCAGATGGCCCAGTCTGTTGTGATTGGTCAACCAAATGCTTATTAGCAAATCTGAATTTCAGCTCTTTCGGCTTCCTCAGCACTTGATACACAGTGATAGATCAGTTTGACCGTATCATCAAAGTGGATGAAACAGCGTCTTCTCGACATGAACAACACGAACCAAACTCTTCCAGTGTCAGATACAACTACAGTGATTGAGGGCGGGGCTAAGCAGACGCTGTTCAGCCAATGAAGATCCCAGGCCGGGCATTATGCAAATTAGCAGGAAGTGAGACTGGAATTACTGATGACTCGTTTCAGGCAGTTCAGAATCGTTCTTTCTTTCGGGAGACAAAAACTCCATTCATTGTCCACTTTGTGTTTGTAACCTTTTACATTCACAAACAACTATATTAAACACTACATGAAAGGTCGAAAAAAGCATAATAGGGGGCACTTTTAATAAGGACTAGTTCAGTCAACTTAATAGCTCAAGTTTATTCAATCATATTAAATGCTGAGACTTTAATCTCACGTTCTTTGACAGAAACATTAACATGCATCTAACTGTTACCTTCTCGTCCGCTGACGTTCCCTCCTCCAGGTTATCGAGGGCGTTTTCCACGCGAGCCAGTCGGCCGGACAGAGACAGCAGGAGACTGACCACTTTATCCAGGTCTCCCACGAACATACGAAACTTCTCCAGCTCGTTGGGTTTGCAGATGGTCTGAACGGTGGCTTCAACGTCCTCTCCCAGAGCGTTATTATCCTGAACGTCCTCCTGAAGGCTCTCGCGCGCCTCTCGCAGAACCTGCAGCTTCTTACTTAAGCTGTCAATCAACTCTTGCTGCAGACACACAGACATTACAGAGAAATCAGATCATTTAATCGTCAACTGTCATATTTTACAGATTCATTCCTTCAAAAATGAAGACATAATGCAATTAATGTAATAGTAAAAAAGTACATGAGCTTAAGTTTATTTGTATAGCGCATTCACACACATAATGTGACTTATCTGTGTTTTTTTCTTTCAACAATGCAATTTTGACTTGTTGCTTTGACTCGTTATAATGAGTATATGATGAGAATCATCAATCAGAATGATTACAGCACAACAGGAGTAAAAACCAAGCAACAAAATAATGAATATAACCCTTGTACCTTCTTGTTGGACAGGTCATAATCAAGTTCGTCCTCTGAATCCTGTTCCTCCATGTGCTCCTGCATGTCCTTCATCTTTATGAGGAGCTCTGCTTTAGGTGCGGATGTGCTGTAATATGACGAACTGCTCACCAACGACGCTGACGAAGACAAACTGTCCTCCACCCTGCAGAAATCAAACATTCATGGGTCACTCGAAAGAAACAATCTGTGAAAAATCACCAGGTAAATGCAGTTTAAAAGTTCTCAAACGTAACAGATTTAGAGTGAAGTTTGTACTTGTTATACTTGTGTGTTCATTTGATAATTGAAAATATTGTGTGTGTGTGTGTCAGTAGAGGGCAGTAGTGTACAGGTTTTCACTCTAAAGATAACTGATCTAATGCTTCATGACTCCAATTAGTAAAAGAACAAACACTGCTGATGGCCAAAACATGTACGTATTGCAGCTAATGACGAACAAATGAGAAATGACAAAACAGGAATGTCTCATTTTGCTCCAAAAATTCCCACAAACCTGTGAAGAACATCATCTGGCTCATATTTCACCCCAAAATACAAAAAAAGGGAAAGAAATAAGAAATTACATTTTGAATTAAAAATTAACCTTAGGACTATTACGATTTTTTAAAGCAATTTTTATGACCATTTACCCTTCAGAAAATGCTCATTACCATAATACAAATATGCTAAATAATTAAATTTACATAGCATGAAGAAATTATGTATTATTTAAATCAGCACAAAATGTATTGTATTGAGAATCATCAATCAGAATGATTACAAAAAAACTCAAAAGTTAAGCGTTTAGATGCGTCACAGTAATGATGAGATTTTGCATTTCAGTATTTGAGGAAAAATTTAATGAAAAAGTCCCAATTAAACAATTCTTAAATTGTACCAAAATAGTTTTAATTGATTCAAAATCTAAATGATATTTTCTCTTTTGATTTTCAGGTGAAATGTGACCACGTTTTTGTGTACCGTTAAGTCGCTTTGGATAAAAGCGTCTGCCAAATGCATAAATGTAAATGTAAATGTGCCATTCACGTCTCTATCTCAGACGGTGTACCTCTGCGCTGTGTTTTGGGGAGACGTCTGTTTGTTGAAGGCTTTCCTCCTCTGCTGCACTCCCTCCAGGAGCTGCTCCCCCTGTGGGAATATTCCCTCCATCAGATCCATTGTAGTCTTCATTTTACTCTGATCCAAGATGTCCACCAGACTCTTGTCCTTCCCCATGATATCTCTGGCCAGCTCCTCTCGTTTCAGGTCTTCCTCTGAATGTTCGGTCAAACCGTTGCTTCTCGGCTCTGTGTTGTCTAGTACCGTCTGATGTTCTGTGTTTTTGATGGGATCTGGATGGGCGCAGGCAATAAACAGCGACTTGGATTTCTCTGGAGAATCTAGTTTTTTTAGCTGGCCAGTTTTCGGCACCTCAGGGCTTCCAGATGATTCAACATGTTGCATATAGTTTCTGTTTTCTCTCTCTGAACCGTTTTCTGCACAGACAATCTGTATGGGGACCTTCCGCCCAGCAGTGTTTGGCTCTGATGTTTCCTCTGTCTTACTCCTGCAATAGGGAACAAGTTCATCATAAGTCAAAATGTTTTAGCAGGGAAACTTCCAATAATGATGACCCTAAATGGCAGATTCATAATCCTGACAACAGTCTACTATCCTATCAGTATCTAAAGCCCTATTCGGACTGGACTAGTGTGACATGGAGAGGTGGAGTTAAAGTAATAATTATCAGAGCTTCTCTGTGATTTCAGTCCCGTCCGAATGTGCATCTCAGTAATCATTACGGACAATGTCAGTAAAGATTACAGCGACGTTCACCTTCATTAAAAAGGTCCGGAAAAATTCCCTCAGGTAATACTAATCCCGAAAAATAGACCTGCTGTAAATATGTACGGAAATATTTAGTCATTTCCTGTTTAAAAGTAGTTTTCCGCGTTTTTTCAAGTATGGAGACGCTTTAAAAAGCATCAGTCGCGTTCTAGACGCTGGAACGAGTCTGTGGCAAAACTCAAGTGTTTCACACACACCATTCAGATCAGAAAGAAGATCGAAAGCACTTGTTAGAGGCACGAATCATCTTTTAGTGTTATCTAAGTGCCTATTACCAACATATACAATCTGAAGTGAATTAATACATCGTTCGACCGGACATAACTGTTTTATATATATAAATATAGGTTTTATGTGTTTGCGCACGTGATATTAGGACACAACGTAATACACACATGATAACAGGAGTGACGGCGGTGTGTAAATCGAGTTACTCTCCCACTTCTGCTAGTTTTACTGAGATATCGTATCCCGTGCGAATTGGCCATTAATATTACAGACGTCCTGTGGTAAAATGACATTACTCCATCTACCCTTGTAAAGTTAATCCCGTCCGAATAGGGCTGAATACTTTAGTTACCTGCATGGATCCTTTTTCTGCACAGTTGCAGGCGGCTCATCTGTGAGCTTCTGTGGACAGAACTGAGGAGAAGGAGAACGCGAGCGTGTTCTGCTGGCTGAGGTTACCGGCAGATCAGTGTTCTGCTTGGGAGAGGAACGGCCTAAAAGACGTGGCGTACAAGATAGCGTTCTCTCTGTGTCTGATCTCTGGTCCTCCTCTGGTGCAGGAGTCCGGTGTACGTCTCTCTCCAGATGTTCTGGCGAAGTAATCAGTCTTTGGGGCTCTTGAGTTGGCTCAGGGGAAGAGGTCTGAACCCTAAATTCCTGGGAAGCTCTGGAAGGGAACATGGCATCCGGCTGTGTGGGTTGGGCGGACCTCTGCGGTTCAGAACCTTTGTTTTTAGGAAGCCGTTGCTTTGACATGGGAACCTGGAGATGATTTGAAGAGAGAGTTGCCGGCTGCCTGGTGTCAGGTTTGGGTCTCTGGTTAGAGGCAAGAGGCACAGCAACGCTTTCCAGAACGTTCTGTGTAATGGGCTCGGAGATGTTGAGTGGACTGTGCTCCCTTCCGGATACTCTGTAAAATAGAAATTACAATAAAACTATGCACACTATGTACACATAGGGATGTAACGGTACGTGTATTCGTACCGAACCGTTTCCGTACAGGGCTTTCGGTTCGGTGCACGTGTGTACCGAATGACTGAATGCAATATTTTGTGTGCGGAACATAGGTACATTTTCGTGTTTCCACACGAACATATTAAGTGGGGGAAGTCTCCGCGTTCAGCGCTCAGCGCAAATCCCGCCCTGCAGCTGATTCTAATGTTTTTTCCTATTAGACATTCTCTGGTTTTACCCGTGTTTTACCCGTCGTCACTGTAACAATGAAATAGACTGCAGGGCGAAAAAAAGCTTTTCCGCTTCGTGTGCGCCGCCGCACTCTCCGTTCCGTGGCGTGCGCGCGTGCGTGTGTGTGTGTGTGTCTGTCGACGACCCGCTGCGCTCTCTGCTCAATGTTCGAGTCCGTGTTTGCGCTGCGCGTTCTGCTCTGTCGTTAACGGCCCAAACACTCCAATCATGTACCGATCACGCACTGGAAAAGCAAAGTCCGCTCAAATAAGGTGAAATTTCTCAGTAGTAACTTAGATTTCTGTTTGCTGAGCTGGTATGTCATGCTGGCAACAATGGTAAAATGACCTGCTCTGATCACATGCTCTGGTAATAATAGCTTTGTACTATAGCTTTGGACTATATTTTATTTTGATAATTATTAAAAAAGTGGGAAAAAAAATCTTAAATTGATTATGTTGATTGATTATTGAAAAATAATAATACATTAATATATTTGTTTAATATTATTTTAATATAGGGCTATTTTCTGTTCCTGCACTGTAATCATAGTTATTTATTTATATTTTTCATTATATTTTATTACGTGATATTGGTTTGAGACTGAGAGTATTTTATTTAGTGGAGAACTTTGCAGCAGTATTTTATTTCTTATTCTTTTTTTATTTTATATCTATTTTATTATATTTTATTAAAAAGAGTTTAAAAAAGTGTAAACAACTTGTAAAAAAAAATTATAGTAATAAACAACCTGCAGTTTAATGTTTGCATTTCTTTCCCTTACTGTACCGAAAATAAACCGAACCGTGACTTTAAAACCGAGGTACGTACCGAACCGTGATTTTTGTGTACCGTTACACCCCTATGTACACAGTCAGACAATGAACACATAGGGCCCTATTTTAACGATCTGAAACGCAAGTATCAAATGCGAAACGCAAGTAACTTTGTGGGCGGATCTCAGGCGCTGTTGCTGTTATACCGGTGGGATAAATGACTCGGTGTGAAGTCGCTTCATTACTCATAGGTGTGGTTTGGGCGTAACGTGAAATAAACCAATCAGAGCGACATCTCACATTCCCTTTAAGAGCAGGCGTGCTTGTTCCATGGCGGATTGCTATTATAACGTTGGATTTGCCAGGAGCGGTTCACAGCCGAGGAGACCGGCATTCTCGTCAGGGCCGTAAAACACAGAGAAGTGACATTGGGGATGGAGAAACACACACAGATTAGCTTTGGTTAAACAGGCATATAATAATTTGGGTAAATGTGTAAGCTAGATTTATGCCTATTTTTCACATCTTCATGGACACAACAATGATTTCCCTCGTGTGGTAATATTTTTCCTTGTAATAATATAGCCTATGATTTGCAAAAATGAGAACTTCTGCATCTGTGTAGATGAGAGAATCAAAGTGTATGTGTGTTGTGCACAGGCTACATGATTTGCGCCGGAACACGCCTCCTCTTTTCGCTGAAGTTCATTCCCTAATTTATCGACGTGCGTCTGTGGAGTGAAAAGTCCTCTGTGGCGGGTACAAAAATAGGAATGATACATGCGTTGGTGTACAAAGTCAATTGCACTGGGTGCAAGATAGGGCCCATTCAGTCAAGGCAATCCCCACTCCAATCCAGAAGGGGCGGTGCAGTAATGCAACGATGTTTGCTAACAGCCATTATAGAAAAAAAACGCAGAAGAAGAAGAAACTATCTTTCCACCAACCCAAAACAAGAGTTCAGATGACTCACAATAGCTTGCCAGAAGCCTATACCCTGAGTTTCGATTCATTTCTGTGACACGCTCCACAAACTTCACGGAAAAGAAACCGGGACAGCAGAAATATTTTACAAAAGCAAAATGTTTTGTTTTTATTGTGAGTGTACACAAATAAAAGACCCTTTACAGTTTTGAATGATGTTTCCACTGTTATAATGAGACAAAATGAATCGTGGAATTCTCACTACAGTCCAGTTCTGAAATATGCATGTCCTGGAAATGGGAAGCCTTTGGTGCCGCTCCACTTGCTGTCTCTTCGTGGAGAGGTGGATGTTTCTTGAAAAAACTTACTATTGAACTTTGTGCATCTGCCATTGTCAGAAAATGACATTGTAGGCTAAACACAACACGTTAATCAAACCAATAAGTTGTAGTGCAGCCTTGGTCAACAAATCAACAACTCCTTAATTTTTTATTTTTAAGCAATCAGGAATTGGGGTTGGGGGGGGGGGGGGTTGCAGACATGTAAATGTACCAAACTTATCGAACCGGGACCCCAAAACCGAGGTACATACCGAACTGGGACTTCTGTGTACAGTTACACCCCTAATATGTCTATTATAGGCCCTTACTTGTATCTGAACACTTAGACGAGACAAGAATTCCTAACCTGATACGGGTCTCTTGTTGGCCATTGGCTTCAGGCTGAGATTCCACAGGAGACTTTCTGGGTGGCAGAGGGATTTTCTGAAAGGAATGTGGATCCGTTAACACAGATGCCAAAGATTCTTCTACCTGAAGGACAGACTGGCCTTTCTTAAAGATCATGTTATCATACTTTATCCACTGTGCCAGCAGCAAACACATTACAACTATTACCAAACAATGCATTGTGTATCTAATGAAATGTGGAGAATATTGAATTCTAAATATTTTGAAGGTGATGAATATTTTGATGTCTGGGCACCAAAAACATCATATCAAAACAAATAATCATCTTCTCACCTGTCCGTAGAAGTCAGCAGAAGGGGAGGAACGGGATCTTTCATGAACACACACTGTGCTGTTGGATTCCTCCGAGCCCGAGTCCAGGATGTTTTCAGCTGAACGGTATCTGCCCGTGGTTCTTCTTTCCACCGGCTTTTTCTGCATGTTCCACGTTGCCTCATATTCAGCAAACGTCCCGAGCCGTTGTTGCTCCTCTGCATTAAGGTCAGCGTGGCTCGATTTACTTTGTTTTAAGGGAGCTTGATGGAGGCTTTCACAGTCTCCAGTTAATCTAATCTTTCTCTCATTGTGTTCTTCATTGGGAATGAGCAGTGACTGCTTGGGAATGGGCTTTTGGAGAACTGGTTTGCAGGAACTTTCAAAGAACTTATATCGGTCCACAAAGGACCCAGCTGCTTTATCCTCAACTCCTATTTTATTGATCTTGTCCGGTTCAGAGAAGGAATGTATCTTTTTGTCCACGGGAAACCGTCTACGCCCGCCAATGCGGGTGAGCTGCCCATTAACAGGCCCAGATCTTT
The DNA here is from genome assembly GCF_964197995.2 of Scardinius erythrophthalmus. Taxonomy (NCBI): domain Eukaryota; kingdom Metazoa; phylum Chordata; class Actinopteri; order Cypriniformes; family Leuciscidae; genus Scardinius; species Scardinius erythrophthalmus. Next base: position 30,387,650 of record NC_138245.1, on the reverse strand, counting down.
TGGGAGGTTGATCCGATGCAGATTCGTTCCCAGGAAGCTCCAGATCCCTCCTCATAAATGATGTGGCCTTCAGAACTTTGGCTTGGGCTTCCTTCAGATGATCTTTGTAAGTGTTGGTGAAGGAACCATCAGAAGACGACGTGGAGGTCTCATTAGACTTCCAGATGTCAGAGTCATCCTCAACTTCACTTGAGCAGGTCAAGGTAGCTGCACTCCTGCTTTTCTGAAGTTGATCCCTCTTCTGTTGGATCTCGTTGCGTAGAGTTGTGGCGTAGCGGTCACTCCTTCTTCCCTGTTTACCACCGATGGCATCAGTTGATTCTTGACCACCTGCTTTGGCTGTTACGGTAACCTTTTCAGCCATCTTGCTCTCTTGGGCCAGAGAATGCAACAAGGGGGTCTTGTGTGGACAGATCTTGAGATCCTGCTTGCTGATCCACGGATTGTCCAGGAGTTGAGTGGACATCTGGTTCTTCTGCTCCATCTGTTTTTTTGGTACGTGCCTGGAAGGCTGTGGCTTAACTCCATCTTTCTTCTTTTGAGTCTCTCTTTCCCCAGAGCTGGACTTTGAAATCACATGATTTGGTACAGGGGACGTGGCTTGAGATGGAGGACTGATGGCCTGTTTGCTGTAACCGTTGGAGCTCTTGTTCTCAGGTAGATTGAGTTGGGGATACTTTGTCTTCACAGGCTTTTGAGAACCAATCAAGCTTCTGTCTGTAGCACCTTGAACAGTTCCCATTTCAGACCTTCGTTCATCTCCTATCCAACCCTGCGTAGATGAGTTCAGGGATGGCTGCTGGGCAGTGATGCAGTAGTAGCGGAAATGAGCCTGGCCCTCATAATTGGGATCCAATGCCATGCTGGTTCTGGCTTTGTTTCGACTGCCAGCGTTGGTGGGTAAATCTTGAAGGCTTCGGTAGTAGCTCCCAACACTCTGGGTATTTGGTGAACTTGTAGCGTTAGGATGCACAGAAAAGGGACTATCATCACTATGCTGTCTCTGATGCTGAAGCTCGTAAGTAAATGGGTTCTGCCCTTGTCTTACATCAGTGCTTGACAGGGAAAAGGGTTTGGAAGGTTTTAGCTTATTTGGGTAGTCTTCAACCGAAAGATACGGCTGGAAGAAGTCCTTCTTTGGAGGTGGGTTGTAGCTGTGTCTCGCTTCAGCATCCAACTGTTGGTCCACAGCTCTGCAGTGAGGTTTCTGTTGTGGATATGCAGATATTCCTTCAGGGAACGATCCCACCAAGCTCTTCTCATGAACTCTGGTGGCTGTGAAACTATCACTACGCAAGGGAGGTGGAGGAGCAGGAGGATCTTGAATAGTGGTCATCTTGCTCTCAGGAATATGCCACACGGGTCTATGGTTGGATCTCCAAGTGGAGGAGAATTTGGAGCTAGCTTGCTCCTCCACACTGGGACTCACTCGTCCCCCGTTGCCCATGGGGATCTGCAGGTATCTGTGGCAGTCATTGGGAATGCCAGGATCATTGGGAACGCCTCTGTAAAAAATACCTTCAGTGGGAGCAACACCCCGAGGTGAACTGTGGTCAGTTGTGCCTGATAAAAACATTGGGTGATCTTCTCCACCATTGGGTTTGCTTGACGGCTGCTCTTTTGAGAAAGCGTGAGATGAGGGCTCTACACTTTCCATATCTCCCACTGAGCTGGACTGGCAGGACACTTGTCGCATATTGGTCTGTCCCCAACAGCTGGTGAATTCTTTTGTGGGTGACCTGGTAAAATACAAAGAAAATAAATGATGCTGGCTGAGATTCATTTATATTCATTGCATACACACCCTCAGAATCTCACCCCGCATCATATTTTGTCTGCCAAGTGGAGTCTGGTGCAGGGCTGGGTTCAGATTTAGGGCTGTCTGTGGGGGGGTTATCTGTGGATTTAGCCGAGTGCCACGAATGGGGTCTACATGATGATTCATTCCTCCTGAAATAAAAATTAAAAATTAATTGTTAAATTTTCAGAAAGGCTTATTCTAGAAATTGTAACAGTAGGCTACTTTGTACATAATTATAGCCAACAACGGGTTATAACTAAGGACAGATACGATTTTAAAAATAGTAATAAATAAATATGAACAATTAGAAAAAATAAATGAATAAAATAATTAATTTTATGTTTACATAACATAAAATATTCTAACGTAGACAGACGTTTATTTATTATACGTATATTTACAAATATACGTGTAATAAATAAACGTCTGTCTAAATGTTGGGTTGCTACAAGTCACCATTTTCACTTCAGACGTGCAAAATAATTTTTTGTATACATTATTAAAGAATAAAATGCACTAAAAAAAATTAAAACTTAAATAGAACACTACTAATTTTAAAGAAAACATCAATTATCATTCAGACTATCAGGGATATTTCTGCTCTAAGAGATCTACTTTAGAAACTGTGAATAACATGAAATTGTAACAGTAATTTGTACATAATTATAGCCAACAACGGGTTAGAACTAAGGACAGATACAATTTAAAAAATAGTAATAAATAAATAAATAAATATGAACAATTAGAAAAAATAAATGAATAAAATAATGAATTTTATGTAAATCTACGTATAATAAATAAACATGTCTGTCTAAATGTTGGGTTGCTACAAGTCACCATTTTCACTTCAGATGTGCAAAATAATTTTTTGTAAACATTATTAAAGAATAAAATGCACACAAAAAACACTACTAATGTTAAAGGTGTTAAAAAAACATCAGTTATCATTCAGACTATCAGGAATATTTCTGATCTACATTAGAAACTGTGAATAACATCATTTAATCCATTAGCAAAATATAATTTCATGATAACTCATTTAGCGGCACCAGACGTACCCTTTGAAGCGATTTCTCCTGAAATGCATGTGAGGTGGAAAAGGAGGGGATACAATCAGATCAAGACAAATTATGTAAGAATAATAACACAAGCAGAATATTTGTTCAAATGTTTTTGGCAAATGATCAGCACTCATCATCAAGACAACAGGAAACACTGGAGATTCTGCACTGACGCTCACAGGTTATAAACAAGCCAGTGAAATTGACAGCTCGATAATGAGCTTAAGCGTATAATCCCCATCTTGCACGTGAACAGCACAGCTACAGCTAAGACGCCACATGGCAGAGGATGTGATACTCGGGTCTGGCAGGGGTGGACGGGTCGATGGGTGAGAGCTACAGGAGCGTACAGGGCTGGGGGTCACGAGACACAGGCCAACAGCTCCACAATACCTCATAGAACTTCTCAAAATCTTCGTGAGAAAGTTCCTGGCCACGTGTACTTCACTTTCTGCAGGCATTGTTTGAGTTACAATATCCACCATTTTAATCTTCCTGCGCAACAAGGTAGAGAAAACACAGTGTATACTGTAGATCAACTGGAGCATAAAACATATGAATTGCTCAATGTTGTAAAAAAAACATTCATTTTTGTTGAAAAGATTATAAAATAAAATAAATATATAAATATTTAATAATAAAAATATATAAATTATATATAAAAAAATTATAAATAAAAATAATATATATAAAAATATATGTGTGTAGTTAATACTTAATTTACTTTAGTGAAAAATAAATTGTAGATTCACTCAAAATGATGTTAAAGTTGAGTAAAATGACTAAAAATTTAAAGGTAAAATTTAGTTGTTTTTACATGAAAATGATTACAATCATGCTAATTTATACTAAAAATTATTGATCCAAATCATTAACCAAAAACAGGATTTGAGAGATTGATTATCCATCCTACTGTATTAGTTTAACTAAAACTAAAGCCAAAACCATAAAAAAAACTAAACTAAAATAAACCTTAACTGGAATTAATAAAAATTTTAGAAAACCTAAACTTATTTTATTTCAGCTTAGTTAGCCAAGGCAACATTTCAAATTTTGGAATAAATAAATAAACAATTATTTAAAAAAAATAAAAATTAACAATTAATATTTAGTTTAAGTTGCAGCACTAAAATAACTAAACAAAACCTAAATAAACTAAAACGATATAGATCTAAAAAAAAAATTAAAAATCAAATCTAATTCAAAATATTAACAAAAACTATAATATATTATATAAATGATACTAAAATTACACCGATTAGTCATCATAAAGTCAGTTAGTCAATATTTATTATTTTGCTGTATTACACAATGTAATGAATGTGTACTATCATCACTCCTACTGTATTGATAACATAAAACCAGAATGCTTCGCTCCGAACTCATTTACAGTCGGCTCAGGGTAACCGGGATAAAGCCATGTTTCCGGATGGACGGGGTCACCATATGCCCACCGAACAACAGAGCGGCGACTGCATGCGACAAATGGGAGCTTAGCCATTCAATCTGTCACAAAGGGAGATGAGCAGCTACACATTCTTCTCAATCTGGTGTCTGTCTGAGAGGCCAATTCATCATATCAGTTCACTGCCATTCACAATAATGACCGATATGCAGGATCAACAGTGTTTTAAAGTTCATTATTGCATCATTATTCAATATTGGTTTATCCAATCAGATCAAACTGAGGCGACAAAGACAAGAATGACTCCATCAGCGCAATTAAAAACACGTCTAAAGTTGTATCTTTTGGTTGCTAGTCACTATACACACTGAAAAAAATGATTAGTTGAATTTAATAAAAAAAAATATGGTAAGTGGTTGCACACAATTGATTTTAGCTACATTTAAACAAATGCATTAAGTTGAACTTAATCAATTTTAGTTCAACTTAATGCATTTGTTTAAATGTAGCTAAAATCAATTGTGTGCAACCACTTACCATAAAAAAAGATTAAATTCAACGAATATTTTTTTCAGTGCAAATGCAAATGACCAATGCTTAAATTGTTAAGGAGACAGAAAAAGCTGCAAGAACATCCTTAAGCCGAACGAAACGTCTTAAAAAAACACTTTAAAAGAAGTGTATCCATCTGCAAAACTGACTATAACGCCAAGTCAAAGGTAAAACAAAAGACTAATCTTGTGTCATATCAAGCTAAATTCCTATACAAACCATTAAAATGTGCATATAGGAATCGATAAGCGGTATAGAAATGCGTGTGTCTTATCGAATTCATGGTTCACGGAAATTTGGACCATATACCTGAGATCCAGTTTCTATTCATTGACCTTCCCGATGTTATCAAATGACGTTAGAAAAACGTCAGCGCATCGTTGTGACGCGATCGGATCTCGGATGTCATTGCTTTAGCAAAGCAGCACGTAAACGAGGATTATCTTAAGATCTGTGCGTCGTGTTATATTGTGTTTGGGCTCGTTTGAATCGAGAACACCTGCTTTAAATAAATGTATGGTTTGCTAAAACACTTCAATGGTTTCCTAATGTTTAATGAAGCTACAAACCAAACCGTGGTCCATAAGCTGCATGTGAATACTATTAACATGTACTTGGTGTTGTTTGGTCTCTCCCTGAAACGATTATGCTTGTTGTATTCTGCTACTTGAGACCTTTCAACACTTTATGACACAAGACTGTTTTGTTGTGTATGATGCATAACAACAGATCAAATTTTCATTTTCAATTTAGCTTGTATTTTTGACCAATAATTACTTTTTTTAGCTGTCGAAACTTGCATCCCTCACATGATTACGTATCTCACATTACTTGTAATGCATTACCCCCCAACACTTAGAGATAAAATGCATTACCACAAACAGTATGACAAATAAAGCTCAAAACATTATATGCTGACAAATAGTCAAACTTAACTTACCCCGGTTTCTTGCCCTGCTTTAAACCAGAAAAAGCGTTTGGTTCGACATCAGGAGCTTCATTACTGCATTGACTTTGCTTGGCTGCATATTTTTCATTTCTCCAATGCTTTTTAAGACGTGTGGACACATCTTTATCCTCTAGGCATGTGTCTACAACTAAAAGCTAATGTAGGTTAAGCGTCTGGCCTTTAACCCATGTATGATGAAAACACCAAGTATGATGCAACCGCACAGCCTGAAACAACACAAACAGTGAGTATCTGTCTTATGGCACGTCCCATCGCAGATTTCCTTGAGGGATTACAGACGTTTGAGACAGGGCAGGGCGAGGAGTATTATAGTAACATGCTACGAAATCTGCTTATCTAATTGGCTGAAGGTCTATCAAATATCATGGGCAAATAAAAGCAGGACTAATGACTAATAAAATGAGGACAAATGGACTAAAATATGGACAAATAAACATGTTTAAATAGATAAATTGTAATAAAATTACAATAAATAAATAACAATTAATAAATATATGCTAAGTAAAAAATTATAAACACAGCATTTTACCGTATTAAAAACTAGCCCTCTGTCTAAATGTTGAAATATATGTCACCATGTTCAGAAATGCAAAAAAACTTAATTTCTTTGTATTATTAAAACTTTCTGTGAAATAAAATCAATGCTAATAATTAGTTAAAGGGGTTGAGAAAGCACCAGTTATTATTCAGATTTCAGAATATCAAGAATATTTCTGCTGTAAGAGATCTGTTTTTTCCTTTAATTAGAGAGATGGCTGATATATTATTATTAATATTGGATATTATTTTTAATATTGGAAAAGCCTGCTGACGTTGATTTGTTTCACTGAGTAACACTGGGTCTCTTTCACCAATGATTGCGTGGATTATTTCGTATTTGTACGCAACTCCTCACGAAAAGGTACACGAAAAAACGTCTCCGCCTAATTCACAACATGTTCACACACACATTAATTTGTTCTTAACATCGGTCTGATGTTAGTGAATTTGGAGTATTCTAAATGTAATTCTAATAATTTTATAAATGTATTATATAACACAATTAATGCAACATGGTTCAATATAATTTTAGTCGTATTAGGATGAACTATAACTTCTTAACACGATTATAAGGCCGTACAAAGTGCTTTAGCACACGTGTGGTTTCAGTTGTTCCTATATTTTTTTGTACATTTAGAATAAATTTTATTACGAATTTTTTGTTGAATCGTGATTTGTTCTTAAAATCATTCGTACGCACATTTCACGCACAAATATGTGCATATACGCATGTTTAGTGAATTAGACTCATTGTTTTTTGCTGTTTCACAGAAGCAAGAGCTGTTGTTGTTGCCTAAAAAAAGTCAAACACTTACTCATGACAACTCTCAGGGCCCTATTTTAATGATCTGAAACGCAAGTATCAAACGCGAAACGCAAGTAACTTTGTGGGCGGATCTCGGGCGCTGTTGCTGTTATACCGGCGGGATAAATGACTCTTGCGCCCGACGCAAATCTAAAATGTGTTGGTCTGAAGCAGCTTCATTACTCATAGGTGTGGTTTGGGCGTAACGTGAAATAAACCAATCAGAGCGTCATCTCACATTCCCTTTAAGAGCAGGCGTGCTTGTTCCATGGCGGATTGCTATTGTAAAGACGGATTTGCAGGAGCGGTTCACAGCCGAGGAGACCGACGTTCTCGTCAAGGCCGTAAAACACAGAGAAGTGACATTGGGGATGGAGAAACACACACAGATCAGCTTCAGTTAAACAGGCGTATAATAATTTTGGCAAATGTGTAAGCTAGATTTATGCCTATTTTTCACATCTTCATGGACACCACAATGATTTCCCTCGTGTGGAATATTGTTCCTTGTAATAATGTATGGTTTTCTAAAAATGTCAACTGATGCATCTGTGTAGATGAGAGAAGCAAAGTGTATGCGTGTTGTGCTCACGCTACATTATGGCCAAGCATGCGCCCTTAAAATAGCATATGAACGCGCCGCTGACTTTAGACGAGGTTTCTCCTGGTCTGAGGCGGGATTGTTTTCTGAAACTGCAAAATAGCACCAGGGAACGTTTGCGCCGGAACACGCCTCCTCTTTTCACTGAACCGCCCCCTGGGAGCGCAAGTTCATTCCCTAATTTACCGACGTGCGTCTGTGGAGGGAAAAGTCCGCTGTGTGTCGGGTGAGAAATAGGAATGATACATGCGTCGCTGTACAAAGTCAGTTGCGCTGGGTGCAAGATAGGGCCCATGGAGTGTTTGGCATGGAAATGTATATGACAATGTTGATATGCTTGGTCTTGGCGGGACAGATCTGCTACGCTGCTGTTATTGCTGAGCATGTACAGGACTTGCTACTGCCAATACACACACGACACACTGATGTGAGGAAGTAAGACATGCTTATAGCGTACATGAATGACCCGTAGCAGATCTATACAGGTGGAGCTGGGGAAGGTGGAGGGCTTCTGAAAGATGCTGACGAAGTATTTGAAGGTTGAGCAGCGAGCTCATTGGCTACTGATACAGCAGGAACCAATCAGCTGTGCCCTATAGATAACGATGTGATTGCAAGTAGATTGAGCTCAGGACCAATCAGCATGCGCCATCTAGAGTTTCATGACAGAACTTTGCATTACATAAATCGCTTACTGCATCTTTATCAGCTCGCTGAATCGTCCGTTAGCTGAGTCACCGTTCAGAACCCAGTGATTAACCTGGACTGAGGCCTGAATAGAGCCAGACAGACACACAACAATAGAAAATGCCGTGATGATCATCAGCAGGATTACGGCTCACACAGGCCACAGAGAGCCGGCGAGAGAGCGGATACATCCATACTATAAACAATACAATCATTTCAATGCACACACTGTAAAAACTACTGTAATTTTAACTGTAAAAGACTGGGAAAATGCAACCAGTCAAGTGGTCATTTCATTACAGTTTTTGGAACTGTTATCTTATAATTTACAGGGAAAAACATAAATTAACATTTCTGGGATTTTCCATTGAAATAACTAGTTATTTTACCCAAATGACACACTACACACTATGCATTTATACACTATGTACTTATGCACTTATGTCCTCAACGGTGTAGTATTTTTTATTCTTTATAAGGTAATTTTTTTCATTAATTTGCATGAAGTGCATGAAGTGTCCAACATGCCACACTTCGTTTTTTGGTTAATTAAGTGCATCATCCAGGTATTTAAAGTGCACTTTTTTGGGGGGAAATTTCAGTGTGACAGTGAACACACACTAATCTCACTATTTATAATACAAAACGACATAGAACAGTGCATAAGTGCACACGTTTCTTCTTAAACTTATTAGTTATGTACATTGTGTTCCATATTATGTTGTTAAATGAATGTTTAATGCAGTATTTTAGAGTTGTGTTTGTTACCATAATGGTGTTTTGTATGTGTGGTTATTATGACACTGTGAATCTTTATTTACTTCAGCTTGTGGAAAAGATACTGTTTCTTTCTCTTTATGTCTTTCTGTTTTTAAGGTGTTTCTCAATATTATATAAAAGTAAAAAACTGATTTTAATAATGTAGTATATTAAGATTATTTCAGTTAAGGACATGTTTTTACTGTAATTTAAGTTCTAGCTAATGTGTTTTTTTTACAGTAAAGTTCTGGTAACTGTTTTTTTTTTTTGCTGTAATTTTTACAGATTTTTTACTGTATATTTCTGATGATCTGCAGCCAGTTTTAACTAATAAATACACCTATACTCTTGAACCTTGAGTCTCTGCAAAAGTCAGAGATACTAATTAGATCCTTTCGTATCTAAATCTTCTGAGCTCCACCTTCATATTACAGCTCTATACTCTTACTGTATTGTCAACTATTGTGTCTATTTTTATATATATTCTTCCCTAAAGCATTTTAGGAGAACAAATTGAGCCAAAAGTGAATGAATAAATAAATAAATAAATAAACATAACCAGGAACTCCAAGTCATGAACTCCTTTAATGTCGTCTTCCAACAGCTTCTCTGACTAACTCCTGAAAACGAAACCTCCAAATCTTCACATGAGATCAGCTCCTGCAGTTTCTCTAAATATGGCTGCGTCTCAAATCCCTGAGCTTCCCCAGCCCTCGTCAAACCCGCTCATGATGCAACAGGTGTCACGGCAAACGAGGACAGTCCGAGACGACGGGACACGAGACCACGATCAAACACGTACAGTCCAGGGCTCTTATTCTTCACTAAAACTAAAACCAAAATAACTAATAATTCATCAACTGAAATTAAGTAAACATTAACTGAAATAAAATAAAATATTTAATATATATATATACTTATTTTATCTCAAGCCTGTCATTTTCACTTAGTTTTACTTGATAAAATAACTAAAACTGAAAAAAAAAAAAAAACAATAATAATAATTATAAAAGCTAAATAGACATATTTAAAAGCCACAAAAGACAAAAACTTATTTTTTCTTTCTATTGAAATAAATGTTTTATCATTTTCAATTAGTTTAACTTGATGTAATTAAAAAAACTACTAAAAGTACTAAACAGACATTTTAAAAACACTACAAATAAAATAAAAAAACCACAGGATTAATAAAACTAAAACCGTGAAAATTGGAAACCTAAAAATAAAAACAACTACAAAATATTAATAAAAACTATAATAATATCTTCTCAAATTTACTAAAATAACACTGGTCTAGTCTTTAAAATGTCATTCTGACATCAAGCTTTCTATTATTTTGTCGAACTTATAGTTAAATAAAGTTTCAGCTGTAATTCATATGGATAATACTATTTTAAGGTGGCGTAGTTACACGTTACTACATGTACTTACTATTAATAACAGTAAATTACAAGTAACTAACCCTGAGCCAAACCCTAACCGTAACCCTATAGTAAGTACATGTAGTTATTTAATTTTAATACTTATATGAGTAAGTACAATGTAACTATGTCACCTTAAAATAGTGTAAACATATTATGTGTCAAAAAACACACTGTACCTTCATGTGTACATAAAATACTTACTATATTGTTTGTGGCCATCACAAATCAATATGTAGATATCATAAACGTCAATGTATACATGTTACAAACAAATGTAAACTATAAACCAAACATATCATTCCAAACAGACATTGAGATGTAAAAGAGCAGATACCTGTCGATCTGAATCTAGCAGTGTGTCCATCTTCATAGTGGAACGTGTTCAGAGTTCAGTCTGTGTGCTTTACTATGAGCCCAGGGCTCACGGCCAGCAGCCAATCACAGCGCGCCAAACAAACTCACCTAGGCGATGGACTCATCCATCTCTCCAACCACAGGGGGAGATTATCATTATAGTGAAGAACACAGACATCAGGACTGAAACATGAATTTGGACTGGAATGACGTCAGTAGTCTCATATGCAGCACATCTCTAGAATTAAAGTGTGCAAAAATTTTTAAAAATAATCAAACATAGTTTTATCTGGTTGTGGGTGTGTAATGTGTGTGTGTTGTTGTTTTCCTCCTGGTAAACTTCTGCTGTGAGTAATTGGATTCAGGGATCAGGCGTCATCGGCTCAGAGCTGGACAGAACTGTAGTGTTGTAGTATTGATCAAATTGATTTAAATTTTTATTTTATTTTATAAAATGCTTAATGACTTTTGCATCACTGTACAGTTAGTAATATCCAATAGCAGTTTGGCCCACCTCAAAAAGTCTGACTAAGACACTACAAGTTTCAAATATATTAGTCAAGTCATTTTAAGCCAAAATGGGGGTCAACCTTGAACAAATTGCAACAGAAGCAAACTCAACTGATTTTGTATCCTCAATATGTCCTGAGTAAGGAAAAAAAAAAGCCCCGAAAAATCCCATTAGGGGGAAGTTTCGAAAAAGACCCAAATATAGCTATTCTTACGCCTAGTCATTCTTTTTCTTACGTGAATAGGGTAAAAAATGTAACTTTTAGATATCACCATGAAAATTACTGAGTTGATTACTTGCATCAAGACAAACAAAAAATGTATTACAAGTTTTTTAAAATTGTTTGTTAACATGGACAAACGATGCATAATCTAATATCGTATGAGCTAATTTGCATAAATACCACAACATATCTAAACATCTAAAGGTTAAAAATTTTACCCTATTCACGTGAGAAAAATAATGAATAGGCGTATGAATAGGCTGTATTTGGGTCTTTTCGAAACTTTCCCCAATGGGATTCATCTGGGCTTTTTTTCTTACTCAGGACATATTGAGGATACAAAATCAGGCGAGTTTGCTTCTGTTGCAATTTGTTCAACCTTTTTTCATAAAATGACTGGACTATATACCCTGAAACAAACTGCAATAAAAATAAATAGGTGCTATAAAGCCGGAATAAAAATTGTGCACAAGTTGTTTCAGTCGTGTTTTTGTAATTTGATCATATTTGATTAAAATTGTTTTAAATAAAGTTGACATGTATTTCGCAAACTCTTAATATCTATGTGCATACAATAGCCTCAAAAATAATTGGGATAATTAAGACACATAAAAATGCCTGAATTGTTTAGATGCAACATATAAAAACAAATTTAATTTATTGTATTGAAAGACGCACAAAACGTTTGACATTTTTGTCAGTTTTGTTGAAAGTCAAAATGTTTATAAATTGGTTAAATAACTAAACTAAAACCACACACACACACACAAAAACATTTTCATTACTTAAAATAACCATAACTGAAATTTAAAATTAAACTTATTGTATTTCAGCTCATTCATTTTTTACGTATGTTTTTAACTTGATGCACTAAAACAACTCTAAAACTGAAAGAAAAAATTATAAAAACTAGGCTATATAGAACTGACAAAAACAACAAAATGACTAAAACTAAGTAAAATTAAAATGAAAACGGAAAATATGAAAATAAAAACTAATTCAAAATATTAATAATAATCATAATAGTATCTCAATTATTCTAAAATAGTGGAACATGTCCATTGTTAAGCTGTTTGTGCGCTGATAAAAGACACATGGCTACTATATAGCTATATAGTAGGCGAAAAACAGTGTGTGACAAAAGAAGATTCACAGTACTCATAAAACAGAACAGTAGGCTAAAAGTACCTGGATGTCCTAGTATATGATGGCCACTTTACTATCCCATGAGGCCACGGGAGAGGATTTATGAATAATAAATGATAAATGACTGACATCATGGCGGATGTAGTACGTCTGGATTACATTCATACTAAACACATTCATACTATATAGAACATACTTTTTTAGCGGCGGTGAAGTAATTACTTATTCAAAATAAGAATGCACTTTCAGAAGCAGCCATGATCTGATGCAATGATTTTCAGTGATTTTAAACACCACTAGATGGCGCTGTAGGGCCTTAAATGCTCTGATGGGGCGACAAAGGGAATGTACAGTAACACTGACCAATAACTGATGTGTTTGTGTACAGTATGCATGAATAAAACCGACCAAATAAAGTTGCTCCACTACAGTAACATGCTCTAAATAGTATTGAGTGGATCTCCGTCCTGTACAACATTTTAGGAAGCATTGCACAAACACAGGATTGTGGGTGAGGATTTTTTAAGTCTCATCGCCTCATCATACATATATAACTCCCTCAAGAAGAGAAACACTGACCCAAAGGCCCCAGTGCTGCACATGAAGCCCAGCAGAGCCGTGTCGACACACAATGGCCGGCTCTCGGGCCTCTTTTGTGGGACGGCGTGCACCAGCACACAATGATGACGCCACTTTTGTTCCACACAGTCAAATAATGGTGTCACCCATTCACAAACGTCATGCTGATTTCTGCCGTAACGCCTGGGATAAACACAGGCTGGAGACCAAAGCTCTTCTGCTCGTTCCTGTCTCATTGTGCTTCAGTTTTAACCAAACACTACATACAAAATACAACAAACTAAGCATGACAAAGATAAATCAATAAACATTATCAGGTCTCATGAATACTTTTTAAAAAAAGTAGTATTTTCTCTGGCTGGGTGTTGCTATGCATTTACTAGGATGCTACAATGCTCTGGGTGGTTGCCAGAGTGTTGCTATGCAGTTGTCAGGATGCTCTGGGTGGTTGCCAGGGTGTTGCAATGCAATTAATTTGCTAGGATGCTCTTTTGGTTGCCAGGGTGTTGCTATGCATTTGCTAGGATGCTCTGTGTGGTTGCCAGGGCGTTACTATATAGTTGCTAGGATGCTCTGTATGGTTGCTAGGGTGTTGCTATGCTTTTACTAGGATGCTAGAATGCTCTGGGTGGTTGTCGGGTTGTTGCTTTTTTTGCATTTGCATTGGCTAGGATGCTCTTGTGGTTGCCAGGGTGTTGCTAAGCATTTGCTAGGATTCTCTTTTGGTTGCCAGGGTGTTGCTATGCATTTGCTAGGATGCTCTTGTGGTTGCCAGGGTGTTGCTATGCATTTCCTAGGATGCTCTGGTGGTTGCCTGGGCGTTGCTAGGCATTTTCTAGGATGCTCTGTGTGGTTGCCAGGGTTTTGCTATATAGTTGCTAGGATGCTCTGGATGGTTGCTAGGGTGTTGCCATGCATTTTCTGGGATGCTAGAATGTTGCTAAGCAGTTGTCAGGATTCTCTTGGTAGTTTTCAGGGTGTTGCTATGCAGTTGCTAGGATGTTCAGTGCGGTTGACAGTATGTTGCAATACATTTGCCAAGATGCTCTATGTAGTTGTCAGGTTGTTGCTATGAATTTGCTAGGATGCTAGAATGCTCTGTGTTGCATTTATATGATGTTCTTGTGGTTGCCAGGGTGTTGCTATGCATTTATAGGATGCTCTGGTGGTTGCCAGGGTGTTGCTATGCATTTATAGGATGATCTGTGTGGTTGCCAAAGTGTTGTAATGCAGTTGGTAGGATGGGTGGTTGCCTGGGTGTTTCTATGCAATTGTATGATATCCTCAGTGGTTACTAGGGTGTTGCTATGCAGTTGCTAGGGTGTTCTGGGTGGATTCACCCTGCCCGTGCAAAAAGTCAAAATTGATTTTTAATAGTGTAATTTATGGGCAGAATTCTTGGCTGAAAACTTGTTTACACCAGGTTAAGAAACACACTCAGGCCTAAATGTTGTCCTTGAAGAGGATACAAATGTAACTACCATATTAACCCAACTACTTGCTGACTAAAGCACTCCAGTCAGAGAGGAACATCTTAAAAATATCAGTAAGGTTGTGTGATATTCACAGTGTGAACCCCTTCCGTCAGACGCTGAGGCGAAACTCAACTCCACGGCTCAGCAACAATAAACACAGAGCACATATTGTGGTTTGGCAAAAGTATCAATCATAAACATGTCAGCATAACTACGAAATCTCAGAGGAAAACCAGAATGCTTCAGTTCAGATCCAGATCTAAATTCATAGATAATGTGTGAATCAAATGTATGTTACTTTCTTAAATACGTAATGAAATCGTGCATGTCATTGGTCTTATTATGAACAATTCATCAGTGCATTATTATTTTTTTAAGTACATTTTTGACCTCGTAATCTTTAATCAAAATGCAACACTTACTTTTCACAATAAAATCAACAGCCGACAGATAAAGTCTCACCCTGTGTTTTTTCACCCTGTGTTTTGTCATTTCATTGTCACAACACGATAGCAAAGCCACTAGCGTATGCATTTCATGCCGACGAAGAGCTTTTCTCTGGGATTGAAGAACAAAATTCACGGTCAAAATCTCCTGCTCATCGACTGGATCTTTATTTAAACAGAAAATCACATGAAAAAGAAAGTTTGTGTGTGAAAAAGTGCATGTGTACGAGTGTGTCTGTGTGAGTGTGTGTGTGTGTGTGTGTGTGTGTGTGTGTGTGTGTGTGTGAGAGAGAGTGTGTGTACGAGTGTGTCTGTGTGAGGGTGTGTGTGTGTGTGTGTGAGAGAGAGTGTGTGTGTGTGTGTGTGTGTGAGAGAGTATGTTTGAGTGAGTGAGTGAGTGAGTGAGTGTGTGTGTGTGTGCGTGAATGAGTGTGTGTGCAATGTGTATAAGTGTGTGTGTGTGTGTGTGTGTGTGTGTGTGTGTGTGTGAGTGAGTGTGTGTAATGTGTATATGTGTGTGTTAGTGTGAGTGTGTATGAGTGTGTATTTGTGTAATGTGAGTGACTGAGTGAGTGAGTGTGTGTGTATAAGTGTGAGTGAGTGTGTGTGTGTGTGTGTGTGTGTGTGTGTGTGTGTGTGTGTGTGTGTGTGTGTGTGTGTGTGAGAGAAAGTGTATGTGTGTGCGTGTCTGTGTAAGTGTGTGTGTGTGTGTGTGTGTGTGTGTGTGTGTGTGTGTATCCACACACGCACAGGTCCGAGGCCTTTATGTTTGCAAGCACACACATAAATATGTGAACATGATGAACACACTCCTGAACACTAAATTAATGTTTCTCTTATTTCTGTTCTCTCTCATTCATTTTTGACCAACAGAAGCTCAGATCATGAGGCCTACGATCAGTTTCAAACATACAAAACCGGTCCTAACTGAAAACAAGTTGACAAAATGATTGATTACAATATTTGGTGATAATATAGCATAAAGAGAGATTTAAAAAATAAAATAATTGTAGGTCAGTCATTTTTAACAGGAACACCACAAGTGTACCAAGTTTGGGGGAAAAAAATCCCAAAAAAGTACATAAATTATCCCACAATTTTTGGGAAGTGTTAACCCCTGTGTGAGCGAAGTCAGTAAGTTTTAGTCGGTGTGAAAACATCCTCTCCAAACACAACGTAAGGGTTACTTCTGTAATGTGACGTATTTCCAGTTAAAATAGGATATTAAAAAAGGAAACTTGGGGAAGTGATTGCATGGTTTCTGAATGTGAAATCACACACTAGACGTACTCAGATTAATCTGATTGATTTCAGTATCGTAAAATCGTATCTGTTTGCATCTTATAATCCAACAGTGTACAAAACAAAAACAATACAAATTTTAAAGCTTTTCAAATACATATGACTGCCCTGATATTATAAACTTTTATTTTTGTATTTATTATTTATTTTTATTATTATTATTATTATTATGTACATTTATACTTTAGTTGTTGTTATTCTTTGGTTTATATATTTTGAATTGTATTTACAATGCCTTGTATTCATTTTTTTTTTTTGCATTGTACTTGAAATGTTTGCAATTTAACTAAAAAAAAAAAAAAACGTACAAAACAATAGTCACAAAATGGCAGCAGCGTTTGTATGAAACAAGAGAGACCGAGTCCACGATACTGGATGGCATAATTAAATAACTGTACACAAAATATTAATTCGACTAAGTTTTAATATTTCATTAGCTCACCAAACGCAAAACTTCCACAAAGGAAAATCGTTCCTAGCGAGTGTATAGCGCTGATGACTTCAGGGACCCGGATGAGCCTGTGTTTCTGTTTCAGCGGCTGTTATCTGGGAATAACACTCCGCTGGATGGAGCGATTGACCAATCAGAATCAAGTATTCCACAGAGCCGTGTAATAATTATGTATATTCTGCCAGTGTCTCTATGACAGGTGGCTGGAGGAGACGTCAATTAATTAGCAAAAGCAAATGAACCATCAAACCGGGTCAGTGTTGATGTTACGTGGACTTTGACAGGGAATCCTACCGTTTTATTCCCAGAGTGAGCGTCTTATGTGAGCTTTTCACCAGACAAATGGCCTCCCGTCTGTAACCGCTGAGAAGAACCGAGTTAACGCTGACTATCTGATCCCCGATCTGGACTCGACCCAGCGCCGCTCCACTTCCGTCCTCCACCTAAACAAACAAAACACACGAGTTTAAAACAAACACAAACATCTACATCTGCTTCACGGCGAGAGTCAAACCCCTGATAACAGAACCAGGAATAGAGAAAACCACCAGCGCTTTTCCTGCTCATCTCGGACACAACCACGCTTATTTATGGGATATCTGTTTGCAGTTTCCATGATGGGAAGGATGTGGTTTGTGTTTCTGCTGATTGGAGATCTGCTGGAAGTTCTGCTTAGGAATGATACGTGACAGGAAAAATGTAGTCAACAACATTTATTCCCCCCAAAAAATTCAAAATTTTAATGGATTAATTTAATGTAATAAAATAATAAACAATACAAATCATATATATTTTACCAAAAAATTCACAGTGTTAATACTTTAATAATTAATAAAATGTATGAATTCAACTCTTTTTGATTATATTTGTATTATATTTCAATATTTTGTTATTTATTATGTTTAATTAAACCATTAAAACGGAATCCATAAAATTTAAAACAGAAAATACAGTTTTTTGGGAAATAAATAAACCAGATTTCATACGTCAAGACAAATGTAATGTTAATAAATGTTTAAAAAGTATTAATTCAGCTGATTAGACATGCTTTTTATTATATTTTTCATATATTATTATTTATAATTTTTATTAAATTTAATAAAACAAATTAAAAAGTATTAAAAAAAATACATACACTTATTTTGATTAAAATAAATAAATAATACAATATATTAAAATAATTAAATAATACTATTTGATGAAATACAACAAATATTAATTAATTAAATAATTAAAAAATAAATATTACATCTAGCAGTACTGGTAGAAAAATGTTAAAAAATGTGTGTAAGTGATATTTACATATACAAATGATAATAATATTAATAAAGATTAAAATAAATAAATAAAATGAGTAAAAAGTATATCAAATTATATAAACACTTAGATTAAAAGAAATACAATAAATTAAATGTATATCTTTAAAATAAAATAAAATAATAAAACAAAAACTAAGCACAAAATACATAAATAATACTTCTAACAGTACAGTACTATATTGAGTAGAAAAAAAAAACTTAATGTAAACAAATAGAAACTAAGAATTTTCCAAGTGATATTTGACGCATATCTATCATGTTAATTCTTCAGTCTTTAGTTAAACCATTAAAACAGAAATCATAGATTAGAAAATACAAAATCTGGGATATAATTAAAAATATTTCATAGAGTTCTATTTTAGGCATGTTATGTTTATATGTGACTCAGAAAGTCAATCCATAGTTTGGTTGAGAAAACACTATTAGACGAGACCAACATCAACCCTACAGGACCATGATGAGGACAGGACATGGACAAAGACCTCATCACTCAAACACACTGAGATCTGATGCCATCAGCTGGACACCCGAGCGCTGCACTTAAATATTCAGGAGCTTGAAACTCTAGATTACAGCTCGTTTCACATCCATAAAGTCCAAAGCAGCTGATTTCAGATCAGTTTGTAATCTTGATTTGTAAGGTTTCAGATCGTCCACACTCAGTAGTGCTCACACACACACACACACACACACACACACACACACACACACACACACACACGTGACCTCGGTGGTTTTGAAGTGCGGTAACGCAGTGAAAGCGGCTCAGGATTCACAAACACTCCAGATTATCTTTATAATTCACATTAAAGCAATGCTGAAGAATTACACAAGAATATGGCTACAGGAAATTACAGAAAAACAAGTTAGGAATTTTAATTAGATCTTTTGTTTGTTTGTTTAGGGTCATGCAGTTTAATCCACAGGGGCCAAAACTCCAAAAACAGAAACATGAAATCAACAAATGCTGTAATGGCACAACATGGGTGAAAGATATAAATTGTGATTATAACAATTTTGAGATTAAGAGTCAATCTCAAAATAAGAGTTAATTAAATCCCTTAAAATTAAGAGTTTAAGGTTTGCTGTGCTTTTTTATGGGGCTGCACAATTTGGCAAAAAAAAATCATAGTGATTATCAATATGAGCATAAAAAAATAATAATAACTGTTATTTTTGTTATTTATTATATATTTATAATTCATAATATTTAATATAATTAATAATAATATATATTATTGTTATTATATTAAATTAAAATATTACTAGTAAAATAAAAACATAGTATTTAATAAAAATAATATACATTTTATTTTACAGTATATTTATCAATTTACAATACTAATATTTAGTCTCAATTTCTTCATTGTCAAACGTTAAACACCATCAAACAGACATTTTGGTGGAGATCCACAGGAAATGTATGTGTGAGTGTTAAATGTCAAGTGTGTTTCTAACACTTCTAATGCAATGATGTTGTGCAATGAAGTGTGACTATAGAGTTCATGTACCTTTCAGTGACCCTGTATAATTTACATTTACAGACGACAAAACGACATAAACATCATGTGTTTGCTAAAGTCAGCATGAGATTTTGTAAATGCATGTTACAGATCTACCGTCAGCAATTCATCCTTGCATATGTTTTATTTATAAAAAAATGTTTTGAACTCATAATATTTAATCAAAATGTCTTAACTGGACCTTGTTGATTCCCATGTTGATGACATAGGCAGGATTGACCAATCATTTAGTGTGCTTAAGCCCTGCCCCCTCATCTGCATACACCTGAGTGCCACACCCACATCTCAACATCCAATCAACCGTGGTGTATATGGTTTTGGTGGTGTATCATATGATGGGGTCATATTTTTAACCCAAACACACAGTAAAGAGAAGGGATGTTCAGTAACAAAGAACATTGACATGAAAATGTTGAGATTTCCACAACTTTGCACCAAATTTTCAATCAACATCTACATATCCAAAAAGTCTACAGTGTTCAAATTGTAAGCACAATAAATCCAGTATTTCAGAATACTAATGACTCTAACTGAAAATACTGTGGTAATACCGTGGTACAGAATCAGATGGTAATACTATGGTGATTAAATGCAGAGGCTTTCAAACTTGGTCCAACTTGGTCCATTGGAATTTTTTTTTAGAAAAACACTGAACAAAAATGGTATAATAATACTAATAATAATAATAACAACAACAAATACTGTAATTAAATACATAAATAACTATTTATATATATATATATATATATATATATATATATATATATATATATATATATATATATATATATATATATGAAAATATGATACAATAAATTAATATATAAATAATCATTTAAAAAAATAGTTATAACTAAAATAATACTAACTAAAATAAATAATAGGCTACATTAGTAGTGAGTAGAAACTTAATGCAACTTAATAGAAACTAAATATTTATAAGTAATATTTACACGTAAATAATTAATTAAAATAAAAAATAATGAAAAGTAGCCTATATAAAATGATTAAAAAAATACATAATTCGATTAAAAGAAATACAATATATTAAAATAAATTAAAATGATATATGAATATATTATTACATTTCATATATTAAACCTATATAATTAAATTCATTAATAAAACACAACACATAAAACACATTATACTTCTAACAGTTTTTTTATTATTATTTTTTTCAATGTAACTTAATAGAAACTAAATATTTTCCAAGTTATGTTTTACACAGTGGCCTTTCTGTCATATTATTTTCCCACAGCATTCACTTGGTCTTCATTCATGAAAATAACATCGCTGCCTTTCAAATTTAAGGAATTGATTATCATATTAATGCACAAAATTACTCGTTATTTCCCTGAAATATCATCATAGGTGTGTGTGTGTGTGTGTGTGTGTGTGTGTGTGTGTGTGTGTGTGTACCTTAGTAATGATGAGCGGCTCGTGATACTCCAGTCCTCCTCTGAGAGTGAAACCCCACGGCGATCCTCCACTCAGCTGTAACTCCATCAGCTCAACATCTTCATCCTCCTCCTCATCCTCTTCTAGATGATCTCCTGCTGAAACTTCACAGTCTCCTCTGGTGTTCACGACCTCTTCCATGACGCCTCCAGAAACTCTTCACTCGCCTGTGGGACACACACTCTCAGGTAAAGCGGACAGGAGCCGCAGCTCTCGCGCATCTTCTGTAATCTCGGCTTTAAAATGTGTTTTCAGCGACAATAAACACGAGAATTCACACACACACCCGAGCTCAAGACACCCTGCGTGAATCCAGCGGCGTGTTTCATGAATGTAGTTTGAGCTCAAACTGTTGAACATGATCAAACTCCATTAGGATCAGAGGAACAGCGCCACCTGTCGATTATCCGAGGCGAGATTGTCAAACACATCAACTTCCCTTATTCTTACATCGTTTTATTGTTCAATTTTTAATTTTTATTTTAAATAATATCATTTAACATTCAATGTACATTCAAACATTCAATATATTCAATATTTATTGAATATATTTTATTTAGGCCTATTTATTTGAGCAAACCTACAACAACAGATACATAAATATAGAGGTGCATACATACAAATACATATAAAGATGCAAATTCTTTTAAATACTTAACATTTATTACATATATTTTATTTGTTTATTTGACCAAACCAGCAAAAAATAAATAAATAAATAAATAAATAATAATAATACACTTATTTAAAAATGTTGAATATATATATATATATATAGCCTATATATAGATTTTTTTTTTGACCAAACCTACAACTATAAATAAATATATAGAGGTACATACATATAAATACATATACAGGTGCAAATTCCGTTAAATATTTGACATTTATTGAATGTATTTTATTTGTTTATTTGACCAAATAGCAATGAATAAAATTAAATAAACATTGAAATAAAGTTGGAGGTTTTATAAGTAGAAGAAGCAGTTCCGTCTGGTGTAGAAATGACCAAATGAATCACAGACCATTCAGTTATTCTCAAGTTTCTGCTCAAATAAAGGATCATGTTAATCGAAACTCTATTGAGTGATGTCACAGAAGTCCACTGCTCATTTCCAGTTCCCAAGAATGAGGAAATGATTTCGTATGATTGACCAGAACTGAAATTAATCTGTTAATTCTGCTGTAAAATATGTAAAACGGCAGATTCCTCATTTTGAGTTGAGTCACTTTTTTGGGTGTTTCCCATGTTCTTTATAATCATCATTCAGCTTTTAAAATGAGGCGTGTCTAATGTGGAGACGTCAATGAAGAATTCCTGGCATTTTAAACTCAAACACCAAATCATACCGATAGATAATATTGAGTAAATCTGCCATGAATCACGAATATAGTGTCAGAGTGACTCGTTCATTCACTGTTCTTTACTTCGAATCTTCAGTGCTGTAAAACTACCTAACTGCCTAGCCTAGCAACCACCCAGAACACCCTAGCAACTGCCTAGCAACGCCCTAGCAACCACCCACAATACCATAGCAACTGCCTAACAACACCATAGCAACCGCCTAACACCATAGCAACCACCCAGAACACCCTAGCAACCCCCTAGCAATACCATAGCAACCACCCTAAACACCCTAGCAACCGCCTAGCAACACCATAGTAACCACCCAGAACACCCTAGTAACCACCTAGCAACCGCATCTTGCTAAAAACATGCTAATAGCATGCTAATCATGTTAGCATCATGCTACCAACATGCTAATCATGCTAGCATCATACTAATCATGCTAGCATCATGCTAATCATGTTAGCTTCTAGCTAAAAACATGCTAGCAAAATGCTACTCATTCTAGCATCTTGTTAAAAACATGTTAGCAACATGCTAATCATGCTAGCAACATACTAATCATGCAAGCATCATGCTACCAAAATGCTAATCATGCTAACAACATGCTAATCATGCTAGCATCATTCTAACAACATACTAATCATAGTAAATCATGCTAGAATGTGGTAAATCGTAGTAAATCATCTTAGAAACATGGTAAATCATGTTAAATCATACTAAAACGTGGCATATCATGGTATCACAACATGTCATTTTGTTTAAGCATCTGCCCAGTGGCGAGTTTTGCCACTGCAAGGACCACTCACATATTCTTCTGGAAATGTACATTCTAGTTCACTTTTCAAATTGTGTTTCAGGTTTATTTGTACAGTGAGTTTTCGTAATGGATCAGTTTGTTCTCCTACAGGATCATCTTTGACTCTACGGTCCAGATGTTAATATCCTGATGGATATATATATATATTTCAGTCGATGGAAATACAGATCAAAGAATAGAGAAATGGTTGCAGATCACAGTACGAACGATTAAGACTTTCACTTGATTTGAATCTTCTCATTTTCATAATATATAGAGAGAATGAAGACTATAGAGACAGACTCACGTGTGTTTCATTAGATCTTCAGCAGGTGACTGTCGCCTCTGAGTGTGTGACTGAAGGTCAGAGGTCACACTGACCGGTAAGACCAGCAAACGCTCCTTCATCTGGTGGAAGAACGAGAGGCGTTTGGGATCGTCATCATTCCAGCGATGCGCTAAACAGAAGGAAAAAAACGACAATCCCTTAAAAGACTTGAAGGAAAAGGAAAATAACACAGGTAAACCTTAAACATGAATAAATAATACATTTTTATCTAATAGAATGTGTCAAAAAAGGCTTGCATTAAATCTTCAGAATGACACTGTGAATGCAAAGGACTCAACGCTGGCTGTGACCTTTGACCTGGAGGAGAAAGGAAAGTCAGTTCAGCGGGAGGAAGTTCAATACTCTCATGTGCATGTCCAAGATTATTCTTTTTTATTATTGTTCATATATTGTTGAACATTATCAGAAATGCATTAATAACTGAAAGTTTTACAAACAAGACTGAGCTTACACACAGTCATCACATCACAGTATACATACCATTCCCAACAGTAAGTTAAAGACAAGGTGAGAGAGAGAGAGAGAGAGAGAGAGAGAGAGAGAGAGAGAGAGAGAGAGAGAGAGAGAGAGAGAGAGAGAGAGAGAGAGAGAGAGGAAAGTAGTGGAGTGGGACGTTTTACAAATGTAATGCTTTGAGACTTTTCATCCCTTTCATTGTCTCCAAATATACTAGAAATTCATCCTTAAAAACCAATAATCATGGAGGATTTTTTTTTTTTTTTTTTTACATTTGTGTTTGTAAAATTTCAGCAAAAGCAACACATTATTTATTACATAATATACCTTTTTAACTTCACAGTTTCCATGATGTTCAGTTCTGAACCTTTAATGTGTTATATTGACAAACTGTAATACTGTATTGATTTGTGTAGCCTATCTCAATCTCTTTTGATGTCCATATACCCCCCTTGTTTTATTATTATTCTCTGCTCACTGTTAATGTATGTATCTTTAAATGTGCAAAAAAAATGATGTTCAGTTCTGTGAGAGCGCAGTGCTGCCCCCTACTGAGCGACTGCAGGATAGAAGACCAGCTTCAGACACCCTCATATATACAGCCTGACATATGAAGAAAAATATGTCGTTGCCCCCCCCCCCCCCCCCCATACAGTATGTGTTTTTGTTGAGCATCATAATTGATTGGGCCATTTTTAATAATTGTAAGTAGGTAAGAGTTGTATATGATATGCATGTTTATATATCATGTTTATATATTTTATTTTATTTATTTATTTATTTGAGGTAGTGTAGTATGTACATTTTACGGGTAAATTTCACAGGTAAATTTTATTGTGTATAAAGGCCCAACCAGGGACAGGAGTTGTTTATATATCATGTTTATATTGTTTTAAATTGAAATAGTGAAGTATGTAAATTCTATTTGTGTCTAAAAGCCCAACCAGGGACAGGAGTTGAAAATTAGCATTTGCTATAAACTTTTTATGCAGCACTTCAGTGACAAGCTTGCTTTGAAACTATGTTTGTTTGCATTGTCCCTGTCAAATAAATAAATAAATAAATACATCAGGCTTTTATGGCTCATATAGTCTTATATAATGAGAATATGGAGGAAAGAAATCACCTTAATTTCATTCAGAGGCTCAAACTGAGCAGAAATATTAAATTTTGGAGCAGATGCTGATATTTAGGGCCAAAAAGCTCGTAATGTAAATCAATGATTTTTATAACAGTATAGCAGATACTGACATAAAATGCATATTATAATATCAGTGTGTATATATATATATATATATATGCATATCATTCTATCTGCCAATAATTTGCTTTAGTAAGATGATTTAAAAGTTTATTTTTATGTGTTTTTAAAATATATAATGCAATGCAGGACAATGATGATTGAGGTATGAACAAATAAACCTTCCTCAAAGCATGGTAATGATATTTGAAACTCACATTTGAACATTATTTTTTATTTATTTTAAATATGCATGGATAATCAAGCAAACCTGAGTGACTTCAGTCCAGATTTTTTACAATTATAAAGTAAATAAATTATCCATTACTTTTTACATAATTTAAAGTGTAAATTATTACACGTGCTAATCATGATAGCAGATTGTGTGCAACAGGTTTTTCAGCAAAGTTTTGATCATTCAGAGGCCTTAGAAATGTGTGGAATAACATATAATACATCTAGGCTTTGGGTTTGACTGATGCTATATTAAAGATGCTCATGATGCGTCATATCTTGTTTTGCATGCATTACTTTTTCACTCTCATGTATAGCACTCATTTATCTTTCATATGAATGTACAGTTAGGCGTAATGTAATGCTCCTCTCTGTGGAGTCCCTCCTCGCCTGACGTCAGTCGCCATTTGTGACGGTTGCCATGGCAACCACTAGCCTCCCCTAGAGATATATGTAGTGATGAATTCAGCTTTTTGCATTTGCACTGTACATCACATATATCCCTCTATATATAGCTCTAACAATGCACCGCTGTCCAAAATGTATTTTGTAGATATTCTCTGGTATTTGTTTGTGTATACAGCTACGATTTTCCACTCAAATGTTTTTTTTTTTTTTTGGTATTTCATGCTATAACCAGTGATATAATTTTTTTAAAAATATTCATTTACTTAGAATGTTCTTGACTATTTTAGAAGAAAGATTTTCAGTTCCACATTTGGATACGTGCCTGTGTTTGAGACAACAAAAGCAGGGTATCCTCTCCATATTAACACTTCTATTTATAGCCATGCTGCATCTTTTTTTAGAAGGCATGTTACTGATGCTCCTCTGCAGATCCTCAGCCGTCACGAGGGACTGCTTTCCCAACGGCTGCCCGAGACACTTATTTTCCTCATACATGTAGTATATATGCCATATATGTGTCACTAATATGATTCTGATTTTAATGAGAACAATAACTGAGGAGCTGTGACCCCATCTGGAAGCCTTTTAAAGAGGTTAAAGCCCTGAAAGACCCCATACCATCTCTGACAGAGAACAGATCGCTTTCAACTCACGCCATTGATTCTTCTCCCACTGTTCGCTTTCATTGATGCCATTAAATATTCAACATTTCCAAATGCGAGTGCATTTATCATAAATTTTGAAATAGTGTAATTGAATTGCTCTTAGCATTTAACACAATATACAATAGCCTACACCCCAAAATTATATATGTACAATAAGATGATAATGTATACAAAATACATTTCTATCTGTGCAATACATCTTTGTTTTTGTTTATGAGTGCATGTGCAAAAATTGTGTATATAGTATACTTTATTATGGTACATGCTTTCTTTCTATCTATCTATCTATCTATCTATCTTTTTCATTCTATGTCTATTTTTTGTGTGCATGTGCAAAAATTGTGTTTAATGCACTTTATTATGGTACATGCTATCTATCTATCCATCCATATGTCTATCTATCTATCTATCTATCTATCTATCTATCTATCTATCTAACACAACGTACTGTTACAGTGCATTGCACAAAAGTCGCAGAATAACAACAATGGAACTTTAAATCAGACCAACGTGTAAATGTTTCCGAACATTCATACATTAAAGTTTAAATGTAACTTTTACTACGACAGAAACAATCTTTCAAGTTTCCCTGCGAGACTCAAACACGTAGCGGATACGTTTCCTGTTTCTCCTACAGGCGCTTTGTTGAGGCAGCGGACGGACTGTACCATTCATCCGTAGGGGAACACAACAGCACCAACAACTACAGTTCCGAGTGTGTTCACACGATAAACACAAAGTTTGGAGGTATAGTGTAGTATTATGTCTATTGAGGTTATATAAATCATATTTATGCTTTTAAACAGCGATTTTAGGCTTTTATAGATACGCGGTGTCTGACGGGCCACCCCTCCGCCGAGTCTGTTGCCATGTTCCCGGTTCCCTTATGGGTGTGGTGACAAGATTGCTGGTGAAAATTGACTCTCAGCTCGCGTGAGGGCTGCGTGGCCCTTTAAATGTGTTTAAAATTGAGTTCCAGTTAATTAAGCCGCTTTGAAATTTATCTGTGCGCTTATCAACATGCCAGGGATCTGAAAGGAGCTGAATTTGCCCAAACCAGCCTGATCAGGTGAGGGGGAAAAAACAATCGTACGCTGTGTTTCTCTTCTCTCGTCTATTTCCTGCTTGTAAAATGCTCGTAAATGGACCTGCTGGGTGATTTAAACGCATTGCTGAACTTGTTTCGACTGTTTTAGGGGTGAATGAGGGGTTGAATCATGACTTCGTATAGCTAATTAGTTAAATTATAATCTGCTGGTTGTTCTGTTTAAAGAAGAAGCAACAGGAGGCCTGATACACACATAAGAGTTGAGTCTGAACTCCAACCGTTATAATCTGTTAAGTGTTTCCTGGCAGGAGTTAATCATCTTAATGGACAGTGTGGTGTAGTGGTTAAATATCTGTGGTGATGAGTGAAAGATTGCAGGTTCAACCCTCAGCTGGGATGACAGTATTATTGTGTCCTTGATAAAGACACTTCAGGTTACTACAGTAAACATGAGCTGCCCGTTGTTTTTAATAAAAGTCTTCGTTATATGAACGAACTCCATAAGTCATTTTACTTAGTGGTTATATCTTCCAGCTTGGTTAAACTGAATAAAATGTTAATAAAAATCCCCTTATTAAAAATTAAATCTAAAGTGTTTTGTGAGGACGGCAATCACTGAGATTCTTCGAGCTGGTAGTTTTACTTTCACTTTACCTTTGGTGAAATCCGTTTGATCCACCTTAAGTTTGTTTTTGTCAGATCCAGAGACTTTAAACTCTGCCAGCATGAATATTTGTGATATTTACTGGCTTAATTTGCCGTCTTACTCTATGCAGTTCTGGGACAGTCATGTGTGTTCTTTAATATTGTAGGTTATTGTGTAATTTTATTATTTTAAGGATTTAGAAATGCCCTCGCAGACATTATTTTCAAACAAAATCGTTTCAGATTTCAGTATTTATTAGGTACATGAAGATGTTCACCTGTAAAAAGAGAAAAAAAAAAAAATATATATATATATATATATATATGAAGAGTTCAGATGCAAAATCCTCTAAGTGCCATCTGAAATTTTCTTCTAGAATGATCATTTTTATCAAGCTTGTATATTTAAGTTCAGTAATTTCACTTAAATGACAATTAATAGGTAATTTTCATTGCCATTTAAGTGAAATTACATAACTTAAATATACAAGCTTGATAAAAATGATCATTCTAGAAGAAAATTTCAGATGGCACTTAGAGGCTTTTGCATCTGAACTCTTCATATATATATATATATATATATATATATATATATATATATATATATATATATATATATATATATATATATATATAATATATATATATTTGTAATTTTGTGAATGTGTGGAATATAGTTATTTTTTCCCCCTTTTGCTTCCTGGAATTGATTTTCAGTTGCAGTTTTTCTCTTTATGGGGTTATTAAATAAAAGCACACAGCTTGTCATATTTGTATTGCTGTAAAAGGAGGGTGAAGATACTCATGTCCTCTGTCATAGTGTCAGGTATGGGGCTCAGCAGTGTATTTTGTCATCATTAATGGAGCAAAAAACCAGCATGGCATATCTGTGCCCACTGAGAGCGTGCCAAGCTGATCTGACACACATCCTGAAACCTTCCCGAATCCCGACAGGCATCACCTGGAGTCAGAGTGTTTTAGTGTTATGGTGCACACTTGAATAAAACTTGCATTTGAATTGAATCCATAACAGACATCACCGGATAGTTTGGTTCGCATCATCATCATCATCATCATGTCTGAAATAGGGCTGCACGATTCAGGGGGAAAACAGTGTTATTGCAATTTTTCTTTTTAAAAATTCAGAATTTATTTGAACAATTTGACATTTTCTTTGATTTTTATACATTTTATCATTTTTATTTAGATATTATTTATGTTTAATTATTAACATTTAATTAAATGTTTAATTATTTAGGATATTAAACAAAATAAGAAGTTTTACTGTAGTAATGTTTTATCGTATTATAAATAAAGTGTGTATTTTAGTAAAAATACTACTAATGGCTGTCTTAAAATCTTTATATATCAAACGTTAAATCATATTAAAAAACACAATGCCGTACTTCACTCTAAAACAGCCTATTTATTTAAAGTATAGCCTAACTTTGCCGATTTTCAACCAGCTTTTTATTGTTTACTTAAAATGTTGGTTATATATCTAAATGAACAATGTTTACTCGGTTTTCTGTGTTACCTGGACCGAGAAAGTCACGTTTATTAGTCAACAAAAGTCTTTTGACGGCTTTTTGTGAAAACTACAGATTATACTTCAGCATTTCTGTATCACATAGCCTAGACCGTCGGATCGGCAGAGGGTTATTAACAGAACATTGTGAGGGTTGGTTTATCACTGAAAACTTAACAGCATTATGGTACAAAATGTTACTATGGCAGCAGCTTTCTTACTTGTATGCGTCACGTTTTGCACGTTGTATCCTCTACGTTCGGCCTAAAAGACATTGATATGTTGACAACAAACTGAGGTTTGTGCGGCATTCTTTCCATATTTACAATTTTTTTGCAGCCTTTTAGCCGCTGCCTACGACTCGCTGGATCCTTCACTGGAAACTCTAAACTCTTAACATTTACTCTTTGAATTCTTGCACCCGAGAAAAAGACGATAGATACCATTATGGCTAAAAGTTTGCTAAGAAGTATTTCCTACTAAAGCCAGGCGGTATTTGACTCTGGTCAAGTGTATTCATAACAGACTGGCGGGAGTGGCCTTGGACATGCACAGTGCATTATAGGTGTTAAAGTTTTCCCACCTATTTGACAAAAGGCAAGTCAACAGCCTTTTTTCTCTGTGTTTTCTCTAGTCAGGTAGCACAGATTTATTTTTTAAACCTTGTTTCTAATGCATACGCCAAGTTTAATTGAAAGCCCATTTTGCCAGGGATGAAGTACTCCCTTTAATCATATCACTAGGCGCGTTTCCTTTACAGATTTGCGCAAAACTTTCTTCTTTTTTTCTAAATGTCGACAAAAAAGTATTGAGAAATGACGCCGTTTCCATTAACCGATGTTATACGACTAAAACGTAATCTTTTCCCCTCGCAATAAATCATTCCAAAAATCATGGCGACGGATGTTGGTAAGTTTACGTACATCCCAGCCACCGCATTAACCATTATTATTAATCAAAGGAGATGTATGTGTGTTATCCAAGCGTTAATGTTAAGGAAAGACCCTTATTATACTTGGAGCGGCACATATGAGTAGTTTCTGGGTGTTTCTCCCTCATTTCTGCTTCGAGGTCTTGATTGTGGCATTTATTTGAGGTTTAGAATCCAGTATTCCTATAATTCTTCTGTCTTTTATGAATTTAATAAAGAACTCTGTCTCGTATTCTGTCCAAACACACCGCGTCATCTACGTCAGCTGACCTGTAAATGCGCAAAAACTGTTTGCATTGCAGTTTTGCGAATTTTTATTTTTCGAATTGCCTGAAAAATCCCCTCATGCGAGCGTAAAAACTTTTTTGCGATAAATGGGAGTTTTTGCGAAATTGACGTGTTTCCATTGGGCGTATTTTCAATTTGCGCAATTTGAAGGGTGATGGAAACACGGCTACAGACTTCGCAACTTGATAATCTCACTAAGCCATATCGAGATTTAGTTTTATTTCGATTAATTGCACTACCCTAGTCTGAAGGAGAGCGACGTGGATTATGTGAAGGTTGAGGCTGTAGTTGCCGCATGACGTCATCTTTGCACTGATGTGAGGTTGAATCCATAGGGTCTTAAACCACTACAGACGGTCCAAAGATAAACTAATGCCAGACTCAGGAAACATTATCTGTGTCTGATCACTTTTAAAATCATGCATGCAGCATTACATAAAGGTCAAAACCCAAATTATAAACATTGTTTGAAGACAGAACTATTTCAAAAATGTCTTTATCGTTGTAGTCCTTGGTATTATGAATAAGTTGTGTGATGCTGTCTGGTAGAGGTTGGGCAGTATGACCTAATAGAATGAGTAATATCAGTATATATCATAATTAGTTTTTTTATTTTATTGGAAATTCAATGGAATATTATTTTTTTCCTAGTTTTTAATAACCATGTGGTAAATGCCTATCTTTGTACAATCGAATGAACTGGTAACACTTTATAATAAGGTTTCATTTGTGAACTATATTAGTTAACATAGTAACAACTAAATTACTTTTACAGCATTTATTAATCTTAAAGACCCCCTGTGGTGCAAATCAAGCTTTTAATGTTGTTTATATGTCTAGTATGTGGTGTTTTTAATGTGCTTTAAGACAAAACATGAGTAATTTCATCAGTCCAACTCCATTGCTGAGTATTTTCTCCTCAAAACTGCAGTGAAAAAAAGATTAGGTTAAAATTAGGTGCTTTATCTCATTTGATTTTGTTTTGAACTTGATGGACGCAAGTCACATTATTTGTTTATAATCATAAAAAAACAAGCTAGCCTCCAGTTTAGGTTGGGCCAGATGAGTTTGAGAGACGCTGGACTAGTAACCAAACCATGTGCTGTTAACGCACAGATGTGTTTGAGTTTGTAGTAGATCTTCTAACTCTTAACACATTCGTATGCAATCAAAGGTGAGGGAGACATTGAGACGCGGTCGCTTGATTTGACGGAAAGGTCAGTGAACATATGGGTGGCATTTGGCAGCAGTTGGCGGGGTTTTGAAGACCCTCTGAGCTCACCGTCATTTCCCACTGCTCTCAGATCAGTTTGTGCGTTTAATTAAAGTTGCTGAAATGGATTTGCTCAAAGGAAGCTGGTCCTTTGACCATTTGTAATTGCAGTTTAAAGGGGTGGTTGATTATGATTTCACTTTTCTAACTTTAGTTAGTGTGTAATGTTGCTGTTTGAGCATAAACAACATCTGCAAAGTTACAACCCTCAAAGTTCAAAGCAAAGGGAGATATTTGCTTTTAAAGAAATTGCTTTTTAAGGACTACAACAAACGGCTGGTAGAGACTACACCACATTCCTCCCGGGCTAGTGACATCACCAACCCTAGAATTTACATAAACCCCGCCCCCTGAACATGATTTATAGATTATCATGATATAATATGCTAATCAGTGACTAGAAGATAACTACACATCAGCTTCATAAATTCATCAACTAACCATTCAGAAATGTCCTGTTGCTTCTACATGTTGTCACTTCTTCTTGAGTCTCTCCATCACTGTCTGACTCCGGTTTGAACATAAAAGGCTAAAAGTTTTAGAAATTTCCAGTGCATGTGTGAGGTAAAAGGACACGAGCTGTTGAAGCTCCTCCCCCTGTGCCGGGAGCAGCAGCTCATTTGCATTTAAAGGGACAGACACAAAAACAGCGTTTTTGCTCACCCTCAAAAAGTGAAACTTCACACACACTCTGAAGACATCAGAGACTTATTTTATATCTTGTTAAAAGGGCATTATACCACCCCTTTAAGGGATTTCATAACCGCATGCATCACTAGTGCAATGTTTGATTGACAGATGAGCGCATGCAATGCAAGAATGTTGTCATAATACTGTAAAATTGCACATTTCTTGCAGGTCCAGCACGTTGTCGTCTCGGGCGTAGGTCAAACAGGAACAATGAGTGAGTTGGAACAGTTGCGTCAGGAAGCGGAACAGCTTCGCAACCAGATCCGGGTAAGAGGAATTGTTCATCAGCGCTTGTGTTTGGACTGAGGCAACAAAAGGAAACGTTCATATGAGAGGAATCGCATGTAAACAATATATTTCCTTTGTCGAGTGTTTTGATTGGGAAGTTTTGTGTCATGAATTATTGTTGTTTTTCAGGATGCTAGAAAAGCCTGCAGTGACTCCACACTTTCGCAGGTACGAAACAAATCATTGATTGGTTGAGATCAACCAGGTCATCTACAAACTGCTGTGGAGATGTACACTATCTGTCAAAAGTTTAGAATAATTAATAATGCAATTGATTTTTTACACTATCTGTCAAAAGTAGATTAAAAAAAAGGATTTCTTTAATGCTTTTGATAGAAGCCTCTTCTTACACTCACCATTATTTTGATCAAATACAGTAAAAACTGTGAAATATTATTAGTTTAAATTTAGTGTTCTACGTGAATGTATTAGTGTAATTTATTCCTGTGATAAAAGCTGAATTTTCAGCATCATTTCGAGTCTTCAGTGTCACATGATCCTTCAAAAATCATTTGCATCAGTTATTATTGGTTTTCTATTATTAATAATGGTTTTGATTATTATCATTTGAAAACATTTTTTACTGCTTAATATTTTTGTGGAAACAATATTTATTTAGCATTCTTTTATGAATAGAAAGTTAAAAAAACAGCATTTAATAGAATTCTTTTGTAATATCATAACTTTCATAGTCTTTTCATAGTCAATATCATAGTCTTTTTCTGTCACTTTTGATAAATTGAATGCGTCTTACTGAATAAAAGTATTCATTTCTTTTTCTTGCCCCAAACATTTGAATGGTAGAGTTTACAAAAATATGACGTAACACAACTGTTATCAACATTTATAATAATGAGAAATATTTCTTGATTAGCACATTAGAATGATTTCTGAAGGATCATGTGACACTGAAGACCGTGATGAT
This sequence comes from Scardinius erythrophthalmus, assembly GCF_964197995.2. NCBI lineage: Eukaryota > Metazoa > Chordata > Actinopteri > Cypriniformes > Leuciscidae > Scardinius > Scardinius erythrophthalmus. The sequence goes on along the minus strand of NC_138245.1, from coordinate 30,353,140 downwards.
AAATTCAGCTTTGATCACAGGAATAAATTATATTTTACAATATTATAAACAGTTATTTTAAATGTTATAATATTTCACAATATTATTTTATTTTACTGTATTTTGATCAAATAAATGCATCATTGGTGAGCAGAAGAAACTTCAAAAAAATGTTTCGCATTTTTAGTGTAAATACTCTGTAAATGAGCATTGAAATGCTATAGAAGATGATGCTGTAAGATCTCTGATGTGCCATTGCTTCATGGGAGCTGATGATGTTGTGTGATCTTTAATCTCTTGCTGTTCTGGGCTCATATGGCAGATGACAGCGAGCCTGGACTCAGTGGGGCGGATCCAGATGAGAACGAGACGCACACTCAGAGGTCATCTCGCCAAAATCTACGCCATGCACTGGGGCAGCGACTCCAGGTGTGTGTTTGATTGACAGACACGTTCTCAGAGGGTCACGATTGGTTTTATACACACAGAAAATGCTGCTTTAAACACTCTGGGCCTCCTTTCAACTGTGTGATTAATATTACATGAAGAAACGCTTGGGACCCTGGTGTTCGTTTTCCATGGAGCTGTAATAAGGCCTTTCCCACCATGTTACTCAAATCCCATCTGTGCCCCATATTAATTACATTTCATTATGGATATGCTGCAATGTGGATGAATATAATTTCTTTGGCTTTTTTTTAGGTTACTTGTCAGTGCCTCCCAAGATGGCAAACTGATCATATGGGATGGTTATACGACAAACAAGGTAATGAGATACTAAAGCCATGTAGGCTACACTGAAAAAAAAAAAAAACTTATTTTATTCAAATCAAAAGATGTTAAGCATCACCAAATCATCCTAAATACATTTATACCAACAAAACAACTTTTCATTGGTTAAATCTGCTTTTTAAGTTAACAATAGCTATGTTTCCATCCACCTATTTTTCTTTCGCATTTTGGGATATCGCATAAAAACTGCACACAGAAACGCCAAGATGCATATAAATTAAAAAAATGTGCATAACTTTATCCAATAAGACTTTTTAACTTTTTTTATCCAATAAGAGAACATGTGCATAAACTACAATGGAAACATGTTTACCGAATATGCCTGAGCAAAGTCCAGTATAACACGTGCATTTATAAAAACTTTATGCAATAAGACTTTAACTTTTTTTTTTATTGGCTATTTTAAAAATGTTTGAATCTATTAGTAGCTCTAATATTTACTGAGATTTTAAGTTAATATTTCAATATTTTAACAACATATTTGCGGTTCTGTGATAATTAATGTTAACATGACATGCAGGCGCACAAATTAAATATTTCAAGTGTTTTATTTTGATTTGTTTTTATTTTAATATTTACATATTATTTTATATAATTGAGTTGTTTTTGTTTGTTTGTTTTGAAATAAGTCTCTTTTGCTCACCATGACTGCATTTATTCGATCCGCTGAAAATTCAGCTTTTCCATCACAGGAATGAATTACATTTTAAAATATATTAAAATAGGAAACCTATAGTGTATTTTTTTTAATAGTTTAATTCATTGTGTTTCATCTGCGCGCTCTGAGATGCAAGTACTTCATTATATAAGCAAATTACTACACAGTGGTTATATACTTTAAAAAAAAATATATATATATATTTTTTTTTTTGCACCAGTCTATCAGGAAGATTTTGTTCTCTTTGACTTAAAGGATTGAAACACTGCTTTGTTCGCAAATATTTTATGCAGTATTCTTATTTTGCGCACAAATTAAATTTGCAACTTTTGATGAAAGCATGGCTGATTGCACCACTATTTACAGTGTAGCCCAGTCCTGCTGGGGATTGTTTTCTGTTTATCTTCAGTTTTTGCTTATTGTATTACTGAAGGCTGTTGTATGTTTTTAACTCAGATGCACGCCATCCCCCTGCGCTCCTCCTGGGTCATGACCTGTGCGTACGCCCCGTCCGGGAACTACGTGGCCTGTGGAGGCCTGGACAACATCTGCTCCACCTACAGCCTTAAGACCCGCGAGGGCAACGTCAGGGTGAACCGAGAACTGGCCGGACACACAGGTAGAGTCGCCTTTATTCATCTCCTCTCTTCTAAAACGAGGATTAACAAGCTTTTTTTGTCAGCCGAACCCCTTTGACCTAAAATATGTACTAGGGCTGTCAACATTTACACATTAACGAACGCGATTAAGTCAAAATTCTTAAATCTGCGAATTACGTTTCTCGGCTGGATAAAGCAAACAAGTGTCTCGCTAGTAAAGTTTTGATGGACGCGGATTGTAATCAAGGTAAAGACGATGGTGGTGACGTACAGGAGTCGTACAGTAAGAACGCGTGAGTCTGTTATTATTGGTGCGCAACCAAAACCGTGTTATATTTAGGCTATGCACAGACACATTTCAGCGTTGTTTCCACACACAATCAGGATCATGTTTTTATCTGTCCTGTGTATCTTGCTGTGTTTAGTAATTCTGATTAGATCCTTGTACTGCATTTATATATATATATATATATATATATATATATATATTACACACACACACACATACACAGTCAGGTCAAGGCAATGGCCATGACATTCACTCAGTATTGCAACTTGGCATGTCTAAAATGTAAATAAGCTCTGAAACACACTGTGGATTCTGAAAAGTTTATGAATGATATGGGCTCTTTATATCATTTGGTTATTTGGTGTCCTTTTTGAGTCTCCAAGTGTTTTTTTTTTTTTAGAAAGATCTAAATTTACCTTGAAAAAAGCCTGCAGAAAATACAGTTCTGTGAGAATCATCCTTCAATCTGATGGTTTACTGGGCTTTTATTTGTTTTTATTTTAATATCTTTACATATTATTTGATATAATTAAGTTGTTTTTGTTTGGTTGTTTTGAAATGAGTCTCTCACCAAGACTGCATTTATTTGATCCTTTTCCATCACAGGAATGAATTAAATTTTTAAATATATTAAAATAGGAAACCTGTAGGGTATTATATCCAAATTTGACACTTTTTTTTATAGTTTAATTAACACATGAATAATTATTAGCTTAGCTAACTCACAAACTTGTTTGGGAAACTCTGCTCTTCTTCAACTCTTTCTGTATGCCATTTTATACAATGCATAATTAATGAATGCAATGCATAATTAATTCTTTTTTTTTTTATGAACAACCCTGTAGGTTATCTGTCTTGCTGTCGTTTTCTTGATGACAATCAGATCATCACCAGCTCTGGCGACACCACATGGTGAGTTCATGTGCCATACAATAACTCAAGTAAAGAATTATTTTTCAATAAGAATTAATTTTCCTATTTCATTTTAGAATTTTTTGACTTTTCAAACCTATGACTTAGTCATTGTTAGTGCCATGCTGTTTTAGCTACATTGCATATTGCACACCCAAATATGCAACAACAACAAAAAAAAGTTTTGTTCCATGTTGCTTTGAATTAAGTGTTTGGTGTCTTTTGTTGCAGTGCATTGTGGGACATTGAGACGGGCCAACAAACAACCAGTTTCACAGGACACACGGGTGATGTCATGAGTCTGTCGGTCAGTCCCGACTCTAAGACGTTCGTGTCAGGGGCCTGCGACGCCTCTGCCAAACTATGGGACATCAGAGACGGGATGTGCAGGCAGTCGTTCACTGGCCACGTCTCGGATATAAACGCCGTCTGCGTGAGTGTTTAGACCTACCTTTGAAATCATGCTTGCTGTTTGGTTCAATTATTAAAATATAAACTACTAGTCAAAAGTTTGGAATAATTAAAGGGGTGATGAACTGAGAAATCAAATATTTTCCTTGAGCTTTTGACATATAAGAGGTCATTATACTATAAGAATATCCTGTGAGTTTCAGAGCTGAAAACGTCCTTGTTAGTCCAATAAAAGCTTTTACTGACACCAGGCACAACGAACGACAGGTTTTTCAAAGTGGGGATCTCTGACGTCAAAGGGTATCAAACCCCGCCTCCGCAGAAGATGATCAACGCCTACTTCAGCACTGCCTGTTTAGCCCTGCCCACCGATTCACATTACATGAAGCTCATTATAATATGCAAATCTGTTATCCAATCATAGCAGTGGGCGTTTACTTCCAAGTCTTCAGTGCGGCACGCCCATAAAAACCGAGCGTTTCAGGAGCTAGGCTCAAAACCAGGGTAGAAAATAGCCTATTACTTATTCATTTAGATGTTTTTGTGAATGTAAAAAACAAGCGAACGTCATAAGTTGACCTCAGACAACAATATAAAAAAATATGACCCCTTTAAGATTTTTTTTATGTTTTTGAAAGAACCAAGGCAGCATTTATTTGATCAATATATATATATATATATATATATATATATATATATTTTATATTATTATTTAAAAAGGCTATTTTCTATGTAAAAAAAAAAAAAAATTATATATATATATATATATATATATATATCATCAGTAGTCAACATTTAAAGTGGATAATAACCTTTCATCAAAGATATACATGAATTATGAACAATACCCGTTCTTGTCTTGTCTTAGGACAACTTTGATGAACTTTTTTGATCCACTTCAAATGTTGACTACTGTAGTAAAATGTAATTTATTCCTGTGATCAAAACTGAATGTTCAGCATCATTACTCCAGTCTTCAGTGTCACATGATCCTTCAGAAATCATTCTAATATGATGATTTGCTTTTTCAACATTGATAATAATCAGAAATGTTTCTTGAGCAGCAAATCAGCATATTAGAATGATTTCTGAAGGATCATTCAGGATCAGTAATAGTTCACAATATTTCTGTATTTTTGATCTAATATTTGCAGTCTTAGTGAGCGTTAGATACAAGAGCATTCATAAATCTTAATTATACCAAACTTTTATACTACTAACTGGGTGGTTTTTGTTATGTTCTGGAAGCTTCTCTTGTGTAACACGGCATGAGTCGATGAATTTGAGTTTTTTTGTTGTTTACTCCTGCAGTTCTTTCCGAACGGAAATGCCTTCACAACCGGTTCAGACGACGCCACCTGCAGGCTGTTCGACCTGCGCGCGGATCAGGAGCTGATGATGTATTCTCACGACAACATCATCTGCGGCATCACCTCCGTGGCCTTTTCCAAGAGCGGACGCCTCCTGCTGGCCGGTTACGACGACTTCAACTGCAACGTCTGGGACACTTTAAAAGGCGAACGTGCAGGTGAGAGCAAATGCCCTTCAGAGGCATTCTTTTTTATATATATTTAATAGGGCTGGGTAAAAAAAAATGTGATTTCTCAATTTTAATCAATTCTCCTTTTTACGAACCGATATCGATTAGTCATCCTGTTTTCAGTTGATGAATGAATGGAACATTGTAGCGTGCATCCAATCCAATAAATCGCAATAATCTTTGTGCTTTGTTACTATTGATATGAAACAAAGTCTCAGTCTTGAACCGTTAACACCGTTAATGGATTTGCATTATAATAATCTGCACCGCTCCCTCTGTCAGGTGTCCTGGCCGGTCACGACAACCGGGTGAGCTGTTTAGGAGTAAATGATGATGGAATGGCTGTGGCCACGGGATCATGGGACAGTTTCCTTCGGATCTGGAACTGAGAGCGGTATTAAACAAAATCTCCAGGTCCAGTTTCCTTCCGTCCCATTTCTACGTCTTTCCACAGCAAGTCCTCTGCATTCCAGTTATTACACATGATTTTCAGTATGTAGTTCAATCCCGTGGGAAAGCCAATCGTCACCGGCCGGCCACAGGAATCATAAGAGATTATTAAAGTGTCATTGTGTAATATGTAAATATACATGTATATGAATATAGATATGGTATATATGTACAGCATTATGTGTATGTATATACCATATAGTATATACATACATAGTGTTCATGTATATATTTTTCTAGTTGATCATTGGCCCATGACATTTTTATTAATCTTTCTCTTTTTTGTTTTGTATTTTACTTTGTTTTGTGTACATAGAAAACAACGCTAAACTAGTCGGAACGTTGCGTACTGCAGTCTGTATTACAAAAAGTTCGTGAATTTATGGAGGTTTTCATGCATTGGACAACAAAAGCGTAAAACATGCATATGACCTCTGAATTTTTTTTTTTTCTTTACACGCCACTAAATCAATCATTTATTGGTGTTTGGAACGAAGGCACTGAATTTTCTCAGCCTTGAGATTGAATGTTTAATTCGAAGCATTACGACACCTTGTTTTTAGGAGTTTTGCTTTTGATTGATAATGAAATTTATAATGTCTCTGCCCTTGAACTTTAGCCTTAAAATACTAGTGATCACAACAGAACTAATCCTAGTATATCAATTCTTATTTTTTTGGTGCTTACAAAGGAAATCTGTGCTTTGAATTAATTCATAACACTTGCTTTTTTTCTTTTTTTTTTGGATTAGAAATGGCCACAAACCCTTCTCTTAAATTAGTTTTAACGTTGCAGTGTTACAAAAATGGAGCATATTGAAAGAAGTATATATAATATTTTTGTGCACGTCATAGTTGATTAGGAGTCATTTGAATGCTGAGACTGTTTTTCCTTCAATCTCTCAGTTTTAGCATGTAAATGTGTGCAAACAGGTGGAAATGAAGAACACTACCTGGTCAGGATGATTTAACTGCTCACTCAGTCACTATATTCGGCTTTTTTTTTTCTGTGGAAAAAAAAAAAAATTGTAGATCAGAGCAATGAAGCTGTTTACTCACTTTCGCCATATTTATAAGTGCCATCGGTTCTGACAGTACGTCTCTGTGTTTGTTGTGGTTGCCGGATCGAGGCTGTTTGAGATGTGTGTCAGTAACCAGCTTGATATTCTTTCACCTTAACAAGCCTGATTAAAAATGATATCTGTGCCATTGTTAATGCTCTTAACACCTCATATAACTGTGAATAGAATTTAAAATCTTTCTCTTCACCTTTTTTGTATAAAAGGGAATTGGAAAGTGGCTTGAAATTATGTTGAGGTATTAAAGTGTATTTACAGTATGAAAATGCTTTTTAGCATAAATAAAACCATTTCACCGTTCAAAATAGTTAATTTAGGGTTTAAAGTTTTTTTTTCTTTTTTTTTCTGAGTTTTAAGATGATTAACTGTGAAAAGGGATGTCTTTATAGTTGCAATGTCTCATTTAGAAGTCACTTTGAATTCTACAATTTAAACAGGAAATTTGTCTGCTGGTATTATTTGTATTGGTTAGAATTTAAGTCAGATTTCTATTCTTGGTAATGTAGAGGTTGAAAGATTGCCAATCAGTGATTCTTTTTGTGGTTGTTTTATTATGATCATGTTGAAGATTTGAGTGGTTGATTCTGAATCAGCTGAATTGGACAGTTTTAACATCTAACTGTCTTTATCCTTGGCTTATATAGTCATGTAGTCTTTTGGGCTTTAATGAAAAACATTGATGACTTTTTCAAACGAGTTTAGTTTTTATTTCGCATTATTTCCAAATATGCCGAACCACTCAAACTCCGCAACAAGAGTATTTTACAGGTTAGAACCCCAATGCTTTAAGTATTCATAATATACTTTTGGCTCATTTGTATCCTACATTACCTTCTTCTTTGAGCCAATAAAGCCAGGACTGTGGTGCCTGGTATAGACTTTCACAGTGCCATATTTTCAAATAATCAATTTTAATAACATTTTGTTCCTCAAATTTTTTTTTTTTGGTATTTGTAAAGTAACATGGTGATAAAGCTGCCATACACTGATATTGTAACCAATAAAAAGACTTTTAACCATATGTTAAGATGTTTCTTTTTGATTGTCTCAATTTGCTAATTTAAATGTGGATATTTGGGCTATACTATTTTCTCCTAAACGTAATTAAAAATATTGTGAGCGATGGAGAAAATATAGGGACAGATTCATTGCCTGATTCATATGATCCAACGATTTCTTTTGTTTTACTTGCAAGTACTATCCAACAAATTAAAATTGTGTTGCAATTACGATTATTTGTCGTGAAAACTCACCTCAGAAATTCGCGCCACTTCTTCTCAGAATTCCGGCGCACGCGCTGACTTGTAAAAAGCGCGCGATTTTCCAAGCGAAAGTCGACAAAAAGACTTTTGACTTGACACAATGTTTATAAATAAACGATACTATATTGCCATTTCACCTTTAATAGAAACCGTAGTTAAACAAACGCACATTACAGCAAACCTACCACGTCTCCGTCACGAATAATGTCGAAAAAGCGTGTCATGTCCAATGTCAACGTCATCGAAATTAACTCACAATAGGCCCAAGTATTATTATATCGTTGGGGATTATTAACTCGAACTATAAAATTTGGACAAAGGTGTAGAAAGAATATCTCGCGTCAAGTCACTATATTGCCCAGACACGATCCTCCCACCCCATACAAAATAACACATAAAAAAAGATATTTGCGAAACAAAACGACTTACCTGTTAGTTACAGAACGAGCCGAAGTTGCTGATGGACGGGTGTAATAATGAGCTTTTTTCTAAAAGTATTTTTTTAATAGAATTTTGAATATCCCTGGTGTTTTTCTAACATTTTCTGCAAATTAACTGAATGGGCGAACACACACACGAACTCACAGGTGCAAAATGGCTGATAACACGCTAATTGTTTTAAAACAGATGTCAATCAAACATTCATCATTCATCAAGCATTATCCAAAAACAAATTTTTTTAAATTAAGGATTATAATGTTGTAATTTTTGTGATTATATTAAAATAAATGAAACAACAATACTTTAATAAATAAAATGTTGTATAATAAATGGGTGATTCTATTCAACACAGTGGGCGGATCTGACAGGCTTAGACCCGCCCATTATGTTTAATAGACCCGCCCATTGATTATACAGAAATTTCATCTATTAATAAAACCTTACATCTCAATATGAAGATTTTTTTCTTTGGGATTGATAGCGTTAAATCTAAACATCAAAACGTCAGAGTTTGGTTTCCCACAGTAATGGAATGCATATAACAATTCAGTAATATTCTATTTATTACATATGAGGAGCTTTTACATTGGATTACATTATTTTACATATATTTAGAAACAACAGGAAATTCATGAAGAGAATTTTAATACCGACTTAGATTCATTGAAACTACTACCAAGGAACGTATAGAAAATAGGCTTTGTGTTCAAAAGGCAAATCTACAAAATCAGATTTCCTTGTCTGATGGCATGAACTCTGTTTCGGAAGAAAAAGGCTCGGTGAAAAAGGCTTGGTACAAGTAAGTTTGTTCTAGGAAAAAAGTTTTACAGAACCTCTATTGCAAAATTCCATCTGTTTTTTCCCTCATGTTTTGCTTCATATTGCAGTTTCACAGTTTACAAAATAGTGTTTTTTAGTTTCAAGTGAGACGATCTCTGTACAGAAAAACTTCAACCAAAATACCGCACTGAGCCAGCTTTAATCTTACAGTTAAACTAAAAGTAACATTTTTCCCCTCCACATTCCTTGCAACATCTGTTGAGCTGAGAATTCCCTAAACAGCAGGGCGTACAGTCTTCACGAGCTACGTCACTCTCTGAGAGGAGCTGAGCGTCCGTGTGAACTCGGATTCAGGGCTGAGGACGCAGATACTGGGAGCTGAAATCCTCCAACTGCTTTTCCAGAGCTGTGGCTTTATGTCTGTCAAAAAGTAAACATGTCTATTATTACAAACAGCTCAAAATAACCAATATTACAGATGTGGAAAACTTTTCTTAGATGAAACTTAAAGCACAAGATGCATTTTTTAAAGAAGGCCTATTTTGTTACATGTTCATCTTTCTTTAGTGTAATGTTGCTGTTTATGCATGAAAAAGCTATTAGTTCTTCTTTATATCAGCGTCAGTGTTTCTGAACTCCATGAACACTGTAGTCTTGAGTTTCTTCCGGGAACGAACACGTCACAATATTCCTCATTTAAATAATGAATATGCAGAATAAAGGGGCGGGGCCTGGTTGAGTTAGTTAGTAGTGTGTTAAACTAGCAGTTATGGAAAGGGGCGGGACATTCCCCAAACACATTCGAAGTGCTTGACCAATCACAACACACTGCTCCAGCCGACCAATCAGAGCACAGTGTGCTTTTCAGAAGGAGGGGCTTCATAGAGACAGGAACTAAACAGAGTGTTACTGACAGACTGGGAAGAGAGGAGCCGCAACAATGGAGAATATGAGGAAAATAATGTTTAAAATAAATTAAAATAAAGTTTTTGAACATTTAAGCATGAAAAACAATTTTATTAGAGCCTTAAAACAAAATCAAGACTGATAATAGGTCCTCTTCAACATCACATCTCACATAAAACAAATGGACATCACTACCGAGGCCTGATTTTTTTAATTAAGTCTTTTAAACGTGGTTTACTTGCATTGTCAAGTTATTGTATTACATGTAAACTGGGACAACGGCTAATTCAATAAGCATATTTTGGGAGTTATCAGTGTACTGGCATGTATGTAAACATGCTCAGTGATAGCTCAAAAACTGTTTCAAGATCTGTGGCCTGACCTGAGCACTTTAGATCGGTTCTGTACAGTTTCCAGCTTCTGGATCTTGTCAGTGAGGCGTTGGATTTCATTCTCCAGGTCCTTCTGGGTGATGTCAACTTGCTGGCAGAGTCGGGCGAATGTGCTGGCAATTTCCCTGTATCCGAAAAACAAGAACATTTTAACATACAGGAACTAAATTATTTTTTATTTGCATGCACAAAAAAGGACTTAAAGTACAATTTAAAAAAACTTGCAATGAACTCAATTTCTGAGCAGCAATGAAAAAAATGTATTATACTGCTATACTATTACCAGCAAATGATCAATAGTAGTTCACTTATGCACATGAAGCCATATTAAACAACTTGTTAACTGCATTGTCTACATGGACACCATAACCTAGACATTAATTTCACCCGAAGTGAAATCAAACAGCTTCCTCACGGACTAAACTCTAATTTCAAATGGAGTCGGGTGTGAATATCCAGATGAACTCGTACTGTTGCACTTGGTGGCTGCAGTTTGAGCTGGTGAAACTGATGATCATTTGAAGTTTCTCGGTGGCGTATTCCACAAACTGTCTCTTCAGGGCTCTCTCCTTGGCTTTGGTTGTCCAGGTGAGTTTCTCAAACAGGTACAGCATGCCATACAGACTCATGGAGAGAGCGATCAGACGCCAGCCGACTGTTCGCCACACCTAAACAAAAGGTATCGAGATGAACTTCAATGCATTCATTTCCACCCAGGAAAGTTAAGTTCACATTTGGTTAATTTTGTGGGCAAAATCCAGTCATTTCAATAGGAATTCACACGATTGGGCCAAAAAAATTCCCTAACGCAGGTTTCGCAACATATCAAGTTAGTCTTGCGAATTCACAGATGCTTGATTTTAAAGATCTGCGTACAATTAACCAATTTTGCTGAAGTTTCATTAATGTGACCACACTTTTACACTACAGCTACTGATAATGACAAGTATCTCAATTTATGATTCAAACACATTACAATTCAGATATTGGGTGTCTTAAGGTGCGTCACATTTGCACTTTCATGGGTAAAATTCAGTCATTTCAATAGGAATTAAAGTGATTGGGAATTTCTCATGAGGATGAAATATTTCCCCATGCAGATTTCCGCATCAGTTCAGTTGGTCACAGATTCGCCACGTTGAACAAAAGAAAGCTGCTTGGTTCGAAAGTGACATCTGTGCTTCATACATCGCTTTTTTTCATGACGAAATTTCACTAATATGATCACATCTTTTGACTTTTGAAAGCTGGGCCACGTTTCAGCTTTTTCTGGCCAAGAAACTCTTCTGACAGTCACACAAACTGAGACCCTGGACCACAAAACCAGTCACATGGGTCAATTTTTTTAAATTGAGATGTATACATCATATGAAAGCTGAATAAATAAGCTTTCCATTGATGTGTGGTTTGCTAGGATAGGACAATATTTGGTCGAGATACAACTATTGAAAATCTGGAATCTGGGAGTGCAAAAAAATCAAAACATTAAGAAAAATCTCTTAAAGTTGTGCATTTAACATTAACACATAATTTTAAGCCATTTGACAACGTAATCTTGAAGCAGAGATGGGAAAGAGACCTTGACTGTAAATATGATCTGATGGAGTGGGAATGTCTTATGGAAAGAATGCAAACTATGTTAACATCTACCAAACATAGACAAATCCAATTTAATATCCTGCATCGAACATATTATACTCCTCAGAAACTTCACATGTTAAATACTGATATATCTGCAAAATGTCAAAGGTGTAAAACGTCTGAAGGAGATTTACTCCATATGCTTTGGAATTGTCTTGTTTTGAATGATTTTTGGGAATATATAATTGATGTATCTTCAAAGGTTATAGGTATCCTAATTAGTAACAACCCTAGATTTTGGTCGTTATAAACTCATTTCATATTGCACCCCTGAGAAAATCCTTTACAATGTAAGGAAATCATCGAAAACTTTTGAAAAAATTTGGGGACCTTTTCTGGAGCATTTACCTTCTCTTATTGCAAATTAATTGCAATAACATTCTGTATGTTTTAGATTTTATGTTAATGATAAGTACAGCCGATTAAGTGAGGTCTGAATTGCTGTTGTGCTTTTTAATGTAATGTAATTTAATTTTTTTTAGTCTGATTTTGTAAAAGAAAAATGACAAATGTAATGTCATGTATATATGTTTTGTTTCATGTATCATAACTTACAAATAAAACTATGAAAAAAAATAAAAGTAGTGCATTTATGTTCACGATTGTGCTGCATTCACTCACAAAAATAAATGTTTTATATATTTACAGTAGGAAATGTACAAAATATCTTAATGGAATATGATCTTTACTTAATACCCTAATGATTTTTGGCATAAAAGAAAAATTGATAAATTTGACCCATACGATGTATTGTTGGCTATTGCCACAGATAAACCCGTGCGACTCGAGACTGGTGACGTGATCCAGGGTCACATATATAAAATATAGGGAATTCTGTAAAGCATTAATAAGGAAGCACTGGGATAATTCTCACCACTCCTCCGACGATGACCACGCTCATAGATGTGCGTGAGGTGAGAGAGGCCAGGTTGTTCACCATTGACATCATGAGTTCCTCCTGCGCCATTGAAGCCTGAATCTGACCTTGACCTCCAGGAGCTCTGGGGATCTGAGACTGAACCACCGCTGGTGCTGAAGGGGTGAGCGGTGCCGTCAGCTTAAAAGACAATATAATACACAATTAAAAATTTAAATAGAGTCTGTTTCGCTTGCATTTTAGACTAAAAACAAATCAAAAGGCATCTAATTGTCCACCAATGCTAATGCAGATTTCACTTTAGCTGATGCATGTACCGTCAAACCAAAATTTATTTCAACATTTCTCACATTATCACAGTTTATTTGCTACAGTTTAGAAAATGGTAATAAAATAGGTCAAGAACTCAGTTGATATTTCTCTGGTTTTGTCCGTCCTTCTGTTAGACTGTCTCACAAATGAATTATATTGAATATCTGTCAGCGGTTAAATTTAAATACACAATTAGATAATACCAGTTTAGCTCAACCAACTACAAAGCAATGCTTAATTTTGATCAGTCTGTGTGTGTAAAAAGGTCTCATTAGCAATTAAAGAAAAACACTTCTGCAAAACATGATCAGCTCAAAGTGTCTGAATAAGTTATGAAGAATATTTTGGTATAATATGTCGCAGTTTAATTTATTATGCTATCCTTACTTGCATAAAATAACTACAGTGTCCTGCACCCACTAGTAAAAAAAATATGAAAAATGATATCTGAATAATGTTTGGTTTGACTGTACCTGCAATTTTTGATCCACCAGCATCAAGGCCCGTCTGCCGTTGACAGGACCGAGGAAGCGGTGGACCAGGGCGGTCCAGCCCAAAGAGAACTGGAACTCGATGTTTTCCTGGAAGTCTGAGCAGAGAGTGGCGCAGTTCAGGTCGTAGCTGAGCTCAAACTTCCGGCAGGGAATGAGCATGTGGAGCTGGTTCTGCACAGCGGAGGGCAGCAGAGGCTTCAGACACTCTGGAGAGAGAATAGGCAGGTCGATTACTGAACTCGCTCATTTATCATACTCATACCATGAGCATCTTCAGGGAACTGCTACATACATGAGGGATAACGCAAGGCTCGACAGTGTGTGAGCATTTAATTTGCGACAAAATAGATGTAAACGAACTGTAAGATGCATTAAGAAGCATGTGTGCAAATAAAAAAATGCTATAATTTTATTAGTGATTTCAAAGTAATTTCACATTTCAAAGTAAAGTCAAGCAGTCGAGACAAAAAAGTATGCATAATGCAGGACTTTTAATTATGAACATGCCAAAATACTCTGTCAATGAATCAATGAATACATTTCGTTTATGCCAATAGATTGCTAGATTGATGAATTATGACAATGTTTACTTTATGGGATTTATATTATATGTTGAAAGCATATTTTTTCTCCCTCATTCTTTTGAATGAGCAGCTGGGAAAAGTAATGCATAAACATTTCAAAATAAGAGTCCTGGTGTATTTTGGCATATTCATAATTAAAAGTTCCATACATTTTTCCTGGTTTTTACTGGTATTTTGGTTACTGTATCTGGCATCTCATTCAAAGTAAACTCTTGTAGCTTGTCTCGACTGCCCTGTCACAGGAAGAAAAGACTAAGAAAATTATTTAACATTATTCAACATATAGATTTTACTTACTACTGTTTAGCGTCGTTACAGTAGATTTGCACCACTGAGCAACCATAATTAAGTATTCCAGAGAGCCAGATAACACAGTAATGTTTGTAAAGAACTAAATAAGCAACACTTCACCGGTTATCAGGCATTATCTATTAATAGGACTGTCACCTACTGCCGTTTAAATATCAAACACAGGTCATTGTGTCTGTCCGGGACCTGGTGTTCTCACATACCGATCATGTCTTTCTGAGAGGACTGCACAGAGTCGTTTACAGCATCGGAACAGCGGAAGGCCAGATTCTTGCCCATGCCCTGCTCGATATGGCTGAGAAGATCCTGAAAATACAAGTGAAAATCACAGGTCAACTCTGCTCATCCATTTACAAAACATGAAACCGTTGATAAATGTCTATTCTGATTTTGACTTTGAAGAGGCGAGGGCGAACTCACAGATTTGTAGATTTTAAGCACATTTTGAGACGGGTGAAAATCCGAATGAAACTCGTCTATGAGCACAGATAGACGGCAGATCTCCTCTGCCATGGCATTCGACACCTGAGACACACAAACACAGGAAGACGTTCACACAACATTAAATCTGCTGTGGATTCTAAGTCGAAAGACTGGTCAGATTACACATAAACAGCAGTGGGTCACATGACAGCAAGACTAACTAACAAGGAAGAATAAAAACAACTTGAAATTAGGCTAACCTAACCCTTATGCCAAAATTTGAATTAAATGAAATTCTGATGTTTAAAAACAGAATATTCTGCTTAGGAAGTTAAATGCATGTTGTAAAAAGTAGTTTTATCATCAAGGTGAACAGTTAGTGGATTCCTCTGGTTTACCTTGTTTTCTACCTCCTTTGTGATGGCCTCTATTTTTTTCTTGATGTCCTGGATGAGCAGGTTTAGTTGATTGCGGACAAAATCCAGTCGGTCAATTAGATACTCTCTGTCCTCCAGAGAGACGACCCTGCGATCAGACACAACACGTGTGACTACATGAGCGATGACAATGAAGCTTTGAGATTAGACATGTGAGGGATAACCCACGGCTAGCTGTGCATTAAACGATTTTAATGCACAACTTGGAGGCAAAGAAATGCCCGATGCAAAGCGAAGGGTGTTTGCCTCCACGAAGTGCATTAAAATCGCTATCCCGCTTACACCACGGTCTTTTGCCATCATTGAGAACTTAAAGATGTTATTAATGTTTGTGATTTGACTGGAAGGGTAAAATTGATGGTTATGTTCGTCAGGTACGGCTCGTTAGATCCAGCATTCTGCCTGCTTTGAATCACACATGAGATAAAGTAGTGTGTTAGATTACATTTATTTAAATTTAATTTAAAATATTAAACAGACTTGGAACTACCTGTGCATTAAACCGTTTATTCCAGCCAATCAGAATTGAGTATTCAGACGGACCATGGTATAATGGTACTTATACCATGGTGATTGCTAATTAAATTAAAAAAAAAAAAAAAAAAAAATTTTCAATTATTTTTTAGTTTTAGTTTTAATTTATTTCCAGTTAATAATCTTAGTGCCTTAACTTAAACTTTTATTTAAACGTAAGCGTCGTCCTCCTAACAGGCCTAATAACTTTGTTCTTTGAACCAGGGTTATCATCGTTAAATAAAACTATTAAAACATTTTTGTTTGAAATAAAGCTGAAATAAAATAAAATATAAATATTAGTTGAAAAACTTAAACTAAATGAAATTCAGAAATTTTGCCTCAAATCTCAAACTCAATTCAAAATTTCTGAATTTCATTTAAAGTTTTTCAAATAATATTTATTTTTTATTTTATTTCAGCTTTATTTCAAACAAAAATGTTTTAATAGTTTTATTTAACGATGATAACCCTGGTTCGAAGTTTTTTTTTGTTATAAGAACAAAAAGTTATTAGGCCTGTTAGGAGGACAACGCTTAAGTTTTGCAAGTTAATTCAATACCGTGATAAAAGCTTAATCAGCTATCGTAATATGAAAATTTTCTCCCGACACTTGAGATATTTTATCAACACTGGATTTTATCAATTTTTTTAAACTCATTTCAGAGACGAATCGCTCCAAAATAATCTGCTCTCTTGCTGTAGATTACCAGACCTTCTGGTACATTATTCCTGTGACATAAAGAGAAAAGAAGACAGAAGAACAGGACGCACCTCTTGTCCGCGGCGGCGATGTTGATTTGATCCATGATGTCTTTGACCGTTTCAGTGATCTGCTTTGCTCTGATTGTGTGGTGCTCAAACTTTGTTTTCACTGCTGAATGCGAGATACACTCCTGCGAGGTCATGCACACACACACACACACACACACACGCTACTGTGACAGGAGCCGACTTTATGACTTTAAAGGGTTAAAGGTTCAAACCTGCTGCAGCCGTAAACTAAATCGTCCGAAATTAAAATAAAAAACTGCAGCAAATCTAAACCCTATACGTCAACGGCTCTCCAATTCATCTCACAGCAGCATGAACATAAAAGTAAACCATCAATAAACAAACCGATGCAATGAACGCAAAAGACATGAAAACACAACCGTTGTCCCAAAGGAATTACAGTAAGGTCAAAAAGTCTCAGAGCACCACATTTTTTTATTACTATTTTGACTAGACACAAGATGTAAAATAAGTCTTTGATGTCCCCAGAGTGTACATGTGAAGTTTTAGCTCAAAATACCCCACAGATATTTTTATATAGCATGTTAAAATTGTCTATTTTTGAGGGTGAGCAAAAAACGCAGTTTTGTGTCTGTCCCTTTAAATGCAAATGAGCTGCTGCTCCCGGCACAGGGGGCGGAGCTACAACAGCTTGCACTCACACAGAAAAGTCCTAGATTTAAATGTGGTGTCAGATTCTTTTTTTGATCACTGTATTTCTGGGATTCTTCTAAAAAAATAATATCAACAAAAGTATATTTGTTTCAACACAAAAAAACTGAAATATACTGTAAAATAACTCCATCCACACCGAACGAACAGAAAGAAGAGGGTGAAACAGAAATTCAAACTGAACTAAAGAAACAAAATGTCCTCGCCTCAGTAAA
The DNA here is from genome assembly GCF_964197995.2 of Scardinius erythrophthalmus. NCBI lineage: Eukaryota > Metazoa > Chordata > Actinopteri > Cypriniformes > Leuciscidae > Scardinius > Scardinius erythrophthalmus. Next base: position 30,335,400 of record NC_138245.1, on the reverse strand, counting down.
TCTAGACTTCAGCAATGACGACACAGATTGAAGATTACATGTGCACAGAGACGCTCACAGTGGAGAGACAGACCAGCGTAAACACTGACCGCACGCAATCATATCAAAAGAAGAAGTGAGCTTCTCTAGAAATCGTCTTAAAATGTAATATCAATATGAAGAATTAATATGTAAATGTAGATTGTGACTATCAAGAACATCATCCCAAAATTGATGTAAAAAATAAGATTTTTTTTTTTTTAATAGAAAATAAAGCACATTTTAGGACTGTTATGATGTTTTACATCTCAATGTTCCTAATAATAGGCTTCATTTCCATTATGAACAATATAACTTTAATTTTGAAGTGTGTTTGTGATATTCATTATCATGTAGTCTCTGTGTGAAGAGCTGGACTCTCTTAAATAACTAGTGCTGGTTAACAAATCTCTAGTGATGCAATGGTTCTAGCTAAAATAAGGCATATAGGGATTGCACATTTAGCACTTACATTTTTTCTATCTCACATTTGATTGATGATGGTTCTTTATCTGACACACACCGAAGTCTTCAAACAGGTATCATCTGACCTGGACTGAGATTATCTGTAAACTGTTTCACCCACTGCTTACTGTAAACATGAGTTAATCATCCAAATCTGTCCACATGTTATAATGCAACAAACGCTAAAGCAACTAAATAATCAGTAGAGATAGAATTTCCATCGTAGTTTGCATTGCTAAGGCAGCTATCAAATACAAATTTAATTTCAACTACGAGACGTGACAAAATCCCAAAAAGAAAAAAATCAGAGCCAATCAGAAGAGTGTGTGGGCGGAGTCTCTCTGCAAACGCAGTGCACTCGCAACCAAATCAATCAAGAATCACAGCCAATCAGAAGAGCGTGTGGGCGGAGTATCTCTGCAAACGCAGTGCACTCGCAACCAAATCAATCAAGAATCACAGCCAATCAGAAGAGCGTGTGGGCGGAGTCTCTCTGCAAACACACTGCTCTCACAACAGAATGGATAAATACATAAACAGGTAACACAAAATGATATTCAAACGCACGATAAATTATTTTAACATTAAATAATGCGCATAATCAGTACCTGAGATTATCGTTATCATTCTTTGTATTAGGGCTTGCGGGTAGTCGACTACTTCAACCACTAGTCGGCACTGTCGGAAGCCATCGAGTACTTGAACGCTCGTTAAACATCACAACACGCTTGTTTTTTCTTAACACAAACCAGCGACAGTGACAGGAGGATGATGACAGCGAATAGACAACATAAAAATTGTGTCTTATTCTACAATAAACTATTTTGAACAAGTTTTATGAGGATCTAAGCGATCTATGTATGCATATATTGTTTGCAGACGCAGATGTTACGTTTATAATGTTGTGTGTCGAAAATATAATCTCATGTTGCTCGTCGTGAATCGCTGTTTAGAACAAAAACTCTGATTAATCCAGATAAAAACACATCTGGCTATAACAGGTGTTAGTCTTGTTTTTGTGTTATCATGTAACCTAAAACAGCCAGAGCTCTCCTATCTAGCAAACGCAGTATCTGCTCCTACTTGCCTCGAACAATCTCTCAAACTTCTGGAACTCCTTCAGTCGTTCCGGAAACCCCTCAGCGAGAGCGCCACCTGTGAACACACACAAGCATCTTTATCAAGCTCTAAACACACTTCCAGGTTTAACAGAGTAACTCATAGGGAACACACTTGGACCTTGTAGCACTACAGTGCAACCCACCAATAACGTCAGGGGAACCCACAGTAGGAACGGATACTAGTATGACCAACAATTCAACCACGTGCAGCAATACAATCACAGTCAGTCTGAATGGCCAGTTTGCAAATGTGGCTTTTGTGATACAAAAAAATGCCATGACAGATAATTTTTTTAAATACCCAAATCTATGATTCCCATCCACTAGATGTCATGCGGGCAGTGAGTATCTGGCTCTGCCACGTGATCCCCCTTTAAGATCCCACTCTTACCAGTCTCTGGCATACCCTGCGCCCGCTGCATCCGCGAGTTCAGCACCTCCTTCGCCGACACGAAGAAAATACGGTTAGGCGCCTGAGCTCGATCCACGACCTTCAGCTCCTCCACCAGGAAGTTCACACACCTGTCCGTGTGCTGCTTACGCACCTGTGACCGTTAACACAACCCCACATCAGTGACATATCCGAGACAGAGATACATTTCATTTTGCTTCAGGAACATCCATAGTGATTAGGGCTGTTTTCTCCCAGTCGATTAGTCGATTATTTGGTCGATACGGTCTGGCTCGACCAAAATTCTGATTGGTCGATTTTGTTCATTAATGTAATGTTCATTTCATTAGTTTTGTTGCGTTCATTTACCGGTAATCAGTTTTGCCGCGTTCATTTCATCAGTTTTGCCGCGTTCATTTCATCAGGTGGAAAGCACTAATTGGTAATGGGGGTGTTTTCAGAGCACCGCTGTTTCACAGGTAACAGTCTGTCTTCAGAACACCCCCCTTGTTTTCACTTCTTTTGGATTAGCCCAACTCACCGGAGAAGACGGACAGATTGAAGAAAGTAGGCTACTAGAAGGTTTGCTGAATATTACTTGATCTGGTTTGTTTAATAAATATTATTTTTTTATTAAAGTGGACGTGCCTTTTGTGTTTAAGAGTAAAAGCTTTAAGTTAATAGTCTATTCGTGTCTCAGCCGCGAAGCTGAGCTCCTATGTTCAGCCCATAGACTGTAAAAAATAGCAGCTAATTAATTTAAAGTTTTTTTTCTAACGTCATTTTTAGTCGATTTTAGTCGATTTTTAGTCGAAAACTTCAGGACTTCAGTCGACCAAGATTTTCTTTGGTTGAGTACAGCCCTAGTAGTGATCCACATAAACTCACGTCCTCCATGTACTCCGGTTCGTTAGCAGAAGCATCCCAGCGATTGTTCAGGATGAAGATGTTGGGCTTTGAGAGCCGTTCGTTGACTTTGTGGAAGAAATGCTTCTCCTTTAAAAAGAAATAACAAAGAGGTTGATGAGGTTGAGTTCACTAGTGGTCATTTGATGGAAACACTGTAAAGGACAAACACACACCCACACACACACACCCACACACCCACTGGCAGTGTAAAGACAACACATGTGTTCACTCTTATCAAATCAGCTGTTGAGCAGCAATAAACTACTGCATTAAATCAGTCGGGAACATGAAGAATGTGCACTTGAACACAGAACTACAGGAACACCTGAAAATAATGAGAAAAAATATCCAAAACATTGGCTATCTCAGATGGGAATAATTATATATATATATATATATATAGGGATGTAACAGACTAAATTATGAAAGAAGAAATAAGGCGTTAAATACATTTTGTTAATGTAAAATGAAAAGGGATGTAAAATACAAAATGAAATGCTATTTTATTCAGTTCTTTCATGTTATCCTCAACATTTTATCTCAAAGTGTATTTCATTTCGTGTTTCACATTCTTTGATGTGTAATTTATTTATCTATGCTTACATTTCATTATACTTTTGATCTTATATAATTTAGTTCATATGTTCATATGTTCCATATGTTTACAGTATGCCACCATAAATGTTTCAGGTCATACACGGTTACATTGTTTTCATTTTAATCTTTAATTAAAAAGGCCTTTTTGCCATTTTTATTGTTTTTGTTTTTTAATAGGTTTACATAGTTTTTATTCATTTTTATTTCAGTTTGAATTATTTAGTACATCAAGATAAATAATAACAAGTTGTTTTTTTATAGTTCATTTCAGTTCATGTTTATTTTATTTGAAGTATCTAAAATGTTTTAATGGTTTTAGTTTTATAAAAACCCTGGTACAAATAATATAAATTTAGATTTCTTCATGTTTTTCCATGAGTAATGCCGCCTGAACGTTAGGGGAGATGTCATTTATAATGGAGTGTTTATCTGCCCTTTATGAAAATCCCCCGAGAGAGGCCCTGAAATCAACTGAAGCATCCTGGGATAGCAGGCATGCCTCCGTCTGTGCGTGATCTAAAGCCAGCACTGCATTCCTCTGAACCAAACACTGAGCAACGCCTCCTCCTCCTCTGCATACTTTCCCATATTAGCACACACTTCACACCATGTGACACCACATGCCAGTCAGATTAATGTTTGACAGTTTAATAATCCAGCGTTTTTAACCCACCGTGTTCATGAGTGTAGATTCAGAGTTGGCCACCAACACAAACACATCCGCATCCAGACAGAACTTGTCGATCCAGCTGTCCAGCTGTGTGGTGACGTCAGTTCCAGGGCTGTAAGAACAGTCAAACATACACACTTTACTCTTCATACGATGCTACAACGGGACATATCAACAGCATCTTGGGCTCATGGAAGCGTACCTGTCCACCAGAACCAGGTCGTCTCGGAGCAGGGCACACTTCGTCTTGGGCCAGAACACTTTCACGAGACAGCCAGCATCCAAACTCTCATCCATGTGTAGCGCGTGAGCCAACTGATTTACTGTCTGCAGAGAAAGAGTGTATCTGGCCTTCATCATATGCACTTTAAGAGGCCGTTTTATGACTATAAACACTATTATATGTGCAACTCATTATTTTTTTTTTTCATTAAGTATTTGACGTAGTGTAAAGTCTAGTGTGAAGGCACATGATTCGCAGTCGCTTTGCTGAGAGCGCTGTGTTTCTCACACACACACGCAGAGAGAGAGAGAGAGAGAAAGAGAGAGACTTACATGCTACGCAGAATCGATGCGTTAGATGTAAACGATATTCTTTATTGTATTTCCTGTCAAAATAACAGTTCATTTGGAATTATTCAGCTTTTAAGAACAAGCAGAAGATATGCCGGTTTCTCCTGTAGTGGGCGGGACTTATACGCAAACGGCAATCTCATTGGCTGACGCTTATCCCTGTTTTGATTTCAGCAAATCAGTTCGAGCGAACGTTGACAGCATGATTAATATTCATGAACCCAGCAGCTCATCAATCCTTAGTGCGTTGTATATTGTTATTAGTGGTAGATTTATTATTATCTTTTAATAATAATAACTATTATTTTTTTACGGAAACGCTGAATGACCAACAATATCTTAAGCACCAGTCCTAAGTTCAGTTAAAATGACAAATATGCATTCATGCATGGTTACCAAGTTTTAGTTATAATTACTAAAGTTCTATCATTAAATAGTGCTTGATTATCATATCATAATATAATGCTTGATTGACTGATGTAAGAGTGTACGTTCAGATTTTAAAAAAGCTGTGCCATTTTTCAAAAGATAAGCTGATTTGGTGGAATCATATATATATACACACATACACATACACACACACGTTTACATTTATTCATTTAGACACTTTTATACAAAACGACTTACAAATGAGAACAATAGAAGCAGTTAAACTAACAATAGGACAACAATATGCAAGTGCTATGACACTTCCCAGTGTCATCTAACGCAGTACATGTACTTTTATTTTATTTTTTATAAACAGATATAGAATAGAAGCGAAAGTGTTAGTATTAATGGATCAAGTGTTGCCGAAAAAGATGCGTCTTCAGCCGCTTCTTGAAAATGGCCACGGACTCTGGTTGAGTTTGGCGGATCATTCCACCAGCAGGGAATAGTCCAGGTGAAGGTCCGAGAAAGAGATTTTGTGCCTCTTTGAGATGGCACCACAAGACGACGTTCACTTGCAGAGCGCAAATTTCTGGATAGGCACTTATCTAACGCTAAAAGATGTTTCTGCCTCTAACAAGTGCTTTCGATCTTCTCTCTGATCTGAATGGTGTGTGGAAAACACTTGAGTTTTGCCACAGACTCGTCCCAGCATCTAGAACGCAACTGATGCTTTTTCAAGCGTCTCCATACTTGAAAAACTGCGGAAAACTACTTTTAAACAGGAAATGACGAAATATTTAGGAACATATTTACAGCGGGTCTATTCGCACGGGATTAGTGTTACCTGTGGTAATTTTTCCAGACCTTTTTACTGAAGGTAAAAGTCGCCTTCAGTAAAATGATTACTGAGATGCACATTCGGACAGGACTAAAATCACAGAGAAGCTCTGGTAATTATTACTTTACACCAGCTCTCCATGTTAAACTAATCCCGTCGGGACTAACAACTAACAACTAAGATTAACTTTTTTGATCCACTTCAAATGTTGACTACTGCATATAAAATAGTATATCAGTCTGGCGAGTAAACCAAAAATATGTACTAGCCAATGGCGATTCTATTTTGCATATATCTATATCTATTGTGTGTTTATTGAATAGGAGAAAACCTGCACTTGTCTTTACCTTGATGCTCTTCTCCTCCTCGGACCCCTCGGTCTTCAGAAAGGCCTTGTCCTCGTCCGTTCCCTCCACGCTGAGGAAGCAGTTGGTGGTGTGACCGATGCCGCTGGGAAGCACGCGGTCATGCAGCATGGCGTTCACGACCGTGCTCTTACCATTGCTCGTTCTGATGAAACAACGAACAGAGGGTGTTTGTAACATTTACTGAAGCGAAACACATGTGGAACTTCTGCTCAAACACGAAACTCACCTGCCGAAAAAGGCCACCTTCATATGATTGCGAGATAACACTCCTTTAATGTCGGACAGTTTGCTTGTGTACGTCTCTATGTCATTCAACTGGCTCCTGTTTGCAATATTCTCCAGCGACTCATTATTAGAGGTTTCTGTTGACGAATACAAGAGAATAAACAAAACACATGCAAATACTACAATAGTTATTAACCCTTCGCAACGAACAAACCAATCCTACTTTGGCAACTGTTGCTGTCTGCTGTATTAGACCAACATTTGCACATTTCTGATCTAATCAAGTCAGTGGAGAATCTGTGTGATTGGATATTTTCAGTCAAATCAAAGATTACCTTTCACAAACTCTGAGCCCTCCTGAACGTAATCTAAGAGCTGCTCGAAAACCTCGCCGATCTTCTTTTTGGCCAGCACAAAACGCTTCAGCGGAGAACGATCTGACTGCTCCATTTCCACACCTGTACTGGGAATACTTCAGAAACATCAGGAAATTCAGGAGAAGCTACTTTGGATTATCGCTTTATCATTTATAAATGATTTTTACTCACTCTTATCTTCAAGACTTTCACATCAGAGCTGTCGAAACTGGGAAATAAAACATATAAATTTGATTTTGAGGATAATTAATATGGAAACTCTTCTCATCAACTAATATGTAATATAGCATTACCATGTTTTGTGTGCTATGATAATACCATGGTTTTCTTTTAAGTAACATGGAGCATGTAAAAAAACAATCATGGTACAGTTTACAATTACGTTATGTCAGGAATACAAAAGTGAAAGTAACTCATGATGTAATATTAGACACAGACAAAATTATTAACAGCCTGATGGCTAATAGAGTAAAATGCAAATATATGATTAAATGTTTATATTCAAACAATGAGCATAATAAAACGCAAGAGTAATGTATTTTAAAAGATAGTCATAAAAGTTACATTTTATAAACTCTATGCTGTTAACTTGAATATTTACTAATCTGAATCCTGTAAGACGATTAATTTGCTCTCTGGCTGTATAAATACTAAATAGCCTATTTAATCGCCTGTCAGTAACTTAACGTTAGTTGAATTGTTAAATGTTTGTAGAGGTGACATGAGCTTTTAGCGTTAGCGCACGAGACACATGATTTGCTAATCAGGAAATAATACCTGATTAAAATACTTTACTTTCCTTCTTTATGTATCGATATCCTCGCATAATCAGTATAAATGTTATAAAACACATGAATCACATATCTCACCCTATCTCAGGGATGTTAAATCTGCTCCTGTCATGACAAACACACCGCCTGACAGACCGACACTGAACCTTTAAGACTTCAAAATAAAAGTCCCAGAAGAGAATACTACTTTCAAAATAAAGGTCCCAGAAGAGAATGCTACTTTCAAAATAAAAGTCCCAGAAGGGAAACCGACTTTTAAAATAAATGTCACAGGAGAACAGATAACTCAACAATTTCTTTATTTTTAACTTGATAAAATGCAATTATGTACAAAGTTAAATAAGCATGATACATTATACAGGAATCAAAACCATACTTTCCTGATACATTACATTAGCAGTAATTACTTTATATTATGATGAAATTTATAATGTAAAGTAATATATATATATATATATATATATATATATATATATATATATATATATATATATATATATATATATATATATATATATATATATATATATATATATATATATATATATATATTATAGCCTGTATATTTGATATTATACAACAATATCAGATATTAATTAAAAAATAGCCTAGGCTTATTCATATAGCACATTTCATACACTGGTAATTCAAAATGCTTTACACAGAAAGGAATTAAAATAATCACAAAATAAAAGCAAGGAAAATTAAAACAGTTATAAAAGGAGTTAAAAGAGATATAAAAGATGATACCTAGATACACTTCTTATCTGGCAAAACACTGTATCACATTTTTCACAGCTGCTTGTTTTACTCTAAGATTTTCCCATGTGGATTGTACTGTGTCTGTGCTCTTTTGGCGAAATATTTGACGTCTCCAATAGATCCGATTTTTCCGTAAAATCGGACAGGAAGAGCTCTAGGAACTCAAACATATTAATAACTAGAAAAACACATATTTAACAAATAATTGCAAATTAAATTGGTTTTAAAACCAATGCAAACTGGTTTTTAGGCATGCATTGTTTGAAGTTTGGATGCATTATCTGACATCTCTGGATTTTGTGGATCTTCTACTTGATCACTGAGTTCTGAGTTTGTTTCATATCCTGATGTTTTAGATGTGCTGTATTCCTCACATTTCTGAAGCCATCTTGTCACCATTGCATTTCTACTTGGACTCATTTCACCTGTATGTCATGAATATGAAAAAATAAATGGCAGAGAATGAATTTTGGCATGTTGTTAAACTAAAAAAAAATGTTTTAAGCAATGTGATTCATCATGTAAATCTACAATAACTCACCATATGATGCTTCAGGATTCAGATTGTTCAACATCACATCCAATATAATTGCATCCCATCTTCTTACTTCTCTCCTTATCTTCTCCTTGAGTTTGTCATTATCCGACACTAGAAGATGACACAGAAAAATGCTCAAATGCAACATTAAGACAACATTTATAGAAGTCCTTTGCTGTTTGCAGCTATAATATGTCTATGGAAATTAGACAGAATTGCCAATTTACCGTCTGGAGGCTGTTCTATGCTCAACCGTCTTCTCTTGTTGTCTGCTATACATCCACTGACATCCATCCCTGATTCTTCTAGCTTAATTTCTATCCTTCTCTCCTCATTGGGTTTATCATTTTCCGACACTAGAAGAGGAAGATGACAGAAAATTGCTCAAATTCAACATTAAGACAACATTTATAGAAGTCCTTTGCTGTTTGCAGCTATAATATGTCTATGGAAATTAGACAGAATTGCCAATTTACCATTTGGAGGCTGTCCTATGCTCCCGTCATCTGCTTTACATCCACTGAAATCCATCCCTGATTCTTCTAGCTTCATTTTGATCTCTTTACGCCTGTTTTGCACCTCCAGGTATATCAGTTTCATTAACTGGTCACTGTCCAGACTTATTTCCTCGTCGTCTGCTGTGTCACACACATGAACGCTTTCTTCTTCAACGCTTTTGAGACTGAACAGACTGTTTTCTGCCGCCATCTCGTCGATCTTCTGGAGCAGCTCTGTGACTTGAGCTCGATTCTTGTCTGTGTTGTCAAACACATGATATCTGTTCCTGCATTTCTCAATCAGCCACTGAATGGCTTCACCTTCACTCTCGATGTGCTGCTCGATCGATATATCTGGAAACCTGTCACGCCACGTGAACAGAACTATAGTGTGTCTCCAGACGTCTTCTCCAAGAATGGCCATACGCTCTGCAATGATTCTTCTCTGTTCATTCTTGAATGAAGTATCAATAGGAATCACCAAGATCATGGCGTGAGGGAACTGCATGTGTTGTGATTGGCCCATGCTCTCCAGGGTTGTAGCCTGAGAAAACTTCGGGTTGAATTTCGAGGAGAAATACTTCCACCAGCTTGGGGTGTCCAACACAGTTATTTTTCTGCCATTTACATCACCTGTATAAGTTGTGCCCGTTTGTGATTTTTCCATCTGAAATATATTATTGAAGATGGTGTTTGCAGTTGCACTCTTCCCAGACAGAATCCAACCCAGCAGAACGATTCTCAGTTTACAGAGCGGAGCCACAGCTTCTTCTCCAAAAACAAACAAACAAAAAATAGAATTATAATTTTAGAATTTTATTAGATGTTTAAAGGCCCTTTTCACAAGATGTAAAAAAAAATTTGATGTCCCCAGACTGTGTACAGTATGTGAAGTTTTAGCACAAAATACCTATTTTATAGATATTTTATATGGCATGTTAAAGTTGTCAATTTTTGAGGGTGAGCAAAAACACAGTTTTTGTGTCTGTCCCTTTAAATGCAAATGAGCTTCTGCTCCCAGCACAGAGGGCGGAGCTTCAACAGCTTGTATAGAGCTGGTGAGTCCCGCCCCTTCCGCTAACCCCACTGGACCTCTAGATTGAAAAATCGTCAATGCAAGTGAATGTGAGAAAATAATTATTTTCTGGTCCCGTTTGAATTTTGCCATGAATGTGAACATATGTTGTTTGTGAATTTTTTATATAATTTTTCATGTGAAGAATGCTACAATTTAGCGGGTAGAAGTTTGATACGGTTAGACTTTGTGTGAGAGCACTCTTGGACTACAGCATCCGTTTTATCCAGTGATTCCTAGTTTTTACATCAGACGGGAATCTGAAGAAAGAACAGCCCATTTTGTTTGAATGGTAACATTTGGGTACAAAACACACAGGCATCTCGTTCTGTCTCCATAGATTATCGCAGCATTAGCACCGTGATTTGACAAGTGGAGGGAAAATGTGTTATGGGGTGACGTCACATAGGCGACATGTAGTCTTTCTCGTTATGTCTTCTCCACAACTGCTAGCCAAAGAATCATACAATATACTGTCAAACTCATAACATGAAAAGTTATATAAAAAATTCACAGACAACATATGTTCACATTCATGGCACAATTCAAACGGGACCAGAAAATAATTATTTTCTCCCATTCACTTGCATTGACGATTTTTCAAACTAGAGGTCCACTTGGGGTTTTACGGATGGGCGGGACTTACCAGCTCTATCCTTTTACCTCACACACACATGCACTGAAAATTTCAAACACTTTTAGGCTTTTATGTTCAAACCGGAGTCAGAAAGATGGAAAGACCCTAGAAGAGACAACATGTAGAAGCAACAGGACATTTCTGAATGGTTAGTTGATTAATTTATGAAGCTGATGTGTAGTTATCCTCTAGTCATTGATTAGCATATTCTGTCTTGATAATTTATAAATCATGTTCAGGGGGCGGGGTTTATGTAAATTCTAGGGTTGGTGATGTCACTAACCCGGGAGGATTGTGGTGTAGTCTCTACCAGCCGTTTGTTGTAGTCCTTAAAAAGCGATTTCATTAAAAGCAAATATCTCCCTTTGCTTTGAACTTTGAGCGTTGTAACTTTGCAGATGTTGTTTATGCTCAAACAGCAACATTACACACTAACTAAAGTTAGCAAAGTGAAATCATATTCAACCACCCATTTAAACATATTGAGGGCTTTACACGCTTGAAATAATTAACCCCGGGTCATTCGAAGACTCCAGTAAACGGAATCCTGGATTATCTTGCTTCATGTTTGCTCATAATTTACCCAGGGTTAACAATTAATCCCGGGTATTCTGTTTCACGCTACATTCCTAAACCCTGGGTAAACATCCTTTATTTGCATATTTACAGTGAACATTGATTGGATGACGGCGCATGCGATTTGTTAAAGGTCCCATTGCATGGATTATTTTATTATTTTAGAATGTTTCCTGGGGTGCCCTTATAATGTTAGTAGGTTTTTTAGATCAAAATTTGTTATAATTTAGAAATAAAAGGCATTTTTCCTAGCCTGATTTTAGCCTCTGATTTGAACGCTCTGTTTGAAGGGGCGTGTCTGCTGTGAGACTTCAGTGTAAACGCCCACTGCTGTGATTGGCTGCTGTGAGACTTCAATGTAAACGCCCTCTGCTGTGATTGGCTGACATGCTTGCATATGAAATATCTAGCATTACATGTGGAACTCTCTCGAACACTTTTACTATTACAGCTATTATACGTTTTTACTATTACAGCTATCGGGATTAACGAATTGTGAGAAGTTTTTTAAGTATTTAGATCTATTCCCATCACATAAAAGGTTGCAGTGATGAGCATTGAGCAGATGACAGTCTGTTGATTGCGTGAATGAAGATCTTATCATTGCAACGCAGTTTCTGCACTCTCACTAATGATTTCACCAATGCAAATATGAGGTAAGTACAGTAAGAGCTTCGCTGTGCAGTGTAACAGCGTCATTGATTTCATAACGAGTTTTGGCAAGTGTCCAGATAAACTCGCGCTGTGTGATTGACAGCTTGGGCGACTGTAAAGGGATTGTTCTTTGATCGCTATCTGTATATTTATCAGTTTAAATAAGATTATTTTCATCCTACTAAGAGAAACGACGTGAAGTTAATCTTATGATGACATAAGGGGAAGATTTCTACATTCGCCCATCTGAGCTTTCATTTTCTCAAAAATACCCAGGGCTTGGTTTACACCCATCAAAACGTCTAGCCACTGGGGGACCATAGGCAGGCTAGGGGAACTCATATTAAGGTTAAAAAACCTCATAAAGTGACATTTTCATGCAATGGGACCTTTAACATGAGCCAGCTCTCAGATTTCATCAAAAAAATCTTAATTTGTGTTCCGAAGATGAACGAAAGTCTTACGGGGTTGGGGCAACATGATGGAGAGTAATTACTGACAGAATTTTCATTTTTGGGTGAACTAACCCTTTAACAGCACAAAAGCGGTGTTGAATTAGAAGTGTGTTTACAGGGGTTTACTTCGATAATAAGGGGTTAAGCTGTGTTAAAAGCCCTTAAGATAGCCAAACTTTTGACTTGTGTGCATGTGCTTTACTTACCCATTTCTTTCAGCCGATTTCTTTTATCCTGCAACATTTTTTGTCTGGCTTCTGCTCTTCCTTCATTTTCATTTCTCTTTCTCTTCATCTCTAGAAGCATGTCATCATGTGTTTCAAAATGCTTGCCATTGTTTTCTGCCACGAGATCATTAATCTTGATAAGCAGTTCATGAACGACAGCACTTTTGTTTTTGAAATTAAAGAAGTGATATTTGTCTCCACATCTCTGTATGATCTTCTGCAGATCTGGATTCTTCATGCGCTGATCACTGTATTTGTCCTTCAGTGAATCGGCTCGTGTGAAGAGCACAATAGTGTGTCTCCAGATTCTCTCACCAAACAGACTGAAGTGCTTCTCAATGCTCAGTCTGTTTTCTTCAGTGAAAGGCAAACTGAGATTAATGACCTGCAGAAACACATGAGGTCCCGGTGGACACTTGAAAACACTGCAAACCAGTTCCTGTTTGACGACTTCTGGGGAATCTTGCAAACCAAAGTTCTCCCACCAGCATGGAGTGTTAATCAGAGTTATCTTCCTTCCATTCGCTTCTCCGTCATTCCTCACAGACTTCACAAAGTGTTTGTCAGACGCGACTTCACCACCTAAAATGCTGTTTATCACTGAGGCTTTGTCAGATTTCTTCATCCCCAGAACAACGGCTCTTACTTCTGTCAGAAAAAAAACATGACATCTTTTTTTTTTACATTTTATTGTGATTATTTTAATAAAGCAAAGTTTTAAAAAATAGTATCAAAATGATGATTCACACTCAAGTTAATTTTTAGTTGTAAAATAAACAACTTAACTTTTTGACTTTGAGTTTTGATTCTTGTTTTAAATTAATCATACACACAAAAACATGTTAGAAACATCAAACTATCCGTGAATCGGATTTTTGGAAATGCATCTAAACAGTAAAATCAAATTTCCAGTTGTTTTTCTTTCTTATTTTTACTGCCAGTCGTGTCTAAACATGTCTGATTTCAGTTTAAGCTCATGTGGTTTTATTAAAACATGCCAAGCAAAGTTTTCATGAAATAAAAACCTGTTAAACTAGAAAATAAATGTAGTTAATTCTAGCCTATATGTTAATTCTATATACACATTTAGGTAAGTTTACAGATAAAGAACTAAACAGTTTTATTTAGAGTACACAATGTATTTATATGGGAAAAGCAAATGACAATTTGACATCTTAAACTTCTTACCTTCTTCCATCTGCTCTGCCTCCTTTTTTTATCCAAACAAAAATCTGCATAAAACTAGCATAAACTATCGGTGGAAATCATTCAAGTAAAAAACTAGAGCAAAAATTCAAACTACGAGTTAGAAAAATCAAATAAAATGTACAAGAGCATACGCACTTGACATTCAGGTGCTCAGAATAGAGGCAAATGATTAAGGGCGTCTTAAACCGGTGTCTTTCAAACCAGAATATCAGGTCTGATCAGTCATGTGGTGGTAAAAGATTGATGGTTATTTGAGTGGAAGAAAACAGAAACTCTGTACAACAAAAGCTGTACATCATTCAAAGGTACATATTGATACCAAAAGTGCACATATTAGTACCTAAATGGTAGGCTACATATTAGAACCCTTTTGAAGGGAACTGTCCCAGTGACAGCTTTTGTACCTTTTTTTCTGAGACTGAATAAATGAGAGCAGGTTCACAGAACATGTACAATTACTGATAAAGACCTTATTTTCCTCATCAACAAGTTCTGACGGAAACTTTTCTTCGATTTAACTGACAGCTTAATCATTTTTAGTTCAACCTGTTGACTTTAAAGCTTTCCTTTTATTTAAAGTTTAAAGTGAGTTAACCCTTGGATGTTTTACATGTTTACATGATACTACTGTGGGTCATTTACAGCCATGCAGCAGCCAATCACAACACAGAATCACGTGACAGGTTATGAATGCTGCTAATCTGCATTTTGGCGCTCGACACCATCAGATCTGACATTCTTTTCCAATGTCTTCATAATTGTCTCCTTCCTCTTCTTCTTTTTAAATCTTCTAAATATCTTCAGCACATGTTCAGTATTTCTCTACAACCAAATACAAAACAAATGACAAGAAAAATAAATATAGAATAGAATTAAAATAAAGTGCCATGTAATTAATAAAATAAGATAATAATAGCCTAATAAATTCATTCGATATATAATCTTTATCCAGACATGAACAGAACTCTCTCTCTGTCTCCCCCTTCTGGTGGTGTTGTCAAATATAATTATTTCTTACTCATTTACAATAACAGCGTTTCTTTTTTCATCCATCATCATCAAACTTTAGTTTATTTCTAGTTTCATGTATTACAGTTTTTCTCAATGGCTAAAACACAATTTCTGAAACCCTGCTCCATTTTCTGAACACATTAAACAAAACCTCATCTTCAAGCACTATTCACAAAACCTCTGACTCCTCTTGCAAAATGAAACTTTCGCCTCAAAACAGTTTTACCTGTGTTCAAAATCAAACACTGCTCTCAAATCATAGACAAAGTGATCAAAATGATATACACTATCAAGCAGTCAGTAAACAATACACCAAAAAATAGAAAACACATTGTTCGAAACATATAGTTCTTGAAAGATATCTATTGCTATTCTAGACTTACTTGTGACACCTTACTGTTCCATCAGGGAGAAGTACATTTTTAATCTCAAAACAAATTTCATATTTTTCCATCATTGTCTTTTGATGAACGAAAACATGTTCTATCATAGTAGCTCAAAATTGATCAGAAATTACTGCTTTGCTCTTTGCAAAATTTTTTTGTTCTTCCTCCTCCTTGTACCCCTATTTTTACAGTAGCCTACTGTACCCTGCATCTCACAAACTCGTCCTTTGTCTCTGTGATACTGTAATTCTTGTTCTTTGTTGATATAAACCTGCAACCAGTCAAAATGTCTACACTATCAGCATGAGAGAAAGCATATATTTATTCACTCTGTCAACTCACCTAACATTCCTTGACAGTTTCCAGCATCCCTCCACTCACTCTCGGCTTGTTCTTCCACAGCCTGGAATACGGGGAGAGTACTTTGGGTTCGGGCTGAATACCGAGCCCGGAGCCTCTCCTCGCACAGCACGCCAAATATGCATCTACCGTATTCTATCTGACTTATTTGTAAGTGTGAAATCTCAATTCTCCAGCGGCAGTCATCTTTGTTGTAAACGAATTCAACCCAAGCGCTCTTTGGTGACGTGGATGATTACGTACTGTTGATCGTCTGTCCATCATCGTAAGCCCGTCCTGACAGTTTGATTGGTCCGAACAGCTATTGTTTTAAATTTTGTGGGCGGGGCTAAGTTCGGCTGGCATCCAGGCTAATTTACACATACACCACAGTTAGAAAATGAAACATTTTAGAATTACAGTAATTTATATAGCGTCTTTGCCAAGCTCAAGGACGCTTCACAATAACAGTGAAGAACAAACAGTCAGTTCATACATCATAAATGGACAGTAGACATTTGCCCAGTCCAAGACATGAACGACTGCAGTTGCATATCGCTTTCCAATCGAACACTGTAAACCCTAACACTCAAAATTGGTTTGAGTGAACAAACGTAAATTAAACTAATTAGTTCAGTCAAATTAACTTTTTATGAGTGATCTTTTTTTGTGTGCAAGATTAATGTTAAAGGGTTAGTTCACCCAAAAATGAAAATTCTGTCAGTAATCACTCTTCCTCATGTTGTTCAACCCCGCAAGACTTTCGTTCATCTTCGGAACACAAATTAAGATATTTCTGATTAAATCTGAGAGCTGTCTCACTCCTCCATAGGCTTCTATCTATGTTATTGAAACTTGCTGGCCCAGAAAGTTAGTAAAAACAATGTTTAAAATAGTCCAAGCTCAACCTTAAGTTTATCAAGCGACGAGAATACGTTTTGTGTGCAAAAAAAAACGACTTTATTCAACTATTCATTTTCTTCTGTGTGATCCTCTGAGTGAGTTTACGTAGTGTAACAGCGCAGCGCTTCTGGGTTGTACGTCAGACCATAGGCTCACTAACTATTGGCCGACGCTGGTCATGTGTGTGATGCGTGTGATGCTGGCCAATACGCTCAATGCACGAACGCTGCTGACGTATTTCCGGTAGAATCTCAGCCAGTGTCTTTACTTCCGCATACCGCGCTTTATAGCGAAGTGTACTAGTGGCAAAACTTTCATAAAAATAATTTTCTTAGAAACGGAGACAACGATTTTAGAAACCGATTCGCTAGTCGGATTTCGCATGATATGAGAGAATACTCACCCTCAAAGTTGTCGATGTAGCTCGAAATATATAATTTATAGCCCTTCTCTTTCTTACTCTTAGGTGTGACAGCTAACTGCCTCACAATATTGTTAACATCATTCACGTTAACTGCTGGAAGTTCTTGTAAACAGCAAGTGTAATTTTCCATTATCTCCACCGAATGCAAAAACGGCTTCCGACGCATTGGGCGGGCTGAGACAAAACGCAGAAGCGATCGTGCATAGAGCATAGACAGTATATAAACTGGACACAGCGACCCCATTGGATTCAACGGAGAAAAGTGAAGTCAATTAGAAGCTCTCACTTCCTGATGGCTGAGCGTACTGCGCAGACTCACACTGAGCTTGACGAAGTGAGCAACCTGTCTGTCTGAAATCTGAATCTTTCCCTTCTGGAGCACTCTGGAGCAGGAGCAACTTTTGCTAAGTATTCTGATTAATAATTTTGTTATTTTGCCTCCACGTCCCCCCGATTGCCCGCAAGCTTCTCCTCCTGTCCATACGGTAATCTCTCTACTGTGCGACAGAGAGTCGCGTGTTTATGACGCAATCGTTAGCCTAATTTTACAAAAACTGCTTCTACGGGGCCATAACGTAAGATACAAAGTAATGGAGCCTTTTATACATTTTCGTGTTACTTTAGAAATAAACAATGGACAAATGGAGTGTTTACGCCTCAGATGTAAAGTTATTCGCTGTCAAAGTGACGCCAAAATGAATGGGAGTCAATGGGATGCTAACAGCAGGTGATGGTCTGCTAATCAATGGCGGCCCCCGGGGAAGCTTCAGTTTACGGCTGATGGATTACCCCTTGGTCATGAGCGAGGATGCACGGGTGTATCCAATGTGTTAGAGTTTTATTGACTAAACGTGACGCACGTATAAATTCTCCTCCCCCTTCATATCGGTCACAATGATTTCAATTTATACTTTACCTTTGCAGTTTATATACACCACACATCTCACATATTTCAACAGGGTATCTTGCTTTATTTTTATTTATTATAAATTTCTTAAATAACCAAACTAATACAACATAAGGGCAGATCCTTTGAGCGCAACTGATGACGCTGTGAAGTGACGCTCGAGTGATCAAGTATTCCAATGTTTAAAAAAAGCTTTCATTCGATTCCTTCGTCCTCATTTTCTTTCCTTGCAGCCTTCCCTCGCATCCTACAGGGGGAGGAGCTGAGACGAGAGGAAAGGAAACAAGGATGCACAAATAAGAACTGAGAAGCACCCACGGGCTCAGTGCCACCCTCCTCCATCACACACAGTGAAGGATTATGGGAGATGTAGTTCACCAGATGAGCGTGAGCTGCGAAAAAATGTTCTTTTTTCTCATTTTTAAATGTGGATAGGAGCAGGCTTCACTCAATGTGTATACTTATCAACTTTAAGAGTGCTGGCCTAGGTAATTAGAATACATAAAGTGGGAGAGAGGCCGAAAAAAAATGCATTTACATTTTTTTTTTCCCAGTTTATTTGCACAGTGTGCAACGTTTTCAAATTTTCCCATTTCCAAGACTCCCATTTCCCATTTCTAATGTTCCCATTTCCAATATTGTCATTTCCAACGTTGTCATTTCCCATTTACAATGTTCCCATTTCCAATTTCTAAATGTTCCCATTTCCAATTTCTAAATGTTCCCATTTCCATTTATTGTTCCCATTTTATTGGAAACAAAGAAATGTGCCAACTTCATTTAGAGAAACCCTCCAAAAATCTTAAAACTATGGATGCTTGTTTCCACCAGGGAATAAAAAATAAAAAAGGTAATTATGCAATTCTGAGTTTATTACTAACACAATTCTGAAAAAAAGTAATCATAACTATGACATGAAAAAATCGAAATTAAGACATACTAAAACATATTACATTACATTAAACAGACAACAGTCATTGTGAAATCTCAACAATTTCTTTATTTTTAAATTGATAAAATGCAATTATGTAAAAAGTTAAATGCATGATACATTATACAGACATCAAAACCATATTTTGCTGATACATTACATAAGCAGTAATTACTTTATACTATGATTAAATTTATAATGTAAAGTAATATATATAGCCTATATATTTTGATATTATACAACAATATCATATATTAATTTAAAAAATAGCCTAGGCAAGGCAAGGCAAATTTATTCATATAGTACAGTTCATATGGTAATTCAAAATGCTTTACACAGAAAGGAATTAAAATAATCACAAAATAAAAGCAAGGAAAATTAAAACAGTTATAAAAGGAATTAAAAGGGTAAAAAGATGAAACATAAACTTCTCATCTGGCAAAACACCGGTGTATAATATTTTTCACAGCTGCTTGTTTTACTGTGAGATTTTCCCATGTTGATTGTACTGTGTCTGTGCTCTTTTAAAGCGCCTAAGAAATCTATTTGACGTCTCCAATAGATCCGATTTTTCCCTAAAATCGGACAGGAAGAGCTCTAGGAACTCAAACATATTAATAACTAGAAAAACACATATTGTAAAGTAAGTAAATTGGTTTTAAAACTAATGCAAACTGGTTTTTAGGCATGCATTGTTTGAAGTTTGGATGCATTATCTGACATCTCTGGATTCTGTGGATCTTCTAGATGGATCTTGTGGATCTTCTACTCTGTTTCAAATCCTGATGTTTTAGATGTTCTGTATTCCTCACATTTCTGAAGCCAGCTTGTCACCATCATTCCATCTGTATGTCATGAATATGAAAAAATAAGAGGCAGAGAATAGTTTTGGCATGTTGTTAAACTAAAAGAAAAAATATTTAAGCAATGTGATTCATCATGTAAATCTACAATAACTCACCATATGATGCTTCAGGATTCAGATCGTTCAACATCACATCCAATATAATTGCATCCCACCTTCTTATTTCTCTCCTTATCTTCTCCTTGAGTTTATCATTATCCGACACTTGAAGATAACACAGAAAAGTGCTCAAATGCAACATTAAGACAACATTTATAGAAGTCCTTTGCTGTTTGCTGCCTTAAAGGGCACCTATTATGCCCCTTTTTTGAAGATGTAATATTGGTCTTGGGTGTCTCCAGAATGCATTTGTGAAGTTTCAGCACAAAATACCCCACAGTTAATTTATTATAACCATTTGAAAATGTCATTTTTGGGGCCTGTTTTAAAAAGAGCTGTTTTGGCGTCTACCACTTTAAATGTAAATGAGCTGCATATCCCCGCCCTGCTGCTGGACCTAGATGATGAAGAGACTCCGGCACAGAATAAACACGAATGAGAATGGACTAAACGTCTCGGAATGGTTATTTGATACATTTATGTACTTACAAAGTTTTAATCGCGTCCCCTTTGCCATTATGGATGTGCAACACACACACACACATACACACACACACACACAAATGAACTGTGATAACGTTCGCGCAATTTTTTTAAACTACACACACACACACACACACACACACACTACTGTGATAACGTTTGCTAAGTACAAACGATTTATTTATTTATTTCTTAAGGGGAGGGAGACAGACGTTTATATAGCCTACTGTCTATGGCAGGGATAGACAACTCCGGTCCTGGAGGGCCAGTGTCCTGCAGAGTTTAGCTCCAACCCTAATTAAACACACCTGAACAAAGCAATCAGTGTTTTCAGGATTACTAAATAGATACAGGCAGGTGAGTTTTTATCAGGGCTGAAGCTAAACTCTGCAGGACACTGGCCCTCCAGGACCGGAGTTGTCTATCCCTGGTCTATGGAGATAGAGCAGACCTTAATTTATTTACATTTGTAAATGCTGCAAAAAAAATGCCTATGTGACATAAAACTGTCTGACATTGTTTGTTGAGACATCCTATGACGACGACAATAAATAGCTTTAGACGCATTTGTTGTTGAACTGGCTGACATCGATTGAAATGACTATTTGCTCATAAATCATAAAATACACTTACTTCTTCTGGAGGTGACGTTGGATCGCGAACTGTAGGCAACGATCAACACTTGAAGATTAACTTTGACCCTCGTTCACTAAACAGTCAGTCAGAAAATGAATCTCGTATTTAGGAAGTTTAAGTGGTGCCTTTTCTTCATAAATAAAATCCATCCGCTGCGTTTTCAGTGGCTCTGATGTCAGTGAAGTCTAGTATGTCTATTCTTACATCCCACAACAGAACACCTACACTTCTTAGGAGACATTACCGGCCGTCATTGAAACAATGGAGGATGCAGATCACCGAGGGCGGGGTCTATGCCAAAACCAGATGTCAATCAAATCACGTCGGTGGGGCTTAGCTCATTTCTATGTCACAGTGAGGGAAATCTAGAACAGGGTGTTCTGAGACAGTGCTTATGATTTATTGAGAGAGTAAAAAAACTACTGGGTGGATTTTTATCATTCTAGGGTGGTTTTGCTCACACACTGCCAACACACATTTATGTTCAAACACCATGTAAAAGTGAATTTTGCATAATAGGTGCCCTTTAATATGTCTATGGAAATTAGACAGAATTGCCAATTTACCGTCTGGAGGATGTTCTATGCTCCCGTCGTCTGACATACATCCACTGAAATCCATCCCAAATTCGTCTAGCTTCATTTTCATCTCTTCACGCCAGTTTTTCATCTCCAGGTATATCAGTTTCATTAACTGGTCACTGTCCAGACTTATTTCCTCGTCGTCTGGTGTGTCAGACACATGAACACTTTCTTCTGCAGCGCTTTTGAGACTGAACAGACTGTTTTCTGCCGCCATCTCGTCGATCTTCTGGAGCAGCTCTGTGACTTGAGCTCGATTCTTGTCTGTGTTGTCAAACACATGATATCTGTTCCTGCATTTCTCAATCAGCCACTGAAGCGCTTCACCTTCACTCTCGATGTGCTGCTCAATTGATATGTCTGGAAACCTGTCACGCCACGTGAACAGAACTATAGTGTGTCTCCAGACGTCTTCTCCAAGAATGGCCATACGCTCTGCAATGATTCTTCTCTGTTCATTCTTGAATGAAGTATCAATAGGAATCACCAAGATCATGGCGTGAGGGAACTGCATGTGTTGTGATTGGCCCATGCTCTCCAGGGTTGTAGCCTGAGAAAACTTCGGGTTGGATTTAGAGGGGAAATACTTCCACCAGCTTGGGGTGTCCAACACAGTTATTTTTCTGCCATTTACATCACCTGTATAACTTGTGCCCGTTTGCACTGTTTCTATCTGAGATATTTTGTTATTGAAGATGGTGTTTGCGGTTGCACTCTTCCCAGACAGAATCCAACCCAGCAGAACGATTCTCAGTTTAGAGAGCGGAGCCACAGCTTCTTCTCCAAAAAACAAACAAACAAAAAATACTTTTAGCCTTTTATGTTCAAACCGGAGTCAGACAATGATGGAGAGACTCAGAAGAATTGACAACATGTAGAAGCAACAGGACATTTCTGAATGGTTAGTTGATGAATTTATGTAGCTGATGTGTAGTTATCTTCTAGTCATTGATTAGCATATTCTGTCTTTTTCCCAGGGGCGGGGTTTATGTAAATTCTAGGGTTGGTGATGTCACTAACCGGGAGGAATGTGGTGTAGTCTCGACCAGCCGTTTGTTGTAGTCCTTAAAAAGCGATTTCTTTAAAAGCAAATATCTCCCTTTGCTTTGAACTTTGAGCATTGTAACTTTGCAGATGTTGTTTATGCTCAAACAGCAACATTACACACTAAAGTTTTAATTTTATTAGATGTTTATTTTTTTTAGAACCTTTTAAGATGTTTAAGAAAATAGCTTTAATTTTATTAGATGTTTAAGAAAAATGTTAGTATTCATTTTGAATATATGAGCACTTTGTGATGCTTCAACTCATCCATTTAAATTTTTAAGTTAAAAAGTTATGTAAAGAAATATATTTTGTAAAAAAAAAAAGAAAAGAAAAAAAACACAATCCACTGTATATTTGTAAACAAAACGTCCTGGTTGCGTATGCAACCCACCGTTCCCTGAAGGAGGGAACAGAGGACGTAGTCGACATCGACTGAATGGGATCACGCTAGGGAGCCTATCTTTTTCGAGCATGCTTGAACGAGCCAATGTGTGCAATGGCGACGTGAATTTGCATCACGCGCTCCGCCTCGCGAGACGGTTAAATACGGAAGCGGATGCATACACCATCTGTTTTTCGGGTCAGCGGTGGTCCAACTATAGTGGCAAAGGGACTACGTCCTCCGTTCCCTCCTTCAGGGAATGGTGGGTTGCATACGCAACAAGGACGTTCCCCCTCATTCGAGAACGTCAGACGTAGTCGACATCGACTGAATGGGATCTTAACCCTGGAAAACGCCACTAGAGCTGCCACCTTCCAGTGCCTAGACAAAAGCCAGCTGAACCTCCCGCATCTTGAGGTGGTGATAGGACAGGGCTTAGACCAGGGAAGTCACTGCTGTTCCGCAAGACCCGCTCAGTAGACTTGGATAACACTGGGAAAGCGTGCCCTGTCGATGGAAGGAAGGGACGCTACGGAAACCACATCCAGCCCGAAGGGGGGAAACGTGGGAGATACACATATTGTCTGGGCGAAATGTCGGGCAGCACAACATATGGAATGTCTCTGGGATGACTCCAGCCTAACAGGGGGGAGGATCAACCAAAACAGTGACGGCAGAAAAACTCTGCCAAGGGAAAGACACAGGCTCACCGGAGGCAGTCGTACCGTGGAAAATACACATATGGGATCGCCGTAGGGATCACAACATATGGACCCAGCCTAACACAAGTTCCACAAATGCATACGAGTGGTAGGCCTAGCATCGGCGCTCCGCCATGTCCAAGGCCGCAGGGGGTATGAAGGAGCTCAACAGGTTCTGCCGAAAGGGAACTCAACTGGAGCAAAATGGCGCACGTATCCAGTCCATAGAAGGAGAATGGTGCAAGCCGACACATCGAGCGGGGCTATGGTGTTAGCTGGCTTCTATGGGAAGAGAGCACACGGGAAGCAACCGGCTCGACACGTAGGCTATAGAATCTAGTGAACGTGTTAGGTGTCGCCCAGCCCGCAGCTCTACAAACATCTGTAAGCGAGGCACCTTGCGCCAACGCCCAGGAGGCGGCTACATTCCGAGTGGAATGAGCTTGCAAACCCGGGGGACAAGGTACACCTTGGGACTCATATGCCAAGATGATGGCATCCACTATCCAGTGGGCCAACCTCTGCTTTGAGACAGCCTTTCCCTTCTGCTGGCTTCCATAACAGATGAAGAGCTGATCTGAGGTCCTGAGGCTTTGCGTTCTGTCAACATATACCAGTAGGGAATGGAATGGACAGAGAAAAGCCAGGGCTGGGACTGCCTCCTCCGGGGGCAGCGCTTGCAGGTTCACCACTTTGTCCCGAAAGGGAGTGGTAGGAACCTTGGGCACATATCCAAACTCCAGGCACGATTCGTCAACCGAAAATGCATGCAGGTCCCCTACCCTCTTGATGGAGGCCAAAGCGAGCAGGAGAACTATTTTCAAAGACAGAACTTTTAACTCAACTGCACACAGTGGCTCAAAGGGAGATCTCTGCAGTGCAGTTAACACCAGAGACAGGTCCCAAGAGGGAATAGAAGGGGGACGAGGGGGATTTAATCTCCTCAAACCCCTCAGGAATCTGATGATCAGGTCATGCTTTCCAACGGATCTCCCATCTACTGCATCGTGATGTGCGGCAATAGAGGCAACATATACTTTGAGGGTGGAGGGAGACAGCCCACACTCCAACCCCTCTTGCAGGAAAGAAAGCAGGTGTAATCGGGTCCTCGAACCATACCCGGTTGCCGGTTGGCGACACAAGAAGGGGCGAGGGGTGCAAGGCTTTACAGGGTCGCACACCGCCAGTCTGACCTTCTTGGGGCCCAGGAACAGAGGAATTTGCTCTGTGACAATTGGGGTACCACTGGACTCCGGAGAGCCAGTGGCGGAACGGTAAAATGGTAAATGGACTGCATTTATATAGCGCTTTCACAGACCCAATGGCCACCAAAGTGCTTTACAATATTGCCTCACATTCACCCATTCACTCACTCATTCATACACCGACGGCGGTGTCAGCCATGCAAGGCGATCCAGCTCATCAGGAGCAGCTGGGGTTAGGTGTCTTGCTCAAGGACACCTCGACACTTGGTCAGGTGGAACCAACCGGTCAGGTGGTCAGGTGGAACCAAAACCGGGTCAGGTGGAACCAACCTTCCGGTTTGTAGACAATCTACATGAACCACTGAGCCACTGTAACCATCTGAAGAGCTTGTTCCCTCATCCCCGGCTAGCCTGTATCAGGGACGTTTAGAGTTGCCACCTGGCTTGGCAGTGACTGATACAGGCTGGGTGGCCTGCCTGCGGCTCGCTCTACACTGAGGCCTGGGTGAAGGCTGCTGCTGTAGGCCAGAGGGAGCGGAAGCGGTGGCAGGGGGACGCCCTCTGCGACGAGCAGGCAGAGGATCCGCCACCGGCAGCGGGGTGATGGCAGCAGCGGGCCGCCGGGGCAGGATGTGTCGGATTGCCTCAGACTGCGCCTGAGCGGTAGAGAACTGTTGGGTGCAGCTCTCCACCGCGTCGCTGAACAGCCCAACCTGGGAAATTGGGGAGTCCAGAAACCAAACCTTGTGCGCATCCGATAAATCAACCAGGTTGAGCCAACTATGGTGC
The DNA here is from genome assembly GCF_964197995.2 of Scardinius erythrophthalmus. Classification (NCBI taxonomy): domain Eukaryota; kingdom Metazoa; phylum Chordata; class Actinopteri; order Cypriniformes; family Leuciscidae; genus Scardinius; species Scardinius erythrophthalmus. The sequence continues at coordinate 30,309,366 of NC_138245.1, read as the reverse complement.
TCCTGGACCACCACGGTGGACATCGCTAGGCCGGCCTCGCAGGTCGCAATGCTTGTGCTACGAAGAGCCAAGTCAGTTGCGGTGCGGAGCTCACTGGTGAGCGCACGGCCTAGACTACCCTCATGCATGTCCATGAGTGCCTTGGCCTGGTAGACCTGAAGCAACGCCAGGGCATGCAAAGAGGAAGCGGCTTGCCCACAGGCTCTGTACGCTCTATCCGTAAGAACAGACGAGCGACCACAGGCCTGAGGGGGGAAATGAGGATCTCCCGCCCAGTCCGTAGCGGCCGCCGGGCACAGGTGCGCCGTGACAGACCGCCCGGCTGGGGGAATAGCCTCGTAACCCTTCACCGCTCCTCCGTCAAGGGTAGTGAGGGGGGAAGAACTCTCCAGGTTTCTTCCGGCAGTAAAAGGTGCATCCACGATCTAATAAACTCTCCATGCACTTCGGGAAAGAAGGGCAGTGGGGCGGCGGGCTGAGAACCAACACGGCTCGCCCCGAGATACCAATCATCCAACCGAGACTGAGCGGGACACGGTGGAGGGTTCCACTCGAGCCCGACAGCCTCGGCGGCCCGTTTCAGCATAGCTGACAACTGAGGATCTGGCTTAGGCAACGTTATATCCTGTCCTCTGAGCCGCGAGTGAGACATCTAGTCGGTCCATTACAGAGAGACTAGTACTCTCAGCAGGGGGCTCCACCAGCATCGGTGTGATGGAGGAGTAAGGAGCCCACAGGGAATGGTTAGCAGGCGGAAACTCCATCACTGATCTCCGATCACCCATCCCACACGGCACCCTAGGGTGGGGCGTGGTAACGGGGACTGCACCTTCACGGACAAAGGCGAGTTTCGATCTCAACACCGAGACAGTCATATTCCCGCAATGGGAACATGGACTGTCCACAAAAGCTGCCTCAGCGTGCTGAACAACCCAACATGTGACGCAGCAATCGTGACCGTCAGAAGGGGACAGGGAACGACCACATCCAGAAACGCACGGACGGAATGATATCTTGAAAAAGACGCAAACGCACCCGTGTTGCTCTTTCAGGAAGTGAGAAACCTCTCACCAGTGCCGGAGCACCCAGGGGAATGATCGCTGCAACACTGACAGGGATGGTGCAGCCTGTACCAGTGAAGCAATCACTCTTCCTGCCCTCAACCGGCCGTCAGACAAACTAACAGAAACAGAAATGTGATGCGATGCAGTTGAGTGCTCAAAGAGCTCGCGAACACCGCTGCTCGCGCTGTAGAAACACCAGCCAGGGAGAAACTTCATGAAGAAGCACCGACACACTCGCTCGTTGTTGAAAACAACACTCTTCAGAGAATTCGTCATACAGAACGATCAGCTCCGAAGCGAAATACAGATGGTGTATGTATCCGCTTCCGTATTTATACCCGTCTCGCGAGGCGGAGCGCGTGATGCAAATTCACGTCGCCATTGCACGCATTGGCACGTTCAAGCATGCTCGAAGAAGATAGGCTCCCTAGCGTGATCCCATTCAGTCGACATCGACTACGTCTGACGTTCTCGACTAAGGGGGAACTAATTTGAATCACATTAGCAGAAGCTTTTATTTCAAAATATTTATGTTAAACATATTTAGGGCTTTTCACGCTTGAAATAATTAACCTCGGGTCATTTGAAGACTCCAGTAAACGGAATCCTGGATTATCTTGCTTCATGTTTGCTCATAATTTACCCAGGGTTAACAATTAATCCCGGGTATTCTGTTTCACGCTACATTCCTAAACCCTGGGTAAACATCCTTATTTGCATATTTACAGTGTCAATGTCACTGACTGGATGAACGGCACATGCTTTTTGTTAACATAAAGGCTGTAGCATTGCACATCCTCATATTATTGCTGTCTGTAGGCCTACTATAAAGTTATACTGAACAGACTTTGGACTATAAAGGAATGACACTGTCTTTGGCTTTGACCATTGTTAATATGCTACACACTCACATTACTATGGCTGCATCTGAAATCACATACTTCCCTACTACATAGTAAGCAAAAAACAGTATGTGACAAAAGAAGTATGTCTGAATTCACAGTACTCATAAAAGAGTTGGTAAAAAGTCATCGGATAACCTTCTGAAGTGAGCATATGGACACTTTACTATCCCATGAGGCCACGGGAGAGGATTTGTTGTGGAATTGCAATGAAGCGACGCAACTGGCGCTGGTAGATCACATGATAATGACAATATTGCGGATGCAGTATGTCCGAATTTCATTCATACTGCACACACTCATACTAGATAGAACATACTTTTTTAGTGGTTGTGAAGTAATTACTTATTCAAGTTAATTCATACTTATTACAATAGTAATTTCTCACTAGAAATGACAGAAGTGGAAAACGTTGGTGGAAACTTATATTTGCACACAAACTGACTACCAACCGCATCTTTCGCCATTGTTTTTAGCTCAACTGTCCCAGAATGGAAAGCACAGGATTCTGGGACATGAAAGGCAGCGATGGGAAATGTCTATTCTGCCTTCAAAAGCTGTTCAGATGAAGGGCACTGGATTGGGATGTGATGCTTTCCGACCTTGGATTGCATCCTCCGAAAGCAGCATTTTTAAGTTTTTTGGACGCAGCTTATGGGAGAAAAAGTGTATTCACGCCATGTTTTTTATCATATGATCGAGCATGAGCAGGGCAAAATTCTCCAAATGTGGTCCAAAAAAGAGGGTTTAGAACGACGATAACGGGGTTAAGCTGTGTTAAATTGGTTTATACTCACCCATTTCTTTCAGCCGATCTCTTTTATCCTGCAACTTTTTTTGTCTGGCTTCTGCTCTTTCTTAATTTTCATTTCTCTTTCTCTTCATCTCTAGAAGCATGTCATCATGTGTTTCAAAATGCTTGCCATTGTTTTCTGCCACAACATCGTTAATCTTGATAAGCAGTTCATGAATGGCAGCACTTTTGTTTTTGAAATCAAAGAAGTGATATTTGTCTCCACATCTCTGTATGATCTTCTGCAGATCTGGATTCTTCATGCGCTGATCACTGTATTTGTCCTTCAGTGAATCGGCTCGTGTGAAGAGCACAATAGTGTGTCTCCAGATTCTCTCACCAAACAGACTGAAGTGCTTCTCAATGCTCAGTCTGTTTTCTTCAGTGAAAGGCAAACTGAGATTAATGACCTGCAGAAACACATGAGGTCCCGGTGGACACTTGAAAACACTGCAAACCAGTTCCTGTTTGACGACTTCTGGGGAATCTTGCAAACCAAAGTTCTCCCACCAGCATGGAGTGTTAATCAGAGTTATCTTCCTTCCATTCGCTTCTCCGTCATTCCTCACAGACTTCACAAAGTGTTTGTCAGACGCGACTTCACCACCTAAAATGCTGTTTATCACTGAGGCTTTGTCAGATTTCTGCCACCCCAGAACAACGGCTCTTACTTCTGTCAGAAAAAAAACATGACATCATTTTATTTTTATTTTATTGTGATTTTATTGTGTTATTTTAATAAAGCAAAGTCTCGAAAAAGAGTATCAAAATAATGATTCACGCTCAAAATTCAAAAAGTTAATTTTTAGTAGTAAAATAAACAACTTAACTTTTGGATTTTGAGTTTTGATTATTGTTTTAAATTAATCGTACACACAAAAATATGTTAGAAAACATCAAACTATCCGAATTAAATCGGATTTTTGGAAATGCATCTAAACAGTAAAATCAAATTTCCAGTTGTTTTTCTTTATCATTTTTACTGCCAGTCGTGTCTAAACATGTCTGACTTCAGTTTAAGCTCATGTGGTTTTATTAAAACAGGCCAAACAAAGTTTTCATAAAAATAAAATAAAAAAAACTGTTAAACTAGAAAATAAATGCTCCGGAGGCATGTAGTTAATTCTATACGTGACACATTTAGGTAAGTTTACAGATAAAGAACTAAACAGTTTTGTTTAGAGTACAGAATGTATTTATATGGGTTAAAAATTAAAAGCAAATGACAATTTGACATCTTAAACTTCTTACCTTCTTCCATCTGCTCTGCCTCCTTTTTTTATCCAAACAAAAATCTGCATAAAACTAGCATAAACTATCGGTGGAAATCATACAAGTAAAAAACTAGAGCAAAAATTCAAACTACGAACTAGAAAAATCTAATAAAATGTACAAGAACATGCGCGTGACATTCAGGTGCTCAGAATAGAGGCAAAAGAGTAAGTGCGCCATAAACCGGTCAGGTCTGATCAGTCATGTGGTGATAAAAGAGGGATGGTTATGGTTATGGTTATGGTTGAGTGCAGAAAACTGAAACTCCTTGACGACTAGAACTGCGTGTTCATATGTTCCCCAAATAAATCTCAGAAATGAACATCAAACAAAGCAGATGCTGTATCTATATGACAGGTATAATAATAATAATAATACATTCACCCTAATAGCAATAAATGAGAGCAGGTTCACAGAACATGTACAATACTGATGGTATTGACGGAACTTTTCTTCGATTTAACTGACAGATAAATAATTTTTTATTCAAACTGTTAACATTATCCTTTTATTTAAAGTTTAAAGTGAGTTAACCCTTGGATGTTTTACATGTTAACATGATACTGTGGATCATTTACAGCCATGCAGCAGCCAATCACAACACAGAATCACGTGACAGGTTATGAATGCTGCTAATCTGCATTTCGGCGCTCGACACCATCAGATCTGACATTCTTTTCTAATGTCTTCATGATTGTATTATCTTCTTCCTCTTCTTCTTCATCATTTTCTAAATCTTCTAAAAAGATCTTCAGCACATGTTCAGTATTTCTCTACAACCAAATACGAAACAAATAATGCCAAGAAAAATAAATATAGAATTAAAATAAAGTGTCATGTAATATATACACTGCCTAGCCAAAAAAAGTCATTATTGCAGTGATATGTTTCCATCATGTGATATTTTTGGCAACAGTTCTTCTAACCCTAATTGATGGAGTGTGTAGCTTTTCATTTCTTAAACAGGATGACAATGTCAAGATTCATCAGGCTCAGATTGTGAAAGAATGGTTGTGAGCAGGGGCGGCGCTAGGGCTGGGCTAAGGGGGCTTAAGCCCCGAATGTGTTTAGTAAAGCCCCAAATATTTTGTTACCTTGTCTTTCTCATAGAGCAAAACAATTAATCAGAAAAACAATTGAGAATAATATTACCGCAGCCGCGATTACCTTATCATGAAAAGTGCATATTACAGTTTTATTTATATTTTTCCCTTTGCATTAAAGCCTTACGACGTGCGTTTGCAGCGTTGAGCATTGTAGCCAGCCAATCACAGTCATGTCTGTTAAACGCATTGGCCAATCAGAGGCGTTTAAATGAGTCGCTGTGCTGAAGATGTTTTGCGCGAGCTCACCGATTTCTACTTCTAGACTTCTACACAACCTGTCATTATTATTATTATTAGAGCTGTTGTCTCCCGCTCTCGCTGTCAGATCACCGGAAGTTTTCACCGGAAGTACTGGCCCACACACTCAAGTTCGAAACGTCAACGGTCGCCATTTTGTGCACGGAGCGAATTGGCAATAAAATTAAGATGCAGATAAGAGATTCACTGCAAATGTAGGCTATTTGATATTCTTGATGCTGCTCTGATGCGCTCCATTATTACACACCGTTCTGTTTGTTGTTAGGATGACTAAAAGTTCAGCGGTCTTGCTCATCAATGTCAAAATGATTAAAGAAGTGAACGAATGCCTGGTAAAATGTAATGTAAGTAGATAAACATTTAATATTTGTCTGTTTTACAATAGAAATGTTCAACTACCGACAGTATCCAGTGACGCAAATTACTCAACTTGTTTTATTTATTTATTAAATTTCCTTTTTGAATTGAAAATATGCTATAACTTCCTTGAGTCATTTAGAGAGAATGCATGCATAATTAAAAATAAAATATTACTTGCAAATAGTTACAATGATTACAATTATACACTAATACAATAAGCCTTTACTTTTCTTTATTCCCTTAAATCGCTTTTATAATTAATTAATTCCTTTAAATAAAAATACCCAATTTTAGTTTGGGCTAAAGCCCCGAATATCCACTGACCTTAGAACCGCCCCTGGTTGTGAGGATCATTAAGAATCATTTTCACACATGAATCGTCTCCTCTGAGTCCACCAACTGAGTTAAATACATTGAAAGGCTTTGGGATGTGCTGAAGGAGACTTTACAGAGTGCTGGACTCTTGCATTGTCAAAACAAGATCTTGACCAAAAATGTATGATGGAAATAACATCACAACATTTTAGAAGAACTGTTGTCACACATATAACATCCTTGAAACATATTCATTTCCACATAAATTATCCAAACATTGACTCTTAAGCATTTGCCTATTTAATTCCAAACAGCGACTTTTTTTTGGACGGGCAGTGTAAAATAAGATAATAATAGCCTAATACATTCATACAATATACTGTATAATCTTTATCAAGGCATGAACAGAACTCTCTTTCTGTCTCCCCCTTCTCGTGGTGTTGCTGAATATAATTTTTTCTTACTCATTTACAATAACAGCATTTCTTTTTTACATCATCCAACTTTATTTTTTTTTAGGTTTCAATTCGACTTTGAACCACTGACAAAACAATCTACTATTTGTTTTCATTAAAATGTGTTAAAGATGCTATATGAAATAATTTTCATGCATTAATCACTTTTTTATTGTGATGTGTGAACAGCTTTTAACAAAACTAAAAAATGAGACCTTCCCCGACTCCCCAGGTTGTCTATGAAAGCCTGTAGACTGATGTTTATGTGAAGGACTTGAGTTGTTTTTGCCGGGAAAATCAAAAGCATGTGACGTTTACTCCCGAGAGCCTCTTATCCATTCAATGACACATGAAACAAACGAATGCTTATACAATGTTAAGGATAATATTATTAAAGATCCGTTCTGTACTGTAATGTGAATGTGTGTCATAAATTCATTCCAACTATAGTCTCTCATAGCCAGATCTATAGTCTCAAGTATACTTTATAATCAAACTATCAAATCATATCATAACAGTGTAATTTTAAGGAGCTATATATTGGTGTATATATTGGGTGAGCATTCATACTCTTAACCTGAACATTGCCGTAAAACATCGTCCGGTCGGGATGTCTAAAATGTCTTGGACATTATTTTTGAAAGCATCCTCACCTTACAGCATTTTAACACAAGCGCCTAAAACTTTTCAGAGGACTGTCACTCTCCAGAACATTCTCATTCACAGTTCCAAGTTGGTGGAATGCTCTTCCCACCCTCCCACCCTGGCAGAATCCCAGACAACATTCAAAAAACAGCTGAAAACTCATCTCTTCCTTCTACTTTAACCCTCCCTTAGCGGGCTTATGCTATACGCTGAACAATAAGTCACTTTGGACAAAAGCGTCTGCTAAATGACTAAATGTAAACGTAAATGTACTGTAGCTTTGTACTGTAGGTTTCTTCAAACGTCTTGGAGACGTTGCCGCAGTTATTCTGGATTCAGTCTGTCTCAGTTTCTTCTGTTTCTATAATATATATAAATATATAAATTAGGGCTGTCAAACGATTAATCGCGATTAATCGCATCCAAAATTAAAGTTTGTTTTTACATAATACATGTGTGTGTACGGTGTATAATTATTTTCTATATATAAATACACACATGCATATATATTTAAGAAATATTTGCATGTATATACTGTGTATATATATTTATATTATATATAATTAATATTATATATAAATATTTTATATATAAATAACACATTTTCTTAAATATATATGCATGTGTGTGTATTTATATATAGAAAATAATTATACTCCGTACACAGACATAAATTATGTAAACACAAACTTTTATTTTGGATGCGATTAATCGCGATTAATTGTTTGACAGCCCTAATATAAATATATAGCCTATATATATATATATATATAGGGCTGTGAAAAGATTAATCGCGATTAATCGCATCCAAAATAAAAGTTTGTTTAAATAATATATGTGTGTGTACTGTGTATAATTATTTTCTATATATAAATACACACACATGCATGTATATATTTAAGAAAAACTGTGTTATTTATATATAAATAAATGATAAATAAATAAATAAATGTGTTTTGCGGTGTGGGTGAGCCCAGTTTGTTTTTGTTGCCGTTTGTGTAGCCTGTGGTGTCTAGAGAGACCGTGTTTTTTTACAGTGTGTTCAGGGGACAGGCAGCTAGCGGAAAGTGAGGAGATGTTTGCTGTATGTGACAAAAAATGTTTTGGCCTGACATCGCTTACAGCACCTTTAATTACCATTGTTTATTTCTATGCCAAATGTCATACACTTGCAGTGAAGCTAAAAATATAAACAACTACATCATTATGTTGATATCCTATATTTTTACAATAAAACCTACGACAAACATGTCTTCTAATATCCTCAGTTGTTGCATATTCCGAGCTGCATCGAACACATTTGTAAATTACTTTCCTTGAACCCATTGTGCGAGTTCACTTTAATGCCGCGTGCTTTATATACATGTTGCTGCTGATTGGACTGCAGTTCTGACACACCCACCAAACAAGAGAAAACGTATCTCAAACCCCGTTGCCAAGAAGTAATGTACAAAATTATTCATAGGTGCTATCCTGTAAATGCAACCATTAGTAAATATATTCACGCTGTTTGTGATAAGTGCACTTTTTGTAACATATCACTTGAAGACATTGAACATTTAGCCCTTTTTCTATTTCTTTTTGGACTGACTTTAAAGGTCCCGTTGCATGCGATTCCATGTTTCAAACTTTAGTTAGTGTGTAATGTTGCTGTTAGAGCATAAATAATATCTGTAAAATTATAAAGCTCAAAGTTCAATGCCAAGCGAGATATTTTATTTAACAGAAGTTGACTACAAAAAACGGCTCGATTGGACTACACCCCTCTACATCCTGCATTAGTGACATCACCAGAACCGTTTCTTGACTAACCTCCGCCCACAGGAATGCTCCCTCAACTCTACTGGCTACTTGCGCACTTCTTATAACTTAGCCTACTGTGTTTACTCAGCTCTTACGGTGATTTTCTGAAGTAAAACTCAGTCCCGGCTCCAGGACAAACGACTTGGGGGGGCTTTTACAATTTTTAGGTGGGCTTGCGTGACGACGCGGGGGGGGGGGGGGTGTTAATAAGACGTGCGCGAAATGTGATTGGAAATATTTCGTGGGGATATCGCGGCGAAATGTGATTGTTGTCCATCATTCTGCGCAATTGTTGAAAAAGAAAAACGTCACGTCGCAACATTTGACATATTTGCATTTTAAACTATGAAGGCGAGCACTTTGAGCGAAGGTGAGTTATGTCGGTGGAGAAGTACTATCAATCCCATTCAATTTTTCACTATGGAAGTGAAACTAAAAACTGACCGATAAGAGCTGAATCTACTTAACATGTGCTGATAACGTATAGGCCTAACCTTAATTTATTTTCTTAATATTTCTCTTGTGGCCCATGGTGAAAAAAATGAGAATTATTTCATGTTAAACACGTTGTTTTTTAAATGAGGACTAATATAACATCTTCATCGCTGCGCGTCGGTTATGCAGTGATGCGCTATGAGATTATTGCGGGGCTAATTAATTGTAGCCTAATATTGATTTGATAATAAAAGTAGCCTAATAATTGTAACAGACCTTATGTTTGATTGTGTATATGCACATTAATTCTGGATGTGCTGGCGCTCGTTCTATGTGTGCAATGCATTTTAACCTCGGGGCTAGTAGATAGGCAATTAAGGTCCTGCATTGCGTACTTGGGGTGTCACGGTCTTCGGATTTTCCTCTCACATGTGTGTGAAAAGACGTTTAATAGCCTAAAGTAAAGAACAGTTCAGGCAGTTCTCGTTTATTGTTATCTTATTCATAAAGTGTTTAGGCAAACCCTGCACGAACGCTCAGTCACATAATCATCATTCAGATCACCGCAAGGGGGGCTTGAGATCGTCTTAGGGGGGGCTAAGCCCCCCCTTGACGCCGGGCCTGGTAAAACTGACGCTTCATCTATTGTGTGATGTACAATAAACTTTATTAAACTCATCAGTACATGTTTGATCATCATTCAGACAGCAGACTTGTAGGCTATTAATAAATAATGGATACATAGCCTAAAAGCAGATGACAAATACGTTATAATAACCGTAATTAAACTACTAAACTATACCTGTTTCATCTCTATACAGCACTCTGACTCTGTAGGCATTATTGTCCGACTCGAAATGAACGCCGTTACTGAGAGTTTCTGATATTATCATGGAGCTGAAGTCGGTGAGGTAGTCGGAGCAATGGCTCGGGCAGAATTAGCCAGCGCATCGGCTAAAGCCGGTCCATGTTGTCACATTTCACTTTCAATCTAACATGTGAAATTAATGTGGGAAATTAATGTGGGTTGTTCCCCGCTCTACCACTACTTCTAAAATGTTTAATTTTCTAACGATGGTCTATGTGTACATATTATGTGTCTGAATATTCCCAAACACTATGACAATAATGGAAGTTCATTGTTGTCACATTTAAAATAAATAAATATAAAATAGATTATGTAAAATATAATATTACTAACATATTATGAAGATGCAGAAGATCACTTCCTTTCTTTTGAATAATTAGTGCTGTTGTGTGAAGGATTGAAGGCAAACCAAATCTCAGACTAAATCACACCAAATACAGAACTTACAGCTTGCAGGAGTAAAACCAACTTGTCACATTCACAATGTTCTAATATTCAGTGTGAAATAGCATAAATTCATATAAACCTGTTTTTTCTTCTAAATTTCTGAATCTATTTGCACTGCACTAACGCTCATTTGTTTTATTTGCAGATGAACGACGTGGTATTCTTTATAGAAAAAGTAATTTGACTATTTCAAGTGACATAAATAAGAAATTATACAAACTGGAAACAAAAAAGCCAAATGTAAAACTCGCATTTCTTTCTGATTTAGGCGACGTCGAACACCTCAGTGACACAATTGACAGACCAGGAGATGCCCATGCAGAAAGCACCTTCGCTGGAGCTGGAACATATGGAGGAATCGGTCTTGGAGGAGCCTATGCAAAAGCAGGAGTTGGACTAGCTCGAGCTGAATACAGTGTATTTGAGGCTGAAGCCAAAGGTCCCAACGCCTCGGCTGGAGCTGAAGTCGGTGAGGTAGTCGGAGCAATGGCTCGGGCAGAGATAGCCAGCGCATCGGCTAAAGCCGGTCCAGTTGGTGTGAAACTGGGACTTGGAGTCGATACGGGATTATCTGTTGGTGTGAATGGGGCGGAGCTCAAATTCCTGGGAACTGGATTCACAATTGGTCAAAAAAACAGTGTATCTGTTCTGGGTTCAGAAGTGTCTTTGTCTTGTGCAGTCATGTAGATATGAATTAACTTTTAATATTTTGAACATTTGCATGCACAATTATATACAGAACCACAAAAACAGAAACCTGAAAAAATACAACTTAAAAAAAGAAGCAGAATAGTGTAGATGAGCTATAAATCCACAGTATTAAACTTTAACAATATGGAAACATAAAATGTTTTTTTATATATAATCCTACAACTGTTTTTGCTTTTGTTTTCATTTCAGAATAAATGTGTGTATGTGGTTATGCAGGTATGATATTGATTTTCTCTGTACTGTCATTGCCATGTGTAGAACTGTTATAATGTCCACAGAACTTTCTAGAGACATCAATGTTTCCATTTATGCAAAACTGAAAAATAAAAACTTTTGAAGCGTTCTTTTGTGTAAATATTCTAGCAAATGTTTTTGTCTTTCCATGATTTTGCATAAGATGGTGAACTGTGATTTTGTTTCAATCAATTAATTATTTCATCATTATGGCAAAAGATATAAAGAGGTAAAAAAAATTTCAATAACCCTTGATAAGTGCTTCTTCTGTGGTAAAATCCATGAACCATGAACTAATAGCCTAAATGGGGCAGACATTAGTAGTAAAAAAAATGCACAAATAAACTAATACATCAATTATATAAGAATAAGTCTGACTCAAGGAAATGTTTTGGGGTTCTTAGAGAAAAATGTAGTAAAAATAGATGAATATAGAAAATTGAAGATGGAGACTAACTCTAGTTGCTCAAAAGAGTATTGCTTATGACCAAGTAAGGTCACAATTGCTTACTTTTTTTTTTAGGTTTATTATTTGAGGATATATTTTATATTTAGAATTTATGTTTAGATTAATCTTAAACAATGTTTAGATTTACATTTACATTTAAATGTTCCACTAATGGCTGACAAGTGCCTCAAAAACATCCAAAACCTTGTAAATAATAGTAATAGTAATATTAATAATAATAGCGGCCATTGCACTTTCAGTGTTTGGGCCCAAATGATATAGCAGCAAAAAAACTGCCATATGCCACATAGGCCTCTCTCTGCTCATGAGACACTTGATATCTGACATCATAAATATCTGATTTCAGAGTCAAATCGAACTTCAGTCAATCCAAAATAAGTCACAGAAGTGCAGTGTCGACTCTCTGTGTCATTTGAAAAGAAACATTGATCCATCCATCTTCTTCCGCTTATCCGGGGCTGGGTCGCGGGGGCAGCAGTCTAAGGAAAGATGCCCCGACTTCCCTCTCCCTAGACACTTCCTCCAGCTCTTCCGGGGGGACACCGAGGCGTTCCCAGGCCTGCCGGGAGACATAGTCCCTCCACCGTATCCTAGGTCTTCCCCGGGGCCTCCTCCCAGTGGGACGTGCCCGTAACACCTTCCCGGGAAGGCATCCAGGAGGCATCCGGAAAAGATGCCCGAGCTAGAGGTCTGCGCGGGACTGTTTTTTAAGTCCCGCTCCCGCCCGCTCCCGCTGGGGTTATATCCCGCACCCACCCGTTCCCGCTATATATACACTATTTGTTCACCCGCTGTCTGCTTAGAATAATTTTCTTCCCGACCCGACCATCCCGCTTTAATATAGATCTCCCAGAATTTCACATGTACATTTTTACAGAGAAAATAAAAATGTAGTCTGCACTAGGGGTGCAACGGTACAGATAGCCCACGGTACGGTCCGTACCTCGGTTTTTGGGCCACGGTCTCGGTTCGGTTTCGGTACATGTTTTGTGCAGAAAGAGACTGCTATTTTATCCCAAAAATATTTTTTATTTTTCTTATGAGCATAAACAGAATGTCACAGTAGGAAGAACATCAATGTATGGAATAAATTAACACTCTAGTCTGTACTGAACAACACTAAGTAATACAACCTCTTCAACTATCACTTATATGAAATACAAAATGTAAACAAACACACTTCAAAATATTCAAGTGGATCCCAATTCCAAACCTTGATAACTGGTATATGAAGTGATCAATGTGAAAGAAAAAGTGCACTTTTACCTTTAACACACATAAATTAGCTTGTGCTTTGAATAAAAAAAAGCAGAGCAAAATAATATAATAAAAAAACACTGCATTCAGGATACAAAGTGCAATGTTATTTACTCATCCACTATTGAGAGATTCTTGTGCAAAAAGATGAGTCTATCAACACTACAAGGCGAGACCGGTTGGCACTAACGATGTCCCCAGCAGTGGAGAAAATTCTCAACTTTTCAGAATGCCGCAAGCGCACCGTAGTAGGTCACGTGACAAGAACCAACCAGAGCGCGGTTGCTTTAGCAACGACAGACGCCTCCGGAGCGCAACCGCCCTAGCGCTTTGGAAAAAGGAGAACGCGGCGTGCCTAGCTTTTTCTACGCGTTTTAGGCGCGATATGTGAACGGTGCCTAAAGCAAAAACTAAAAGGATCAGCGCGAACTCAATGGCAAAACCGAAGTCCCGCGGGACACGAGGGTTGATTGTACCGTGCAGGGCTGACTGAACGGTCCGGGATTTTACCGTGTACCGTTGCATCCCTAGTCTGCACAAACATTTTTTTATTATTATTTTATTCGCCTTGTCAATATACAAAATTTAACATTTTGCTGCAGACAGTAGGGGAAAAAATATCGCAGCGAAAAAAAAAATGAAGTGTAGGCTATTATTTTTATTCGTATTATCAAAATTCGTAACATTTTGCTGTTAAGCAAATACAATCAATGCATGACAGAAAGAACCGTTACTGGTCCGTACGTGCAGCGCGTGCATAACGGTCCTGAGTACAGGGCAGACTGTAGCCTATACCGGGTGGTCGATAAGATTAAGATTAGGTAAAGCGAAGATATGCTGTTCTGAAAGAACGTCGGCCTCGGGAACGTGATATTGAATGATCGACCGCTCCCGTTCAAATTACACCAGAGTTACCGACCGCTACCGTTTTTTAGTCGGAAATTTAATCCCGCGGCGCAAAATATCTGGTCGGGTCCCGCGGATCCCGCGGGACAGCCGCGGGAATGCAGACCTCTAGCCCGAGCCACCTCAGCTGACCCCTCTCGATGTGGAGGAGCAGCAGCTCTACTCTGAGCTCCCTCTGAGTGACCAAGCTTCTCACCCTATCTCTAAGGGATCGCCCAGCCACCCTGCGGAGAAAGCTCATTTCAGCCGCCTGTATCCGGGATCTTGTCCTTTCGGTCATGACCCACAGCTCATGACCATAGGTGACTGTAGGAACGTAGATTGACCGGTAAATCGAGAGCTTCGCCTTGCGGCTCAGCTCTTTCTTCACCACGACAGACCGGTACAGGGACCGCATTACTGCAGAAGCTGCACCGATCTGCCTGTCAATCTCCCGTTCCATCCTTCCCTCACTCGTAAAACAAAACTCCAAGATACTTGAACTCCTCCACTTGAGGCAGGAACTCTCCACCAACCTGAAGCGGGCAAACCACCCTTTTCCGACTGAGAACCATGGCCTCGGATTTGGAGGTGCTGATTCTCATCCCGGCCACTTCACACTCGTCCTGGTCTGATGGAGCAGAAAGAGCAGAGATGAAATCGTGTGGTCCCCAAACCTGACACCCTCCGGCCCCTGGCTGCGTCTGGAAATTCTGTCCATAAAAATTATGAACAGAACCGGCGACAAAGGGCAGCCCTGCCGGACTCCAACATGCACCGGGAATAAGTCTGACTTACTGCCAGCAATGCGAACCAGGCTCCTGCTCCGGTCGTACAGGGACCGCTGGAGCTCAATACAGTGATAGAGCACTCAATACAGAGCACCCTCCACAAGATGCCACGAGGGACACAGTCGAATGCCTTCTCCAATTCCACAAAGCACATGTGGACTGGTTGGGCCAACTCCCATGAACCCTCCAGCACCCTGTAGAGGGTATAGAGCTGGTCCAGTGTTCCACGACCGGGACGAAAACCACACTGTTCCTCCTGAATCCGAGGTTCTACTATCGGCCGGATTCTCCTCTCCAGTACCCTGGCGTAGACTTTCCCGGGGAGGCTGAGAAGTGTAATCCCCCTATAGTTGGAGCACACCCTCCGGTCCCCCTTCTTAAAAAGAGGGACCACCACCCCGGTCCGCCAGTCCAAAGGCACTGTCCCCGACCGTCACGCGATGTTGCAGAGGTGTGTCAGCCAAGACAGCCCCACAACATCCAGAGACCTGAGGTACTCGGGGCGGATCTCATCCACCCCCGGTGCCTTGCCACTGAGGAGTTTCTTGACTACCTCGGTGACTTCAGCCTGGGTAACGGACGAGTCCGCCTCCGAGCCCTCAGCCTCTGCTTCCTCAAAGGAAGACGTGTCGGTGGGATTGAGGAGATCCTCTAAGTATTCCTTCCACCGTCCGATGACATCCCCAGTCGAGGTCAACAGCTGCCCACCTCCACTGAAAACAGCATTGGTAGGGCACTGCTTCCCCCTCCTGACCCCCCGCAGGTCAGATGAAACAACCACAAAGTCGATCATCGACCTCCGGCCTAGGGTGTCCTGGTGCACTGATGGACACCCTTATGCTTGAACATGGTGTTCGTTATGGACAAGCTGTAGCTAGCACAGAAGTCCAATAACAGAACACCACTCGGGTTCAGATCAGAGGGGCCATTCCTCCCAATCACTCCCCTCCAGGTGTCACTGTCGCTGCCCACGTGGGCGTTGAAGTCCCCCAGTAGAACGACGGCCATTTGACATCATTATTATTTTTATTGTTCTCGATTGCTTAAACACATTTCTTGAAACTATGCCTCGTATTCTCAAAACAGTGAACACAAATCCATAATGTCTCACCCAATTCCCCAAACATCCTATTTTCAGGTCAAATGAAGCTCTACACTCAAAACCATTCACTCTTGCTGAAAAACCAAACTTTGCCCTCAGACAGGACACACAAGTCCTCAAAAACACACACACTACACAACATAGTCTTACACACTGGGGCAATAAATTCAAAACAACATTTCCAAAACTGGTAAGTTATGTTGCTTGTGGTAAAGAGTGTTGGTCGTGACAGGAGAGCCTCCACTCAAGGATACAATATGATGAACAAGTCTAAGAATGTTCCACATATGGTTGAAATACCATAATTTGCCTAGAAAGATAACATTCTGGAGTCAAGACTATAAAGGAGAAAGGATGCCCTCCCTTCACTGTCACACTATATAATCACTCTGTGACTGTACGACTGCTGGCCTTTTCTTGCAAGAAAATAAACCACATTAAAGACTATTGGAAATGTTTGTCTCTTATTCAGCGATAGAATTCTGTTTGCCACCACACCTCCCTGAAGGCTCTCGAGGCGACGGTAAAGTGACTCAAATTTGTCCTTACTCGTAGCCGAGCCTCCCTCATAGTCATATACCATGGACAAAGACATGGGCAACTAGAGTGGCTTGAATTTCATCTGAGACTGCTTGTCTTCTTGCCCTTCCTCCTCCTCATTCTTATCCCTCTTCCTTCATGTCTTTCTGGATCCATTATTCTAAAACACAATAAACTGATTTGGGCCCTTTTATTTAGGCTATCTATTGAAGGATCTGATTGATGTGTTCAATTTTGACTCTTAGTGTTTCCACTTGGGTAATTGTGTGCTAACTGAGCTGAAGCTGTGCTGACTTGAGTGAACAATATTGAATGCTAGTGCTTTCTAAAGGACAACATGTTCTAGGCAATGAGAAATGAAGGGATTTGTGTGTAGAGTTTTGCAGTGACAGTTCAACAAATCTGACTCATGTGTCAAAACAGGGAATATAGTTTAGGGATTTTTGATAAAGGGCATTATGGTTTTAAAATTTTTGTTCAAAAGCCTGGTTATAGTGTTTAAGCAATCGAGAAAAACAGTAACTTAAAATAAAATCAAGGTTGAACCACGGTCACATGGACTATTTTAATGATGTCTTTACTACCTTTCTGGGTCTTGAAAGTGGGAATAATGTTGCAGTCTATATGGGGGGTCAGAAAGCTTTTCATTTCATTTTCTTTTTTGGGTGAACTATCCATTTAAGGATGGAGACATGTATTTTTGAACACTGCAAAAAACGGAACAGGATATCATGCTCTAGAAAATTCAGTTTTAATAAACAATTATTGGTTGTAGTTTGTTTATTGTACTGCTTCCATCTGTTCAATTTTGTTTTAAGTTCTAAGTGCCAGTAACTCCATAGTGATTTCAAAGAGATCCAGGGCAAAACCCATCAGACTTTCACTTTCAGTTGGAGCCACTGATATGAAATCATGAGCTATCCAGTCATTATCAGTGGTTGGAGCTTATATTAGGACGGAGCAGCGGATCTGATCGAGACACCGCTCCACCCGAGACCATCAAAGCCCTGAGAACTTCTGACACTAAAAATGTGTGGAAACCGATGTTTAACCAACCGTGGAGATGAAGAAGTAGTAGAATATGGTAAGTGCTTTTTAATAGTTGGTCTTTATTTCCTAAAATAAATAATAATAATTTACAAAATAACAATTATGTGGGGAATTAATGTGGGGAAAAATTAATACAGTGAATTTACCCAAACAGAGAAAGTCAAAAAGTGGTTGTGCCCCGCTCTCCCACTACTTCTAAAATGTTTCATTTTCTAACGATGGTATATGTGTACATATTATGTGTCTGAATATTTCCAAATACTATGACAATTATGGAAGTTCATTGTTTTCACATTTAAAATAAATAAATATAAAATATATTATGTAAAATATAGTATTAATAACATATTATGAAGATGCAGAAGATCACTTCCTTTCTATTAAGAGTTCTTTTGAACAATTAGTGCTGTTGTGTGAAGGATTGAAGGCAAACCAAATCTCAGACTAGGGGAGCGCTAGGCACAACATAACACGGGGCTAGTTGTAACACACTTGTTTTAAATACTTCCACACATGCTAGCATGACGAAACTTGGTGTATATACTAGTTGCCATATCAACACTATAGAGAAAAAATTGCACCAAAATTATTATTTTTAAGTTAATTTTTCATCTCCATTTTTTGTGTTTATTTGAAATTAGACAAATCTGATATTATTTTAATCTCCAATATGTTATTTAACAGTTGAGATAGTTCTTTAATGCTTCGCTAACTAGCAGAAGACACTAGCCGGGGTTAAATCCCAGTTGTGCATTCGGGGCATGTTGTAACACTGCGTTACAATGTGCCCCTATTAGAAATATGATATTCTATTCTATACTTGTATTAATTCTATTGAGAAAACATGAGAAAAAGGTGAATAAAGACTGAGAGTCAATGTTCAGAAATTACTAATTAATTATTTGTTTTGAACTATGTTGTATAGCTTTATTTTCCTGTGTTCGTAGTCAAAATTCAAAAATGAGTTTAATTTAATTATTAAAAAATGCCATTATTTTATATGAAAAGGGTAATAATTGTATTTTATTGAGAAAATATTGTAGTTTGTCTTGTATATCTTTTTTATTAGATCAGATTTTAAGCTGTCATATGGTCATGTTACAATGTACCCCACCTATGGGGCATGTTGTCACATTTCACTTCCATTCTTTTGGGGTATATCAAGAAAAAAGTATATACTGTATTAATAAAACAAAACCACATAATTGTACTAGACATGTGGGAAATTAATGTGGAAAAAAATAAATACTCTGAACCATAGAGTAGATTTACACAAATTGAGAAAGTAAAAAAAAACTTTACTTTGTGCCCCGCTCTCCCCTAAATCACACCAAATACAGAACTTACAGCTTGCAGGAGTAAAACCAACTTGTCACTTTCACAATGTTCTAATATTCAGTGTGAAATAGCATAAATTGATATAAACATGTTGTTTTCTTCTAAATTTCTGTATCTATTTGCACTGCACTAACACTCATTTGTTTTATTTGCAGATGAACGACGTGGTATTCTTTATAGAAAAAGCAATTTGACTATTTCAAGTGACATAAATAAGAAATTATACAAACTGGAAACAAAAAAGCCAAATGTAAAACTCGCATTTCTTTCTGATTTAGGCGAAATCAAAGACATGAGTGACACAATTGACAGACCAAGAGATGCCCATGCAGAAGGCACTTACGCTGGAGCTGGAGCTGAAGTCGGTGAGGTAGTCGGAGCAATGGCTCGGGCAGAATTAGCCAGCGCATCGGCTAAAGCCGGTCCATGTTGTCACATTTCACTTTCAATCTAACATGTGAAATTAATGTGGGAAATTAATGTGGGTTGTTCCCCGCTCTACCACTACTTCTAAAATGTTTAATTTTCTAACGATGGTCTATGTGTACATATTATGTGTCTGAATATTCCCAAACACTATGACAATAATGGAAGTTCATTGTTGTCACATTTAAAATAAATAAATATAAAATAGATTATGTAAAATATAATATTACTAACATATTATGAAGATGCAGAAGATCACTTCCTTTCTTTTGAATAATTAGTGCTGTTGTGTGAAGGATTGAAGGCAAACCAAATCTCAGACTAAATCACACCAAATACAGAACTTACAGCTTGCAGGAGTAAAACCAACTTGTCACATTCACAATGTTCTAATATTCAGTGTGAAATAGCATAAATTGATATAAACCTGTTTTTTCTTCTAAATTTCTGAATCTATTTGCACTGCACTAACGCTCATTTGTTTTATTTGCAGATGAACGACGTGGTATTCTTTATAGAAAAAGTAATTTGACTATTTCAAGTGACATAAATAAGAAATTATACAAACTGGAAACAAAAAAGCCAAATGTAAAACTCGCATTTCTTTCTGATTTAGGCGACGTCGAACACCTCAGTGACACAATTGACAGACCAGGAGATGCCCATGCAGAAAGCACCTTCGCTGGAGCTGGAACATATGGAGGAATCGGTCTTGGAGGAGCCTATGCAAAAGCAGGAGTTGGACGAGCTCGAGCTGAATACAGTGTATTTGAGGCTGAAGCCAAAGGTCCCAACGCCTCGGCTGGAGCTGAAGTCGGTGAGGTAGTCGGAGCAATGGCTCGGGCAGAGATAGCCAGCGCATCGGCTAAAGCCGGTCCAGTTGGTGTGAAACTAGGACTTGGACTCGATACGGGATTATCTGTTGGTGAGAATGGGGCGGAGGTCAAAGTCCTGGGAACTGGATTCACAATTGGTCAAAAAACCAGTGTATCTGTTCTGGGTTCAGAAGCGTCTTTGTCTTGTGCAGTCATGTAGATATGAATTAACTTTTAATATTTTGAACATTTGCATGCACATTTATATACAGAACCACAAAAACAGAAACCTGAAAAAATACAACTTAAAAAAAGAAGCAGAATAGTGTTGTTGATGATGAGCTATAAATCCACAGTATTAAACTTTAACAATATGGAAACATAAAATGTTTTTTTATATATAATCCTACAACTGTTTTTGCTTTTGTTTTCATTTCAGAATAAATGTGTGTATGTGGTTATGCAGGTATGATATTGATTTTCTCTGTACTGTCATTGCCATGTGTAGAACTGTTATAATGTCCACAGAACTTTCTAGAGACATCAATGTTTCCATTTATGCAAAACTGAAAAATAAAAACTTTTGAAGCGTTCTTTTGTGTAAATATTCTAGCAAATGTTTTTGTCTTTCCATGATTTTGCATAAAATGGTGAACTGATTTTGTTTCAATCAATTAATTATTTCATCATTAGTGCAAAAGATATAAAAAGGTAAAATAGTTCAATAACCCTTGATGAGTGATTCTTCTGTGGTAAAATCCATGAACCATGAACTATAGCCTAAATGGGGCAGACATTAGTAGTAAAAATAATGCACAAATAAACTAACACATCAGTTATATAAGAATAAGTCTGACTCAAGGAAATGTTTTGGGGTTCTTATATAGAGAATGTAATACAAATAGATGAATATAGAAAATTTAAGATGGAGACTGTAACTCTAGTTGCTCAAAAGAGTATTGCTTATGACCAAGGAAGGGTCACATCATTTTTTTAGGTTTATAAATAAATAAATAATAAATATATAAATAAATGGAGGCTATACAAATTAATGAAAAAAATATTTATTTCCATATTTATTTATATTTCTACATTTCTTCCTCTGTATGTTAATGAGTGCATGTTTTACCTCAGACATCAGCAATCGAGCTCACAGTGGCAGAGCTGAAGATTTGAGCCCACAGTGACACCTTGTGGTGTGACCAGACCAAACGCAAGCCTATGCAAGTCATGCAGGGAATTAATGACTTAGAGAATGGCAATATGGTCAAAATCTTATATCACAGTTTAAGTCATTTAATATCACCTTAACTGTACATGGACATCCTGGGTGGCCATAAAACATTGTCCGGTTGAGATTTCAAAAATGTCTTGGCACACATGAACAAAAAAATCTATTTCTGAGCATAGTCACATTACAGCATTTTTACACAAGTGCTTAACACTTTTCACAGTGCTGTAGCTTTGCAGACAGGTTTCTTCAAGAGTCTTAGAGAAGTAAGTTCCCGTTCTGCAGACAGACAGACTTGATGATTGTGAGATCAGATCTTCATGTAATAATAATAATAATTAAAGCTGCAAGCAGCATTTATCGGGGTTCAGGCGGTTTAAGGCCTTTAAGCACATGTGTAAAAATATATTATGTTTTATTTAGCAAGCATGTAAATACTTAGAAAAACTTAAGAAACCAAAAGTAATTTATAAAAGATCATACAAGAGATTCAGTCAAGAAACATTTTGTACAGACGTAAATAATGTATGTTGGATGTTTATAAGGATGTTCATCCTGATAATGCATTGTCAGCATTTGAAAGATTATTTTACTCTTTGATGGACGAACATACACTTATGAGAAAAAAATACAGTGAAGAATGTTAGGGCACCATGGATTGTTAATGAGCTGAAAAACATTATGTTTGAGAGAGATGTGGCAAAGGGTACAGCAAACAGAACTGGGAACAAGGAGGATTGGGACGTCTATGGCAAATTAAGAAATCAAGTAGCTAAAATGAATAGGAAAAAGAAAAGAATGTTTAAAATAAGTGAATGTAGCCTAAATATGATTGTAAAAAAATGTGGAGTACACTCAATGAAATAATGGATAGGAAATCAAGTCAAATTCCTTCTTTTATTGATACAGGTGACTCATATTTAACTATTTTTAAACCATATGAAACTGGAAATTATTTTAATGATTTTTTTCATAAATAAAGTTGATAAATTAAGAGAAGAAATGTTGTTTGGCAGAACCAGTTTGCCACATCTTTAATATCAGTATTGAAAAAGGGATTTTTCCTTTTGCTTGGAAAGATGCAAAGGTTATTCATCTACAGAAAAATGCAGCACTGGGTTTTAATGGTCAGAATAGTCCATCAATAAGTTTGTTACCAGTTCTTAGCAAAGTATTGAAAATAGATAGTTTGTGAGCAAATTCAATTATTCTTTAAGGAGAATAATTTGCTCTCTAATTTTCAGCATTTATATTGAGAGAGAGCACAGACTGATGACAATAACTTGAGCAGTATTATTAGATTTTAGCTCAGCTTTTGATGTACTGGATCATAAATTACTGCTGGATAAACTGAAATGTTACAAATTTACTTCTCATACTGTACATTGGTTTATAAGTTAACTGTCTAATGGGATAATGTGTATTTTATAATGGAAGTTATTCAGATGTGAAAGAGTTGCAATACGGTGTGCCTCAAGGAAGTTGTTTAAGACCAATGATCTTCCTCTTGTTTTAAAGTGTGTGGACAGTCATGTATGCAGATGATAAAACATTATATTTACCTGCAACATCAATTAAGCAGTTGTCTACTGCTTTGAATGAGGAAATACAATTGGTCATAAAATAGTTACGGAATAATATGTTATGTTGGTTCTAAACTTGATAAAAACCAAAAGCATTGTGTTTGCATCAAATTGTATCAAAAGTTGATTGCATCAGAAGTAAAATTTGTCTGTAAAGAGTGTGCCTGTTGAACAGGTAGAGGAAGTAAGACTTCTTGGACTTATATTATATTATTGGACTTACTTATATTGGCTTGTTTTTTTTCAATCAAATCAAATTGAAACAAAAAAGCCAGAAACAACTTTTCTATTGGCCGTTATTGGGGGTGTGTCAGTCATTAACAACCAGAGAGTGCCGCAGTCACAGTTCACTTTGCACACAGACGATAGGCTTTTGGATAAGTAATAATTAGACAAGTACAATCGTTATAATACCAGTTTTTATTAAACATAAAAAATGCATAAGTGGCTTATTAAAAAACAGGCACCTTGTCCTTCACCCTCCATGCAAGCTGCCTCTGTCGAGCTCAGCGCATCTGAAGGAGATGCGATGCGACTCATTCTGGGAGGAGTATTTCCCTCAGTGTGGAAGTAGGCCTGCCAACCCACCTAAAAGGAGACGGATTCACGACTTGTCAGTAGTGCTATCTTGTACACAATAGGGCATGGCGGTGACTCTGATGACCAGACTGCTCCTAATAATAATACATATATATATTTAAAAAAAAATTTGTCGCCTCTGCTAATCATATCATAATTTCAATAGCTTTTATTTCAACTCACTAGGTCTCCTGACCCTCTGTAGCCTAATATGTTATGTTTCCTTTTATCTAGGCCTACATGTTTACATTAACATTCATTTAGCACTTTTAATTTACACTTTTATCCAAAGCCACTTACAACAAGAGAATAACATTCAAATACTGTTCTCATACTGTTCAAATGAGCATATCAAACTTGTTTACCTGGGGCCGTATTCACAAAGAATCTTATAAGAGCTCCTAACTGGCGAGTTTAAGAGAAACTCCTAAAAATAATGGGCGTGTCACTCATAACTTTAGACTACTGTGTTTTACTAAGAGCAATTCACGAAGCATTTTAGCCCTAAAAGTAGCACTTAAGTCTGGGAAAGCTTAGAAGAAGAAACAAATTAATGTACCTCTTGTCTATACAAACGTTACTTCGGATTCATTTAAAAAACTGTCTCGTCCTTCTCGGTAGCGTAGCACATCTTCTCACACTCATCACCAGGCATCATCAGACCGTGATCTGATATATATGAATCTGTCAATAATAATAATAATATCATCATCATCATCATCATCATATTATTATTATTATTATTATTAATGTTGACCTGGTTTAACTAACTTTTATGTGATAGCCCTATAGTCTAATAGGGGTCCTGTGCCTATATCTGGGTTCCTGGCTTAGAAAAAGATCTGCACTAAAACAGATTGTGTGTAGTATAGCTTAATTTTGCGCCGATTTGTCAATTGTTTATGTTGACGACAGGATGCAGAAGCTATTCGCCTCCTAGAGGAAAACCACCAGGATCGATGTGAATGGTGTAAAAAGGTACGCCACGCCTCTACTCTGGAAAGAGTCGCCTCCACCTCTGAACGCACCCAAGGAGGCGGTCATGGCCCTGCTACGCAGCACAGAGCGGAAATTATCTAGAGAACCTAGTATGGCTGCGTCTTATGAATCAGAGATTCAGAAACTGCTGCAGGCAGCTTACGTCACACCACTGACATCTGCAGAATGTGTTATTAAAGTGTTAATAAAGAACAGAACGATAAGAACAGCAATTCCACTGCGCGCGGCAAGGCCACACCACACACACACGCGCATCTGACAGATGCGAAACAACATCATCAAATCAGCAGGACAGTAGTGGACAGTGTGTAAAAACCAAAAACAATGCTTGGTCATAGTCTGGCTCAGCGGCCACATAAACCACGTTATATAAACAACATTGACTAGGCAACTACATAAACGTAGATTTGCTTACTTTTGATGACTAGCTTATAACAGGAGACGACGGGGCTGGGGGTCGCACACAGTTTTAAATTCGAACACATTATTCTCTGAGTGTAGTGTACACTACACACACCGGCGGCGTCTGTCCGCGGCGCCCAGCAACGGCTCAGGACCTTGTTCAAAATCTTGCCGCGTCACAGAGCGCTATTTACATAGTTTTATATTAAATTTACATTTATTTGTCTCAAATCGTAGTTAATGAATCTGACTTAACCCTGGGCTGCAATATACGTTTAGTTTTATATTCATGCACAGAAATCAGCTGCTTGAATGAAAATTGCTGACATTATCGGATTTTCAGGTGAGAGTTGTCCTAGACGCGGCGCTGCGCGTCCAGTGTGCGACCCCCTTAAGAGTTGAACACTGCAATGATTTCGTTATTGTCCAACAATGCAGTCAATTCTCCTGAACATCTGCATTATCTTCCTCCTGTGTGCGTGGTCTTTTTGACACAAACTTGTTGCTCTGTTTTCATTTTAGTTTAACATAACGTTCCTTAGCTAAACTTCAGTGTCCCTCTGTGAAATGTGCTCGTCGTTGTGAAGGGGGGATGGGCTGTTCGCAATCATCCGAGTCTGCGCGCTACGCGGGCATTTCGTCATCACCATGACAACCAAACAAGAATCAAGAAACATTAAGATTTATTTTTATAGGTCAAAATTGTTATAATCGCAACATAATTTCCTAGGCTACCTTGTGAGGCCACTGAGTGACTAGATGGGCCTGACTGACAGGTGGGTGGGCCCAGGCCCACCCAGGCCCACCCGTAGCTACGCGAGTGTCAGTGGATCTGAGTCCCCAGTCATGGTACATACCACATCATATGGTTCATCACAATGCAAAGAACCGTATTGTCTTCAATTGTTCTTTTGAGTACCAGGGTCAGTCTTTGAATGAACATCTTTTGCCCGGTCCTACCTTAAGTGCTAGCTTGTTGGGAGTTCTCCTCCGCTTTCGAGAACATTCTGTGGCCATCTGCAGTGACGTGAAGGGTATGTTCCATCAAATCCATCTCATTATAGGTAATAGTGGCCCACATTCTGATTAGCATAGGTATTTAAGTAAGACAGTGATAACATGAGTTAGTCAGTTAGCAGGAGACCTACACAAAATAAAACTCAAAACGAAGTATTTTGAACATCTTCCAAGAGCAAGCGGTTTGCGAATCCTGCATTGAACTCCGAGATTTGAGAAGCAGTCGTCAGTAAAATAAAGGGAACACAGCAAAAGATTAGGATTATACTGCTATGATATCGTGGTAAAGATGAACTTTAACCGCTGATTCTTCACATACTCATTCTTGGGCAGTGAAAATAAAACTGGCTTTACTGTCATATTGTAGGGCACAGCGTCTTCTCAACATGATGCTATCCAGCATCCACAGGGATCAGCTGTAGAGTTTGAAGGGTTTCCAGTTTTCCCTGGTGTCAGCAATATGCTAATGTTTCGTCTTGACGTCACAACTAAATGGCTTATGACTTGTTACACAAGTTTTAAAGTTTTAACACTTTCAGATTTAAAACTTTGCAGGATATTTTCATTCACTTAGGCCTCGTTTATACTGCTATATTTCGCGTTTGTCCATCCGTTCAAGAACCCCCTTTAATCATGTGCAGCATTTCAGATAGTATGTCAAGTGTAAATACGTGAATCGGATATGGGTCACAATTGAAAGAACATGTAAACGGGTGGTCAAAAAAATCGGATATAGACAACAAATCAGAATTGGGCATCAAGACCTGCAGTGTAAACGGGGCCCATCCTCCCTTTGCAGACGCGCGTCGGGTTTGCTCTCATCATTAAACTGCGGAGACGTCGCCTAATGCCTCAGAAAATCCGATCTGCCTTTTTATATGACAGTCGCATTGGCACATATCTGATTTATATCAGATTTATTTCCACATATGAATGAGGCCTGAAAGCAATCTCGAAATATCCGAATGCATGCCTTTTTTTCCTGTTTACACTGTCATAGAACACATCCGATCTGTGTCACATATGAGCAAAACATCAGATTTGGGTTACATTTCACTTACAGTGTAAACGAGGCCTCAGTGCTGTTACACACTACATGAAAGGTCATTTTCAAAAATCCATAATAAGGGGCACTTTAATTTTCCTGGCTTTTATTTTGTGATTATTTTAATTCCTTACTGTGTAAAGCACTTTTAATTGCCAAAGTGTATGACGTGCTATATGAATAAAACTGCCTTGCCTAATGTTGGATCACAATAAAAAAATAAAATGGATGTAATTGATTGTGACAGTGAATAAAGAATATGCTGATGTACATGGACTTAAGTCACTTTTTTGGAATTTATTAAATTCAATAGCATTCATGTAAAATATAAAAAATAAAATAGTACTGTTTTATACCGTAAAAATAAGTCGCAGTAAGGGCATTATACTGTAAAATGAAATTGCGGTATGGGCATCATACTGTAAAATGAAATTGCAGTAAAGGCATCATACTGTAAAATTAACTTGCGGTAAGGGCATCATACTGTAAAATTAAACTGCGGTAAGGGCATCTTACTGTAAAATTTAATTTCAGTAAGGCTGTCATATACTGTAAAATTAAATTGCTGTAAGGGCATCATACCGTAAAACACATTTTACAGGTAAGCTACTGTAAAGGTGAACTTACAGTAACTTACTGGCAATAGTGCTGCCAGTAAGTTACCGCAAAAATGCGATAAAATGTGTAACAGTGCATTTATAGATCTCCTCTGCTGTCACAGTTAACATTACAAGAAATGGAGTTGGAGAAAGTGGTTTTGTTTTAAAGTAAATAAAAACCCACAGCTTCCTTTTACTGTTTCTAAAAATTAAGATGCTGTGTTAGTTTGAGCCACGAGCCTACGAGGGGGGAGGGGGGCCTCCAAGATTTTGTGCCCAGGGGCCACCGATTTCTAAATCTGTGCCTGAACTCTTCCCCTGGCTCTTACAACAACGTCACTGCATTAATTTGAGTCTAAACTCAAATCCTACTTGTTTAACCTTGTTTTTCTTAGACATTTTCCATAACTCTGTATTACAGGCATAAATAATGTATCCTTACGTACCATCTTTTGCATTTGCCTTTTCTTCAACTGCCCACCTTCTATGCTGTCTGTAAATAGTGTTGTTGTTTTAATAAGTTGACAAAACTCTAAAATTTAATGCAATCAGTTGCCTCAAAATTGTTCAGTTAAGAAATTCAAAGTTTAAGTAAACAGAGCTGGAAGCTTTGTATTTTGTACTCGTACATTTTAATTGTTATTCATGTGAAATATTTGAGTACACTAAATTATTCATTTAACTTAAAATTTTCATGTAACTTTAATGTGAACATTTTTATCAGTATAAGCTTAGCTAGCTATAACAAGATCAATAAATGCTAACTTGCTAATTGTTTAACATGTTAACATTAGCATGGTATAGCATTTGCTGTATAATACAATATAGAGCTTTTAACATACTGTTACGTGCTCTCAAACCAAACCGCATGTAGCTACCACTTGTCACCATGATGGTAACTTTATTAAAAAAATATGCATAAATTAGTATAACAAAACATGAATCACTACTAAATCTCTCACTTAACATTAATCTTTCACAAAAGAAATGATATTTTGAGCGTTATGGTTTACAGTGTTCGATTGGAAAGCGATATGCAACTGCAGTCGCTCATGTCTTGGACTGGGCAAATGTCTACTGTCCATTTATGATGTATGAACTGACTGTTTGTTCTTCACTGTTACTGTGAAGCGCCCTTGAGCTTGGCAAAGTTGCTGTATAAATGAAACATATTATTAAGCCGCTATATAAAGGCCACTATTATTATTAATATTAATTTTATTACTATTATTTACAAGGTTTTGGATGTTTTTGAGGCACTTGTCAGCCATTAGTGGAACATTTAAATGTAAATATAAATCTAAACATTGTAAATGTAACATTTAAAACTATCTATTGTAAATATCTGGTGTGATATAAATTCTAAATATAAAATATATCTTCAAATAATAAACCTAAAAAAAGAAGTAAGCAATTGTGACCCTTACTTGGTCATAAGCAATACTCTTTTGAGCAACTAGAGTTACAGTGTCCATCTTAAATTTTCTATATTCATCTATTTGTACTACATTTTTCTCTAAGAACCCCAAAACATTTCCTTGAGTCAGACTTATTCTTATATAACTGATGTGTTAGTTTATTTGTGCTTTTTTTTTACTACTAATGTCTGCCCCATTTAGGCTATAGTTCATGGTTCATGGATTTTACCACAGAAGAAGCACTTATCAAGGGTTATTGAACTATTTTACCTCTTTATATCTTTTGCCATAATGATGAAATAATGAATTGATTGAAACAAAATCACAGTTCCCCATCTTATGCAATATCATGGAGAGACAAAAACTTTTGCTTGAATATTTACACAAAAGAACGCTTCAAAAGTTTTTATTTTTCAGTTTTGCATAAATGGAAACATTGATGTCTCTAGAAAGTTCTGTGGACATTATAACAGTTCTACACATGGAAATGACAGTACAGAGAAAAGCAATATCATACCTGCATAACCACATACAAACATTTATTCTGAAATTAAAACAAAAGTCTCATCAGTTGTAGGATTATAAAATGTAAAATGTAATTTTTTTATTTTCTGTTTTTGTGGTTCCGTATAAAATTGTACATGAAAATGCTCACATTTAATTAAGATCTGTATGACTACAGGCCTTAAAAAGACACTTCTGAACCCAGAACAGATACACTGTTTTTTGAACCAGCTGAGAATCCAGTTCCCAGGAATTTGGCCTCCACCCCACCCAGACCAATAGATACACCCGTATCGAGTCCAAGTCCCAGTTTCGCACCAACTGGACCGGCGTTAGCCGATACACTGCCTAATTCTGCCCGAGCCATTGCTCCGACCTTAGCCAGACTGGCTTCAGCTCCAACCGAGGCGTTGGGACCTTTGGCTTGGGCCTTGAATATACTGCATTCAGCTCCAACTCGTCCATATCCTGCTTTTGCATAGACTCCAGCCTTAGGAATCCTCTTACCTCCATATGTTCCAGCTCCAGCGTAGGTGCTTTCTGCATAGACTTTTCCTGGTCTGTCAAATGTGTCAATCATGTCTATGGCGCTGCCTAATAGATACAGACATTTAGAAAAAAGAAACAGGTTTATATGAATTTATGCTATTTCACACTGAATATTAGAACATTTTGAATGTGACAAGTTGGTTTTACTCCTGCAAGCTGTAAGTTCTGTATTTGGTGTGATTTAGTCTGAGATTTGGTTTAACTAATCCTTCACACAACAGCACTAATTGTTCAAAAGAACTCTTAAAAGAAAGGAAGTGATCGTCTGCATCATCATAATATGTTAATAATGCTATATTTTACATAATACATTTTATTTTAACTCAATATATTTTTTGTTTAATTAAAAATAATATATGACAATAATGAACTATTCCATACAGAGATTGCATTGTCAGTGTTTGGGAATTTCTCAGACACAGAAAATATTTACACATATACCACAGTTAGATATAAGTAAATATATACACAAATAAAATAAAATTAATTAACAAATAACACTTAAATGTTTTTTTTTTTTTATAGATAAAGACCAACTATTAAAAAGCACTTACCCTCTTCTTCATCTCCTTCGTAGATTAAACTTTTGTTTCCGGACATTTCTGAGTGTCAGAAGATCTCAGGGTTTTGATGGTCGCCGGTGGAGGGGTGTCTCGATCAGATCCGCTGCTCCGTCCTTATATAGGCTCCAACTGAAAGTGAAAGTGCGATGGGTTTTGCCCTGGATGTCTTTGAACATCACGTAGGCTCGTGACCCAAACTAACACAGCATCTTAATTTTTAGAAACAGTAAAAGGAAACTGTGGGTTTTTATTTACTTTAAAACAAAACCACTTTCTCCAACTCCATTTCTTGTAATGTTAACTGTGACAGCAGAGGAGATCTATAAATGCACTGTTACACATTTTATCGCATTTATGCGGTAACTTACTGGCAGCACTATTGCCAGTAAGTTACTGTAAGTTCCCCTTTACAGTAGCTTACCTGTAAAATGTGTTTTATGGTATGATGCCCTTACAGCAATTTAATTTTACAGTATGACAGCCTTACTGAAATTTAATTTTACAGTATGATTGTGACGAAGAGGCTGAGGCAGTCGGATCCATCTGCAGTATTTTATTA
The DNA here is from genome assembly GCF_964197995.2 of Scardinius erythrophthalmus. Classification (NCBI taxonomy): domain Eukaryota; kingdom Metazoa; phylum Chordata; class Actinopteri; order Cypriniformes; family Leuciscidae; genus Scardinius; species Scardinius erythrophthalmus. The sequence continues at coordinate 30,277,977 of NC_138245.1, read as the reverse complement.
ACACATGCAGGTAAGCCAGCAGAGATAAACAGTCATAGAACTCAAGAGCACTAGGCAAGGCCAGTAGAAATAACTCAAAGCAGCACACAGGTAAGGGCAATCCAAGAATCGTAACTCAAACAGGCATAGGTCAGGGCTGGCAGCTTAGGTTAAAAAACTGATCAGAGTCCAAGTCAAAATCACAAGAGCAAACACGAGAAGTAAGCTAGAGACAGCGTTTGGGTAAGACAAGACTTCACAAATGAACAATGAGCAGAGCAGTCCAGATAAAGGGGAGCTGAGGGTACACAGGTGATAATAATGCAATGATAAGGAGACTAATCAGGAGATAATGAGCAGAGGTGGATAATGGGAAATGCAGTCCTAATACGCAGGAGAGAGGGATCTGGTGAAACCAGGAGGAGGCGTTGTCGAGCGTTCCGTGACAATAATGCCCCTACTTGAAGTTAATTTTACAGTATGATGCCCTTACTGCAATTTCATTTTACAGTATGATGCCCATACCGCAATTTTATTTGACAGTATTATGCCCTTACTGCGACTATAAAAATAGATACAGTATAAAACACTGTTTTATTATTTAAATTTTACATGAATGCTATTGAATTTAATAAATTACAAAAAAGTGACTTAAGTCCATGTACATCAGCATATTCTTTATTCCCTGTCACAATCAATTACATCCATTTTATTTTTTTTATTGTGATGCAACATTAGGCAAGGCAGTTTTATTCATATAGCACGTCATACACTTTGGCAATTAAAAGTGCTTTACACAGTAAGGAATTAAAATAATCACAAAATAAAAGGAAAATTAAAGTGCTCCTTAATATGGATTTTTGAAAATTACCTTTTATGTAGTGTGTAACAGCTCTAACGTCCCTTTGCAGACGCGCGTCGGGCTTGCTCTCATCATTAAACCGCGGAGACGTTACCTAATGCCTCAGAAAATCCGATCTTCCCCATACACAAAAGAAATATATTTGAAATATATTTTCAGAGTATATTTTGGAATATATGCAAATATCTGAAATTGGTCCAATAAATATATATTTCACACTTAACATCATATATTTTTGTTATATTTCAGAATATATTTCAATGTATTTTTTTCTGTATGTGTCCCCAAAAGTGTCAAAAATAGATGTGGCATATATTCCAAATACATTGGAATATATTCTGAAATATAACAAAAATATATGATGTTAAGTGTGAAATATATATTTATTGGGCCAGTTTAAAATATTTGCATATATTCCAAAATATACTCTGAAAATATATTTCAAATATATTTCTTTTGTGTGTGGGTCCTGTTTATATGACAGTCGCATTGGCACATATGTGATTTATATCTGATTTACTTCCACATATGAATGAGGCCTGAAACCGATCTCGAAATATCCAAAAGCATGCCTTCTTTTTTTCCTGTTTACACTGTCATATGCCTCGTTTCCACTGAGCGGTACGGTACGGTACGGTACGGAACGGTACGCGTTTATTTGCGTTTCCACTATCAAAAGTTGTGAATGGTACCAAAATGCCGAACCGTACCGTACCACTTTTTAGGTACCCTTCCATTGGGGTACCTAGCACAGTGGAACGGTACTAAAAGGTGGAGCTAGACTCACCGCAGGACGTTGATTGGTTGACAGAGAATCGTCACTTGCGCGTGCTACAAGAGGAATGACAACATAAGAAGCGCCATTTTTTAATATACAGTTTAATATAATACTACTGTTACTGTATCACGAAATGTAATTTTAAGAGTTTTTCAGGCGAGAATGTAGTTGTTTAAAGCTCAAATCTGTGGTTTATTTATAAAGATGATTTTTTTTCCCCCGGTTGTGAGATCCATGCGTTCAGCGGGCGCTCGGCGCTCATGTTTCCCGGCTGGATGAGCCTTGCCTCGGCGTTCGTCGCAGACTCCGACGGTAGTGGTTAAACATAAGATATAATTCGTTTTGTGTAGACCTAACGGGCGATCTTTGGTCTCGTGAGTATATAATGAGTTCCCTGTCAATCGTTTTGGCTGAGGGCTAAGTTTAGTTTTATATTAATGTTATTTGTGTTTAACTACTTGTAATGTTAGAGCGCTGCATTTGGATATTTGACTGAATTGTTTGCTTTATTTCTTATTGTATAGCTTCTTGTACTTTACTTAAACTTTTATATAGGCTATTATTGATAAAACTGAAATTTTACAAAAAGAAATATGGTTTCTTGTCATTTTTTATTACAAGATTATCACTGATGTTTATTGCAACATTTGTACAAATGCATATATATTGCCTGGAATATGTTTATTTTATTTATTTTTTTAAACGAAAAGAGGTAACGTTAGGGTTGTGTTTATATTTCGTTTCGTTATAACGTATAACGTGCAGTGAATAATCAATATGCGTTGCGCATGAACCACATTTGTGTCCCTATAATGTTTAATTTATTTAAATGAAAACGAAAAGAGGCAGAGTGGTGTTTTATAACATATTTCGTTTTATTGTTGCTTAAAATGTACAGACAGAGTAACCGAGATAACCGGTGTATCAGCGACGCTTTTAAGAACGCGCTGTACCATTTGCATGTAGGAGTCGCACATGGCAAGTACAAACTTTGCGTACTTGATATTGAGAAAAGCCTAATGTCGGCGCTTGTCTTCTTGTGACAAACATGTCGAGGAGCAAGAACAAGATCTGCTGCATGTCATCCATTGTAGTTTACTATGCTCTTCTTCGCGCGAAAATGACGTGGATCGAAACACCACGCCTATCAAGTAAGGGTACTGTTGGCAGTGGAAACGCTAGCCAGATCATGGTTAACAGACCCGTACCGTACTGTCCCGTACCGTACCGTACTGCTCAGTGGAAACGAGGCAATAGAACACATCCGATCTGTGTCACATATGAGCAAAAAATCGGAATTGGGTTACATTTCACTTACAGTGTAAACGAGGCCTCAGTGCTGTTACACGCAACCCACTACATGAAAGGTCATTTTCAAAAATCCATAATAAGGGGCACTTTAATTTTCCTTGCTTTTATTTTGTGATTATTTTAATTTCTTACTGTGTAAAGCACTTTTAATTGCCAAAGTGTATGACGTGCTATATGAATAAAACTGCCTGGCTAATGTTGCATCACAATAAAAAAATAAAATGGATGTAATTGATTGTGACAGTGAATAAAGAATATGCTGATGTACATGGACTTAAGTCACTTTTTTGGAATTTATTAAATTCAATAGCATTCATGTAAAATATAAAAAATAAAATAGTACTGTTTTATACCGTAAAAATAAGTCGCAGTAAGGGCATAATACTGTCAAATGAAATTGCGGTATGGGCATCATACTGTAAAATGAAATTGCAGTAAAGGCATCATACTGTAAAATTATACTGCGGTATAATTCCACTTCCTGCTCAGCTGTTCGGACGCTCTTGCTTACTGCTCCGCGCTTTGCTCTATCGCTTTTACATTTTATCTCCTATTTTTATATTTTATTTCCTTTATTTTATTTCCTTTTATCACCTAATTTTAACTTTAGCAAATCAGCACAGTGCTCATACGACAAAGTTTGGATTGCTACAAAAACTGAGAATTCTTTTACCCGACCAGCTTACATTCCGTGAAAGGAAAACACAACTGCCTCAAAGATAAGAGAAAATGCCTCTTCTGGAATCTACTTGCTGCACCAACTGCCACAGACTTTTACAAAGGATTGCAGTTCTTGAAACAAAGTTACTTATGGGACCACCAAACCAGACGGAGAAAGCGCTCATAAAGATAATAAACAATATTCGCTTAAATACTGATTCAGGCAAATTATCAGTGCTGGTACTACTCGACCTCAGTGCTGCATTTGACACTGTGGATCATAACACACTTCTTGACAGGCTGGAAAACTGGGTGGGGCTTCCTGGGATAGTCCTAAAATGGTTCAGGTCATACTTAGATGGGAGAGGTTATTATGTGAGTATAGGAGACCATAAGTCTGAGTGAACATCCATGACTTGCGGAGTCCCTCAAGGCTCAATTCTTGCGCCACTCCTGTTCAACCTGTATATGCTCCCAATGAGCCAAATAATGAGAAAGAACCAAATTGCTTACCACAGCTATGCAGACGACACACAGATTTACTTAGCCCTATCGCCTAACGATTACAGCCCCATTGACTCCCTGTGCCAATGCATCGATGAAGTCAATAGTTGGATGTGTCAAAACTTTCTTCAGTTAAACAAAGACAAAACTGAAGTCATTGCTTTTGGAAACAAAGATGAAGTTCTCAAGGTGAACGCATACCTTCACTCTAGGGGTCAAACAACTAAACATCAAGTCAGGAATCTTGGTGTGACACTAGAGTCAGACCTTAGTTTCAGTAGTCATGTCAAAGCAATAACTAAATCAGCATACTATCATCTGAAAAATATTGCAAGAATTAGATGCTTTGTTTCCAGACAAGACTTAGAGAAACTTGTGCATGCTTTCATCACCAGCAGGGTGGATTATTGTAATGGACTCCTCACTGGCCTTCCCAAAAAGACCATCAGACAGTTGCAGCTCATACAGAACGCTGCCGCCAGGATTCTGAGCAGAACCAGAAAATATTAACAAATCACACCAGTCCTCAGGTCTTTATACTGGCTCCCAGTTAAATTTAGGATTGATTTTAAAGTATTATTACTGGTATATAAATCATTCAATGGCCTAGGACCTCAATACATTGCAGATATGCTCACTGAATATAAACCCAACAGATCACTCAGATCAATAGGATCATATCAGCTAGAAATACCAAGGGTTCACTCTAAGCATGGCGAGTCCGCTTTTAGCTATTATGCCAGCCGCAGCTGGAACCAGCTTCCAGAGGAGATCAGATGTGCTCCTACAGTAGTCACTTTCAAATCCAGACTCAAAACACATCTGTTTAGCTATGCATTTAATGAATGAGCACTGTACCAATGTTCATCTGACTGTTTGTACTGTACTGTATTTTATTTATTATTTTTCTAAACTGTTTTAATTATTCTTATTTCTTTTTATTATTTTAATTTCTTCTATTTAAAGCACTTTGAATTGCCATTGTGTATGAAATGTGCTATATAAATAAACGTGCTTTGCCTTGCCTTGCCTTGCCTTGCGGTAAGGGCATCTTACTATAAAATTAAATTTCAGTAAGGCCATCATACTGTAAAATTATACTGCGGTAAGGGCATCTTACTGTAAAATTAAACTGCGGTAAGGGCATCATGCTGTAAAATTATACTGCGGTAAGGGCATCTTACTGTAAAATTAAACTGCGGTAAGGGCATCATGCTGTAAAATTATACTGCAGTAAGGGCATCTTACTGTAAAATTAAACTGCGGTAAGGGCATCATGCTGTAAAATTATACTGCGGTAAGGGCATCTTACTGTAAAATTAAACTGCGGTAAGGGCATCATGCTGTAAAATTATACTGCGGTAAGGGCATCTTACTGTAAAATTAAACTGCGGTAAGGGCATCATGCTGTAAAATTATACTGCAGTAAGGGCATCTTACTGTAAAATTAAACTGCGGTAAGGGCATCATACTGTAAAATTATACTGCGGTAAGGGCATCTTACTGTAAAATTAAACTGCGGTAAGGGCATCATGCTGTAAAATTATACTGCGGTAAGGGCATCTTACTGTAAAATTAAACTGCGGTAAGGGCATCATGCTGTAAAATTATACTGCAGTAAGGGCATCTTACTGTAAAATTAAACTGCGGTAAGGGCATCATGCTGTAAAATTATACTGCAGTAAGGGCATCTTACTGTAAAATTAAACTGCGGTAAGGGCATCATGCTGTAAAATTATACTGCGGTAAGGGCATCTTACTGTAAAATTAAACTGCGGTAAGGGCATCATGCTGTAAAATTATACTGCAGTAAGGGCATCTTACTGTAAAATTAAACTGCGGTAAGGGCATCATGCTGTAAAATTATACTGCGGTAAGGGCATCTTACTGTAAAATTAAATTGCTGTAAGGGCATCATACCGTAAAACCCATTTTACAGGTAAGCTACTGTAAAGGGGAACTTGCAGTAACTTACTGGCAATAGTGCTGCCAGTAAGTTACCGCAAAAATGCGATAAAATGTCTAACAGTGCATTTATAGCTCTCCTCTGCTGTCACAGTTAACATTACAAGAAATGGAGTTGGAGAAAGTGTTTTTGCTTTAAAGTAAAGAAAAACCCACAGTTTCCTTTTACTGTTTCTAAAAATTAAGATGCTGTGTTAGTTTGAGCCACGAGCCTACGAGGGGGGAGGGGGGCCTCCAAGATTTTGTGCCCAGGGGGCACACTCCCTTCCGCCCAGTCCCGTTTACGCACACACCCATTATTACTACACGCGCTCATTCTCTCCAGCTGTATCTCGTCACCTCATCTTCCTCTCCCCTCTCTCCTCACCTGTTTCCCATCTTCTATCATTAGTCTCTCTATTTCTAGTCCCCTTTCTCTTATCCTCTGTCGGATTATTGCTGACTGTCACGTATGTTACTGATCGCTATCTCTATCTACAGAGGTTCTGACCCCAGTCCTGTCGAGTGTTACACTGTGTGGTATCTACCTCCTGTTATTTGTTCTCTCTTTGTGCTCAGCCAGTTTTCCCTGCTGAGAGGAGTTGCTGTGGGTTCGTGGTCTCGCCAGAATCCAGTAGCCCCGCTTTCACCAACCTGACCAGACGCTGCAGATCAGCGCTGCTTTCTGTTTGTGATTTAAGTAGAGACCTGCTGTTATATTGTCACTCGTTTTCTGTTGGACATTATATTAAGAAGAGACTTGTTTTCTGTCTGCCTATTCGGCCTGCCTTGTTTCTATTAAAGAGAACTGAATCTGCTTCACGCCTTCGGGTCCCTGTCTATCTCCACATACCTGACATTCTTATAGAGAAAAATGTAAAACACATAGATGAATATAGAAAATTGAAGATGGACACTGTAACTCTGGTCTAGTTGCTCAAAAGAGTATTGCTTATGACCAAGTAAGAGTCACAATTGTTTTTTTTTTAGGTTTATTATTTGAAGATATAGGCCTATTTTATTTTTAGAATTTATATCACACCAGATATTATATTTACAATAGATATTTTTAAATGCTGCATCTACAATGTTTAGATTTACATTTAAATGTTCCACTAATGGCTGACAAGTGCGTCAAAAACATCCACAGCCTTGTAAATAATAGTAATAATAGTAATATTAATAATAATAGCGGCCTTTGCACTTTCAATGTTTGAACCCAAATGATATAGCAGCAAAAAACTGATTTCAGAATCAAACTGAACTTCGGTCATTCCAAAATAAAAGTCACAGAAGAGCAGCGTCGACTCTCTGCGTCATTTGAAAAGAAACAGTTAATCAAAAAATTAATATGGTGTCATGTCGCCCCAAGCCATATGCTGGTAGTTTATATAAATATTAAACAGACAACAGTCTTTCTGAAATCTCAACTATTTCTGTATTATTAGCCTGATAAATTAAAAATATTTTAAATCACTAAAATACAGACAAAAAGATATAAAAATACAACAAAAGAAAAAGATTCAAGGCTATGAGACAATTAATTTGCATTTTATTTAATTTTTGTTGACAAGACTGAATCGCTTTTACTCAAAGAGAAATACAGGCTTTTAAGTAAAGTTGAAAATGACAGCTTATGAAATGCTTAAAATATTTAAAAAAACTGATAGTGATGCGTATTATTAACATACCACAGAGTATATGAGGCACACATTAATAAAGCATGCACCACTGGCAACATTCCAGCATTAGGAAATATCTCCGTCATTATCCTCAGGCACAGTGATCTGACAGCAGTCGTTTGGGGACGTAGTCGTTTCCTGGCACTGCAAGGACAGTGAAGGAGCACGTCATGTTCTGACAAAAACAAGAAATATATATATTATATTTATATATTCACATTTCAAACAAAATGCATGCAAAAATAATTATACATTTGTTCACATAATTCAATTACATGCAAAATTATTTTATATTTATATATGCATTGCATTGAATTATTGCATTGAATTATTGCTTTGCATTGCATTACATTATTGCATTGCCCAAAATGCAAATAGCATTTACACTGGGGTTCAAACTGCATATGCCTCAAATATATGTACATAACCAGAAAATGTTACATTTCTGTAGTAGTGCTCTTCATTTGTCCCAAAAAAAGATTTGATATTTATTAACATGCATCACAAAACACCAGAAAACACTAACTCTGAACCCTGATTAGATGTAGTGTCTCACCTCAGCGTTAGCCTGTAAAGCACAGTGTGTCAGATTCACACTCGCCTGATTCTCACACACAGTCTCTTCAGCCTGGACCTGTAACATGTGTTTAACCCGTGCAGGAGGAAACAGCTGCAACACACACACACACACACACACACACACACACACACACACACACACACACACACTATTAGCGAATCCATCAGAGTACAGCAGACGTGCGTCACGTGATGAGCATGACACTTACCTGAGTCGTGTCTGATATGATGTCCACCACTTTAAACGCGTACGGGTAGCTACTCCTGCGATTGTGGAAGTTCATGGCAAAGTTCGCCACGCTGATGACATCACTGTTGTAATTTTCTAACATGCCTTCCCCTGAAACAATAAGAGCTGAGAAAATGGATGCAAAGAGGATCAGAGTGCAAACCATCCTGGCAGGATCCGAATCTGTGGGAACAAAGGCAGTCAGAATCATAGGTGTGTGTCAGTATGATGGTGCAACATTAACAGTCATAAAACACAGACGGTTTAACACACCTCTGTTTATTCGTCAGTGAAAAGCTTCTCGTGTTTCTGCATTCTGCTGATGAGAGACGCCCATGCTTGAGTTCATCTAACTGACTCAAACACTAGAAGAGATGCAAAGCTTTTCCATCGCAAAAATCCATTTCATATTCACTGCAGCTGATGGTGCGCGTCATCTGAGGTCACATGACCAGCCCAGGACCCGATCAGAGCAGCGGGCTAGCAGATCTCCTGCTGAAAAACCCTCAAGGAACGATTCTTGCTGGGGAAAAACTGCTTTAACAAAACGGTTTGCTGGTTTTCATGGTGTAAACTGGTTTCAGAGTGCCCAAAACTATCGAACCAAACCAGCCTGACCAGTATAATCCGGCCAGTTGCTCGTATTTAGCACAAATAAACACACGCAAACCACTTTAGTTTAAACAGCATTAAAGTTAATATTTGATAAAAATGCAAAAGATAACTTCAACAGTATAATCCACCGTTTAACTGCTATAATCTGAGTCTGAAACGCGCAGCTGCTGAGACTTTTAAAACACTTACTTGTTATTTGGCAGATTCATCTGTGGATCTTGTGATTTCCGTGATCGTGACAGGATGATCGTTCTCGGGACAGAGGAACTCACTCAGGCTGAGAGCGTTTTAAAGCAGTTCTTCCCCGAGTCCATCAAGGTGTGAAAGTTTTAATAAAGTATTTTGCTATACTGAAATCAGATTTCCCCACAATGCTTTTAGTTTCACTTCTTCAAGAGCAGCGGCTGTTAATAATGCCTCGTTTTCCAGGTTTATGGCTGTATATTCAACATAAACAGAGGGAAACCTCACAATCTGCAGGTTATTGCAGACCAGTGGCCAGATTTCACTGTCATTATTTGCAAACCGAAAGTTCAGGTAATGTCATTTGACAAATCCAGACATTTATATGATTTTCAACTTTAATGAAACCAAAGCAAATGTAAAAACATTCCTGTTCAAGTTCAAGTTACTTTATTTGTACCCGAAGGTAGAGTCCTCATACACACATATGGAAAACAAAGGAGCACATATCACACATCATTCAAAAAATAAAAAAAGTTAAAAAAAGTAAAAAAGTTCTTACTGCATGGTCAACACAACACACACATCATGGACGCGTTCACACACACACACACAGCTCAGTTAAACACTGAACACAACACACCCAGAGTAAATGAATACATACATAAAAGCAAAGTGAACACCTGTGCAAAATATAGCTATGACTTATTCCTCAATGTAATGGCTGCTGAAATCTGTTGCAGGGCACAAATGACCGGGAAGGAGATTTCAACATATACAGCATCTACTCAAAGAGCAAAGCCAGCCTGAGGAGCTTTCTGGACACACCTGGTGTGATCAATAAGGACTCATTCACATTACTGGCAGGTACACACACACACACACACACACACACACACACACACACACACACACTATTCGCTGAGTAAACTCCTGTAGTTGACTGTGGTCAAATGAAACATGCACTAACCTGTTGGTTGATAAAGGGCTAGACATCCGGCATTCAGAAGCGGCTCAGGAGTTTGCGGATCAACATGGACTTCCTTGGAAAGTTCAAGCAGTGATGAATGTGTTAATGTTGCAGGACACAGAGCAGCTGCAGTGTAAAGACAGGTACATCACCATCAAATCATTCTCTTTACCAACACAGGCTGATGCTTAATCATACAAAACATGTTCATACACACGCTGAAGAAATATTATATATCAGCTGTTATAATTTCCATTTATTTGTATATTTTGCGCTTGTTTCCTATGGAAGCCACATAAGAAATGTGAACAGTCGAAATACTGAATCATAATTATGACATACAAAGTAAAAATTATGAGATAAAAAGTGGGATTATGACTTGTCATAATTACGATTTATGTAATTTTTCACTTTTGTCAATTTCAACTTTTCATCTCATAACTTCATGAGATTAAAATGTTAATTATGAAAATATTAATTAATATGACTTGATATGTTAATTTCTATGTTCTTCTCATAAATACGACTTAATGTCATAATTTCTATGTCATAATTTCGACTTTTCATAAAATGACTGTCATTATTAATGTCATATGACTTTTTATGTCACAATTATGACTTTTTATGTCATAATTATGACTTATCTCCCATAATTTTGCAGTTTTTGTAGGGTTTCTCTAAATGAAGTTAGCACATTTTGTTGTTTCCAATAAAATGGGAACAATAAATGGAAATGGGAACATTAGAAATGGGAAAAGGGGATGTTAGAAATGGGAACATTGGAAATTGGAGATGACAACATGGGAAATGGGAACATTTTCAAAACCTTGTTCTTGCACAGAGTTGTCTTAAATTTTCCATGATTTAATATTTGGCATTTTCTCATTTCTCTTCAGTGATGTGAGTTCGTCTGGAGTCAGGTTTCTTCCGCTCAGCGCAGCTCACGCTCATCTGGTGAACAGCACATGGAAGTATGGCGGAGACCGGAACAGCTATAACTCAGTGCTGAACTACATCTCCCATAATCCTTCACTGTGTGTGATGGAGGAGGGCGGCACTGAGCCCGTGTCTTGGCTCCTCGTGTACCAACACGCTGCTCTTGGTTTACTTTATACGTTACCACAACACAGAGGTAAAGGCTACGGCAAGTTACTGGTGTGTAAGATGGCCAGAACGCTCCTGGAGAGAGGACACCCTGTGTATTGCTTCGTGGAAGAGGAGAACGAAACTTCCTTCAAGCTTTTCACATCACTGGGGTTCCAGCGCTCACCGCATTACAGGGCTGTGTGGTTTGAGCTCAATAATCGACAGGTCAAGAAATAGACATCCAAATCACTTCAAATGTCATTCTGAAGTTTTTCATATTCCCTTCATTATTTGTAAAAAAAACATAAATCTGTATGCAAATTTAAATCAATGTCACTTGAAATGTCACTGGAGTTTTTAATCACTTCTCCATTATATATATATATATATATATATATATATATATATATATATACACACACACACACATGCATACTTTAAAAAAGATAATACTACATTAAATGCATATTTATAGCATTCAACAAATCTGCATGCAAATCTGCAAATTCAAATTCCCTTGAAATGTCACTCAGAAGTTTGCAATATTTTATCATTTATATGCATATTTCTAGCATACAAAAAATATGTAAATATAAATCACTTAATGTCACTTAGTTTTAATCACCCCTTCATTATTTGTATTATATTACTTTAATTTTGAATGCATATTTGTAGCATAGAAAATAAATCTGCATTTATGCAAATATAAATATATATATTCTTTTTTATTTGACATGCATATTTCTAGTATATAAAATATGCACATATGCAAATGAGAATGTGCAAACTTCATAATGTCACTATGGAGGTTTTAATTGTCTCTATTTTTTATTTTTAACTTTTTTATTTGCCTATTTTTAGCTTAAAATAAATCTGCATATATGCAAATATATGCTTATAATACATATAATTATATGTAATTTAATTTTTGATGCATATTTCTAGCATTCAAACATCTGCAAACTTTTTAAAGCAGTTTATACCATGTGTGTAGTAAGAATAGTATGGTAGCGTGTTATTTTGAACAAAACCTTTTAACATATTCTTTGATCATCCTGAGATTATTCAAGTATTTTTCCTAAAACACTTCAGTAATAACTCACAGTCACAATGCGTATAAATCTTAGTTTTATTAAGCCGTATCTCCTACATTAGAGTACTATAAAACAGTACAAAGTTTATATAATGTAGAAATCACTTCTAATATTCTAATAAAAACTGTACAAAACCTGGATAAAACAGAGTACACAAATAGAAATGGCACATTTCTTTTTTTAGCTTGTACTTCCCTTTGCCATAACCTACGCTAATCTGTTTATGCATTTCTGAAACTTTTTTAAAAGGTCCATTTTAAAAAAAAAGGCCTAAAATCATTAAAAAGCTCTTGATATGCTCGTTACCTCAGAACAGCTTCAGTGAAACGATACCAGGGCTACTGTGACGAACACAAAGTGCTGATCGACACACGTCTGCAGTGAACACCACACAACTGGAGCCTGTTAATGCAATAAATTAAAGTGAAATGACATGTTAATCGACTCGCGCATTCAGAATAACGGTCACAGGTTCACGGAAACCCAGTTAAGGCAAGAAGGTCTGAATGACATGGGTTCTTTTGTAGTAACACACACGGCTGTAATGCAAACACAAACTCAGTTGCATACCTAGTACACAACCACTTTGGTTAAAAAGCGCCTCGACAAATAACCTGCAGATTTCAGACACTGCAATGTCCAATCCCTTAAGATATAGTCCGTCAAGGGTATTCCCTGATCAAGGGGTTTTAATGTTGGCAGCTTGGCATGTTTAGAAATTAAAGTGGCGATGCAAGTTCAGTGAACGGCCACTAGGTGGAGGCTGTGGTCACGAGTCCTTCACTGTGATGATGGATGTTGTGATGGAGCTCTGCCTTACAGATGGTGTGTCCTGAGCAGTGCAGAGAGCTGACAGCAGGGGGCTCCTCGTCTCCTGTCACACACACACACACACACACACACACACACACACACACACACACACTCGATTATCAACAGGCTGAAACTGCAGCAGACCTCGATCTGAAAGTGCATCTATATCTATTTATCAAGATAAAAATCTGCATTTAAAAGTGCTGTAAAATGTCACATAAAATGTCCCCATTCTCTCAATGCTGAAGAAAAACTGTCTGAATCTTATATATGTGGTAATATGTAGTAAACAGTGCATACTACAATCTAACCACAGTTGCTGAAACCGCTACCAAATATTCATATTAAATATCCAGAATGCATATGTTTGAATTCAGGACGAATCTGTGAACAGGCATATTATAAGATTCACTATATACTATTTAATAATAACAATAATATCAATACATTTATTTTTATTCATTATATCATATCAAATATCATCATTTGTAATTTTATTATTAAAATTCTAAAACCGTAACTAATCAATAAGGAAATATTACCATTGCAATAATACTACTGTAATGTAAAAATAAAAATGATTAAATCATTATAATAAATATCATTATTATTAAAAATAGTATTTTAATTGGATCATTATTTAAACTAACTATTCAATAAAGAAATATATTAATATTGCAGTTTTTAAAAAAAGAGCATTTATTAATCATTATTATAACTATTATTATTTAAAACAATAATATTCAAAATAATATTTTATTTTAGCATTTCAATTACAAAATTAATCAAAGAAATTATACCATGGCAATAATACTACTGTAAAGTAAACAAAAAAATTGATTAAATCATAATAATAAATATTAGTATTATTATTAAAAACTTTTAATTTGATCATTATTTAAATTAGAAAAATTTAAGTAATTAATAAAGAAATATATTACTGTTGCAATGTAAAAATGATAGTCATTTTATTTTACAAAACAGCAGTAAAATGATGATGATAATATTTCTGGCTGAAATAATTTCTTCCTCAGAGAAACCGTAAAGCTCCTCTTTATAAACAAACGGGGAAGAAGTTTGGAATGATGTTGCATTTGAAAATACAGAAGTCTGTATAAATGTGTCATAAAAAAATAGGAATATTATTCTACAAATAAATAAGTTAAATTCCTACCCAGTCCCGAGGAGGAGGACACGCTGTCGGCCAGAGACGAGGTGTCGGCGTGATCCGGGGAGAGTCCCTCCATCAGCGGGATGGAGAGTTCGGACGAGGGCACGGATGAATCATAGATCCCGGAGTCTCTGGGCATCTCCGGTGGACTGGCGGATCCATCCATGTGAAGAACCGGAACCGGCCCGGACAAACCCACGTCCTGACCCGATGATCCTTCCCCGAGATCATCCCGAGACAGACTCAGCGAGAGGATCCTCACCGGGACGTCGCTCTCCGAGGGATGTTTCAGTCTCACCTCGTTCAGGACCAGCCCGGATTCGGGAAGTGGAACGGCGCGTTTATTGGGCGCGGGCGCCGGCATGAGCTGCTTCTCGAACCAGTCGGGCTCCTGATCGATGTGCTGGTGCATGTTACAGATGGCCACGTACAGCGAGCGGCCCGACTTGCTCCGGAAGTAGTTGCGTTTGCTGATGTTCGGCGGCTGTGGCTCGCGGTCGGTCAGGCTAAGCTGGCGGGAGTGAAGTCGGGCGAAGAGTTGAGGAAGCTGATCCATTAGTTTTAACTTCGGTGCCAGGCTGAGGGAAGTCGGCACGTCGCTCTCGTGAGAGTAGTCGAAGTAAACCGCCATGAAGCGCGAGAGATCGGAGGACTTCTGATGCACATCTTTGATCTTCTCTGAGATGATGGCTGTGGCTACGATGAACAGATCCCTGCTGTTCCCGGCGTCTCCGCTAGCGCTCGGCTCTCGGTTGTTCTCCTTCGATGTGGCCTTGCCCTTGCGGTGTCTTTTCTCCACGAAATACTTCAGACCTTTGGAGCAGACGGTGATGATGAAGTGAGCCTCGTCGATACGCCGGCTCAGCCAGGCCATCTGACCCTCCTTACAGATCTCCAGATGCTCCCACAGATCCAGAGACACCTGCACATCACACACAACAACACACCTGAAGTACATCATGCACTCTTACACACTTTTAGACCATGACTTGAGGTTAAGTGTCAAGTTTTAATTTCTCTTAAAGGGTTAGTTCACCCAAAAATGAAAATTCTGTCAGTAATTACTCACCCTCATGTTGTTCCAACCGCGTAAGACCTTCGTTCATCTTCGGAACACAAATTAAGATATTTTTGATGAAATCTGAGCCATGTTTCACTCCTCCATAGGCTTCCAGTGTGACCGAAACTTGCTGGCCCAGAAAAGTTATTAAAGAGATCGTTAATATAGTCCAAGTGACTCCAGTGGCTCAATCTTAAGTATATGAAGCAACGAGAATACTTTTTGTGCGCAAAAACAAACAAAAATAACGACTTTATTCCACTATTCATTTCCTTCTCTCTGGATGTCTAGTTGGTTCGCGTAGTGTTTTCGCGCAGCGCGTCTGTGTTACACGTCACCACGTAGGCTCACTATTGGCCGACGCCGGTCATGTGTGTGTTGCGTGATGACGTGCAACACAGACGCGCAGCGCAAAAACACTACGAGGCCCAGAGAGAAGGAAATGAAAAGTGGAATAAAGTCGTTATTTTTGTTTGTTTTTGCGCACAAAAAGTATTCTCGTCGCATGATAAACTTAATGTAGTGCCACTGTAGTTACTTGGACTATTTTAACGATGTTTTAATAACTATTCTGGGCCGGTGAGTTTCGGTCACACTGGAAGCCTATGGAGGAGTCAAAATTCTGTCAGATTTCATCAAAAATATCTTAATTTGTGTTCCGAAGATGAACGAAAGACTTACATGGTTGGAACAACATGAGGGTGAGTAATTACTGACAGAATTTTCATTTTTGGGTGAACTAACCCTTTAAAGGGATACTTCACCGATTAGCATTAAGCTTTGTATCAGTAGGAACCCGGTCGTATTTTGGATTGACCGTGCTTCCCTCCCTCATGTCCCCCTGAGACGAGAGATTTCTGTATTGTGTGTCTGGAAAAAAACCTCAGAAGACGCAAAAATCGTAATTTAGCTTCATCATCAGAGGCTCTTTAGTCCAGAGGCGAGAGACTGCAGCCAGTAGGAGGAGCTCGTCCCGCATGTCTTCAACTCGCCCATAGGGGGATCTCACCATTAAACACCCTCTTTTCAGTTTCGAGTCACTAGTAGCCTAGCTGTATCATTTCTCCCGACACTGCCCTCTGTAACCGGTAGGCGTGGCTTAGGAGTGTCCTCGTAGGGCAGCGAAGCAAGTGCATTCTGGGAGTCGTTGTCTTTCATCAACATGAGCCAAAAATACATTTTCTGGCTTTACTCAGTCTAGAAGGCACCAACTTCTAAAATAATTTCACATTTCTACTACTTAAATGACCCAATTTAAATACACATTCATCTTTCCAGCGGTGAAATATCCCTTTAAAAGCATTAAAGTCTCCCACAAATGCACACAGAGAGGCATGTGATCAGCTGGACAAAAAAAGAAAAGTTTTCCTTAGTCAATATGACTATATAATAATAACAGTAATAACATCAGTAGGCTATTATTACTGCTGCTACTGGTAAAACATTTTTTTCATTATTGTTTAAATGATTATTAATTTAATAAAATGCATTCAAAAAAGAAATGTGTAAAATTAAGTGTAGAATTCAACTGTAAAATAAAATAAATACTACTACTAGTTATTATTCAAAATAATATTTTGGCATCATTTTTGATTATAAGAAAAAAACTATTCAATAAAGTAACATTGTAACAAGCTTTTAATATTAATAATAATAATAATAATAAACTAATCAATAAAGAAATGTATAACTATTTTGCAGTCAAATAAATAGATTTACTATAATATGAATTATATATATTTTCAAACTATTTTATCATTATTTAAATAAGACATTAAACTAATCAATAAAGAACTATTGTAATAATACCTTTGTAAATTGTAATGAGCATTTAATGATAATAGTAATAATTATAATAAAACAGTAAAATTACAACACATTTATGTCTGTCTTAATTTCTTTGCTGTCAAACATTAAACTATAGAGCTTTTATTTTGGCAGAAAATAGCATTAAATCTCTTTTGTTAACTGGGAAGATGGTTGTCAGTTTTATTTCACCTGCTGTAGAAGTATTTATCATTGTTCATGTTAACTAATGTAGACCTAACTGTAAAGTGTCACCAGCTAATATTGTAATAAACAAGCACTAATGAATCATGCACACACCAGGAACATGCATTAATAAAGTTAAATATGATACATTTATTATTATTTGTGGAATAACCAAACTAACTGCCACTAGGTGGCGTCATCCGCACACATACACATTACAAACCTTTTCTCCAACTCTATATGACGAGGTTTTCCTGACCCCAATATTCCCAGTACATGAATTTGAACACACATCAAGGCAAAGGCTCACCTCACAGCCGCAGAAGTCCTGCAGGAAGAAGGCAAAGCTCTGGATGACAGCGAGATGTTTGGGACTGTCTTTGCTGGAGTAGCAGATGAAGATCTTGGGTCTCGGCCAGGGCCTGTCGGCGCTCAGCGCTGTGGTCAGAGACGAAGACTCCGAACTCTCCTCGTCCAGGTGGGAGTAGATGTTTTCTGCAGAGGAATTCCAGATCAGAGATGTGAATCTAACCAGGATCAAATGAGATTTGAAGCGAGTGGGGGAAAAAAGTGCATTCATTGTTTCCATATGAGAACTCCTTTTAGAGCACTGAAAGTAAAGCCTAATTTGTCCGTGTCAGAGAAACATGTGTTTTTGTCTTACATCCGTCCTCATCCACCTTTGCAGTAATGCACCATTGCAACTCAATTTTCAGCTTACCCTCATCCTTCCCTCACGCTTTGTAACACATCTTTCCCTCGCGGGTCAAAATGACCCGAATTAAATTTAGAATTAAATTTTATTTCGTTTTGATAATATTTTTTTCTATTGTTTCAATGCAATTTTTTGAGAGATTTTTTGTTACTTTTTATTTTATTTACCTTTAAATGACTAGATTTGATCAATAAATAATAAATAAATAGTAATTTAAGCACATTCTTTCAACTTCAATTCAAAATAACTCACAATTTCATGCATAATCCTTTTAATTCAGCTCAAAATATCTTACATTAAGTGTCTTTGCCGACTCGCTCTTGTGGAAAACAAATAATATAACGTGATATTTCATGACTCTTGCCACTAGATGGAGCAAATGAGCTGTGTCCGCTAGGTCCTAAAGTCTTTTCTATTCAGTATGCATTCAGATAAAGTAGACATTATACAATTTTTAGCATTTTTAGTTTGAATTTTGAGCATTTGTAGGTTTTTCTATGTGTACTGAAGCATCCCTCGCATTACATTCATTCCTATGGGGGTCAAATTGACCCGCGATTGAAGAATTTGTTACTCTTCTTAAATTTCAACCACAAAACTCCCTTGAAACCATTAAAAAAATTGTGTGTGTGTGTGTATTCGTGGTTCAAGTGCAACAAAAGCCCAAGGGTCTTGGATCCCTCTGATGAACACTCAATTTAAAAATAAATAAGTACATTTAAAGGGAAGGATGAGGGTTAAAATGCCATAGTTATTAGAAAACATCCTATAACCAAAAGCATAAGAGTCAGAAGAGTAATTTCAGCGATTCTGAAGGACACACACGTGTAATTACAAACAAACATGCATTACTAACAGGAGTTTCTTTTGTCTGGATCAACCTGAGCTGCGACAGAAAGCACTTAGATTCCATCATCCATTAATCCTCGCGAATGCCGTGAGATTACAGAGATCGCTTTACAGATACTGGACAAAAGCAAGTCTGCGAGGAACCGGAGAACTGGCTAATGACGGACACACACCTTGCTGTTTCTTGCGACACATGACGGTGAAGAGGGTGGCGAAGGCCGACATGATGACCAGTGGGACGGTGATGGCCATGGCTCGGATCGGGCCGGCCCACGGGGAATGCACTGTGACAAACACACACAACATCAGATCGAGTCCAACAAGCCCAGGACCTTCGTTTCTCTTCACAAGAGTGCTTTACCTTGGCTGACGTGATACTGCGTCTGTCTTCTGGTCGTGTTGTTGTCATCTCGAAGCTGCAGGAATAAGAAAGTGGGTAATTAATTAAATATGCAATAAGGTTCATTAGTTAATGTATTAACTAACATTAATTTACAATGAGCAATACATGCGTTACAGTATTTGTTAATCTTTGTTAACATTAGTTAATACAAATTCAGCTGTTCGTTGTTCATGTAAGTTCACAGTGCATTAACTAATGTTAACAAGATTTTAATAAAGCATTAATAAAGATTATTAAATGCTGTATAAGTGCAGTTCATTATTAGTTCATGCTAACTAATGTAGTTAACTAAAGAACCTTATTGTAAAGTGTTACCAGAAAGTGAATTTGTTCTTCTGAGTTTGACTTTAAAAAGGCGTTTAAATGAAACTCTGTTTATATGATATATTAACGCTCTCACCTCTATTGCATACGTTCCTGGAGTGACGTCTTGTAAAACACATGTTGTTTTGAAGCCATTTTGCTCCTGCAAAAACACATTTTTAACATCAATATCTAATGCATTTTAAGTAAAATTACATGCAATGTTCAGTGCAATGAAAATATGATGTACTGAATCACATTATACACACTAAAAAATTAGTTGAATTTACTAAAATGTTTTATCGTAAGTGGTTGCACACAATTGATTTTAGCTACATTTAAACAAATGCAAACTTAATAAATTTTAGTTCAACTTAATGCATTTGTTTAAATGTAGCTAAAATCAATTGTGTGAAATCAATTAAAAATCAATTTTTTGTAAATTCAACTATCATTTTTTTTAGTGCAGTATCTGAGACTTCCATTAACAAATGTGTAAGTAAATAACTGGCACCAACTTTTTTAAATTTATCTTAAATGCATTTCTAAACTCTTGACTATTATTTTTCTATCACTTGATATTCAACTTTGCAAAAAGATTTTTCTTCGCAAAAAACTTTTCCAAAAAAAAAAAATCAATCCTATTATCATGATTTTATATACAGTATTTTTGAAAAACGTATATTCACAGACACATCAACATTGAATTCTCTTTCTAATAAACATGCGTTACTTTGAGAACAAAGTCAGAAAACGCTAGATAAACTGTTGACCCGGTCACTTCACTACGGTTAACATTAAACTTCATGATTACTTGCAAAAGCAAGAATGCAAACTTGCATGTTTACTGATGCTCTCCGTTAACGCAAGGTTTCTAATGCACTCAAATGCATATAACCTTACACCTCAATATACCTCTAACCTCAGATGCATTCATACAGAGGAATTGTTCCTCAGACAGCAACGGTGGGAAGCGTGATCTGAGAGACCCTGGAATCCCCCGTCGGTGACGTCGCACACCTCAGATTTCACCTCCATCTATTATCGAACTAACAATGCCGGCCGGCCCGGACACAGATACGAGCGCTGTGCTCTTCTGAAGAGCCAGGACAATGCTTTTACACCCTTTAATATGTGAAAAATATGTTTCAAAAGAACCAGGTCATGTTCCAAAGTGACACGGACATGAAACACCTCGTGCTGAAATAATAAAACCCCAGCATTGGTGGACAGGGAGGCACAGCGTGTCTTCAGACTCGATCGCATCATTTCTCTTTCCGTCCTTAATTAACTTGCATTTCTTGTTATTGTATTATTTGGTGTATAAGTGAACTTCATTGTGTTTAATGTGCTTATATCACTTTGAGTTAGTAAAATGCATTATAATAATAAAATAATAAATACCACTACAACTACTACTAATAAATAATAGATACAATAATGAATAATAACAATTATTGTTATTAATAATAAAATACTTAATAATTAATAAATAATAATGAGTAATAATAAATAATATAATATGATAATAATAATAACTTATTATTATTAATAATAATTTTAGTCATATTTATTATTTATTATTAAAAATAATAATAATAATAATAATCATTATTATTAAATAATAAGTAATAAATACTACTATTACTACTACTACTACTACTACTACTACCACTATTACAACTAATAATAGATATAATCATTAATAATAACATTTATTGCTGTTGTTATTAATAATAAAATACTAAATAATTAATAAATAATAATAAATACTTCTACTACTACTACTACTACTAATAATAATAATAATAATAACAACAATAATAATTCATAATAATAACAATTATTATTTGTATTATAAATAATAATTTTAGTAGTAGTTGTATTTATTACTTATTATTATTTTTATTATTATTAAATAATCAGTAATAAATACTACTACCACAACCCCTATTACTACCACTACTACTAATATAACTAATAATAACAACAATTATTGCTTTTGTTGTTGTTGTTGTTATTAATAATAAAATACTAAATAATTAATAAATAATAATAATCCTAATAATAATATATATAGTAATAATAATTTGTATCATCATTAATTTTAGTAGTGACATTTATTGCTTATTTAATAATATTAATAATTATTATTAATTATCATTATTATGTTCTATTAGTAGTAGTAGTACTTATTAATATTATTTATTTATTATTTTGCAATAATAATAATAATAATAATTATCACTGTTTTAAATTCCTGTCATAGTTAAATGGGATATTCTTTATGTTTTTTTCTAACGGCAGAGTCGAACAGCATCATTCCCCATCCGATTAAATGTCTCCGTATGGAAAAGAGCAGCATGAACACACTTCTCCTGTTGTGTCTCACAGAGGAAAGTCAAATGCGTTTGAAATTACATGAGGGTGAGCCATTTCTGGCTGGGCTCTCCCTTTAAGAGTTATTCCTGAGCCCAAAAAAACACACGTCTTCAGCCAGAAAGAAAGACAGATAGCGTCCTCTAACTCCCAGCACAGTTCCTATGTGACGAAGTGCGGCTGTGAAAGCATTTCCGTTTCAATCACAACCAAAGCGTGGAAAGCAGCAGAACACGTCCGTCTCCCGTGTGGCGTGAGCGTTCAGAGCGGCTCTGCGAGGTTCAGGTCTGCAGGACTATTCAACAGACTAGCCTATATATTACTCCAGCAGTCTGGGAAGAACATTACACGCTGCTGGAGCGTTAACCCTGAACATCTCACTTCCAGCCAGAGGAACTCCATGTGTGTGTGTGTGTGTGCAAAGCTTCAGCGCTAACAGAGTATGCAGACAATTACAGTTATCCATTCTTATCCACAATTACAGACATTTTCCATTCTTTCTGATCCGAATAAACATCCGAATTTTTGTGCTACTGTACCTTTAAGACTCTCAGTTCACGGGTGCAATTCAAGTTTATATCACATTTTAAAAAGCATTAAAAGGAACAAATTGCTGAATATTGTTTTATCTTGGATTTTATCTATAATTTTCGTCACAGTTTACTGCCACAGTAATGTAAAAAGTCGCTTTTAATGGTCATTTTTCACCCTTTCAGATCTGAATAAACTGGCTGTTTTTGCTACTGTACCTTTAAGATTGTCAGTTCACTGGTGCAATTCAAGTTAACGAAATAGATGACATCCTAAAAGGCATTAAAAGGGACAAATCTAGGATTTGATTTAGAATTTTAGTCAATGTTTATTGCCCTAAATATGTAAAGGCAATTTTTATGGCCATTTTCCACCTTTTCTGATCTGAATAAACTGGCTTTTTTTTGCTACTATACCTTTAAGACTCTCAGTTCACGGGTGCAATTCATGTTGTTCCTCATCAGGGTGAAGCGTTGAATATGTAAATCTGGGCGGTCATTTGATAATGACCTCATGGTTGTGAAAATAAAATTATGGCTATTTCAAAACACACTCCTTTGCATAGATTGATTACATTTTCCAATGAAAATGTGAGTTTTAAAAGTGCGATACAGCATCGTGAAACACCACAGACAGCTGTAAAGTCCCGTTTTAAAACAAGCCTAACAGATGTAACTGCTTAACTCCTGTAATAAACACGAGAGCGCGCATTTTAGGGTGAACGATTCCTTCAACAACATTTGCATCTCAAAAATCACCCGAAGGCAAATGCTTATGAATTTGTGCCAAAATTCTCCAATGCAACTATTAGACAAAAATGCAAAGTGAAAACGCTCACCGGTTTGCAGCGCTTCAGTCTGAAGGGCCCCTCCTGTCGCAGCTTGTAATACAGGTAGTAGATGGAGAAGCCGAATGTCGAAGGGGCGTGGTCAAACACAACATGCAAATTAGATCCCAGTTGAGAAACATTCAGCATCTTGGGCTTCCAAACTGTCAGAGAAAGAAGAGTTTCGGCTTTATTTAAGATCCCTGTTCAGGCCTTTTCACAGCTTGGGTTAACAAAAACAGATGAACTGGATTTGATATCTTTTTTCCTCTCTCTCTCTCTTTCTGTCTAAAGAACTCACATGGTTTGCAGACGAGGTTATCCGGGCCAAGAAGCACTTCACAAGCTGTGAGAACGCAAGGAACCAGGAAGAGAAATTACTTCATGTTTTGAACTTTTCCATACCAGTTAAGTCATTTTAAACAACCAGTATATATTTGTACAATTACAATCAGTATATATATATTTAACTTACAGTAAAAATAAGTAAATGTCATTTTGTGTATCAGAATATTTTAAATTGATCAAAATAAATATTGTCTCAAAAGTAGGACAGAATAAGGTGAGTATGCATGGTGTGTTTCAGGGCTAACACTCACTGTTAGTGCGCAGAAACGACGGTGGAAAGAAGCTGTCGTTCAGGAACGTGGGAAACGGCACGATTCTGACCATGTAGTCGGCCTCGAAAGCCAGACCGGCGAAGGGCTGTGAGCTCATCCTCTGTTGGGGAAAAATGCAAAATGGTGCCAAACAGATGAATATGAGCATAAAATTTCATTTTCCAGTGAATAATTCATCTGATATAAACCATATTACTATGTATTCTGTTTCACTGAACACAACACTTACAATGGTTTTGTAAGAGAAGTTAAGCTGCCGTGGATCCTTTAGGATCATGTGCTGGCACTGTTTTCCCTCGGGATTCTTGTCCTCCAGATACACTCTGAATCCTTTCACATGTTCAATACCTAGCAGATCAAACAGGTTGTGTGAAATACAGGGGTTTAAACAATAGGAAAGCACAGTATAAATCCAGATGGCTGCAGCATACATGCAAAATTAGTTTTGAAAATGCATAAATTATTAAGAAATTCATAGTTGCATTGTGCCAAGAAAGTTTATAATATCCTAAAATGCATTAAAAGGGACTTTTTTTGTTGATTTATAATGTTAATAATAATTATTGCCCCAGATGTAGTTTTTTATGGCTATTTCTACTCTTTCTGATCAGAATAAACTGGCTTTTTGCTACTATACCTTTAAGATTCTCAGGTAAATGGTGCAATTCACGTTTATAAAAAGCTTTAAAAGGGACATATTTTTGCATTTTATTTTTTTCTTGGAATTGATTTCTAATGTTAGTCAAGGTTTATTGCTGCAAAAATGTAAATGTAACTTTTTTGGCCATTTTCCGTTTTTTCTGACAGACAAACTGGCTGTTTTTGCTACTGTACCTTTAAGATTCTCAGTTAGCTGGTGCAACTCATGTTGCTCATCATCAGGGTGAAACGTTGAATATGTAAATGTGGGCGGTCATATGATAATGAGCTCACGGTTGTGACATCACAAATAACTATTTCAAAACACATCCCTTTGCATCTTAGTTTTTTTTTACAATTTCTAATGAAAATGTGAGTTCATAACACCATAGACAGCCGTCTAGTCCGACTTTACAGCATTAATCCGAGGTGCTAACTCAAACTAGTCCCGCCATTAACTTCCAGGACTGGAAAAGGCATGCATCATTTTTCATCCTTTTCTTCCCCGTTTTTATTTGTATTTTTATAAGCACCCCTGAAGAAAGAGAGGAGGCATTTAGCACAGCGAGAGGACGGGAGCATGCGTGCCAGCGGAGCGTTCCCGTGCCCTTCAAAGTGTGCCAGCCTGCCTCGCTTTTAATTAGATTTCTGTCTTATCAGTTGCAGAGGGAAGAGGGCAGAAGAAAAGGCTCCCGCACACATTCCGTGTGGTTTCGATTACCAGCCTGAGAGAAATCCGTCTTTGTGCCGGGGTGTAACTCCACACCTCCGCCAGCCTACAGATAGCATCAAGAGAGAGCCGTCCCATCACACAACCTTCAAAAACACGACTGAAGGTGAAAAAAAGCTGCGGAACTGGTTGTGCGCTCTCATTTTCCTCACTTTTTATCATTCCCTCAACGGGTTCCTTTAATATTAATAGTCGTAAGGTAACGGTTCAATTCGTTAATGCATTAGGCATTATGAACTAATGATGAAAAATACTTTTTTTCCGCCATTTATTAATCTAGGTTGATATTAATTTCTACATATGCATTTTTAACATTTCATGAGAAAACATATTTAAACAATGAGAAATTTATTTATGAAATCAGGGTTAACAGCGTGCTGGGCGGGGCCAATAGCCTTGGATCTGGAGCCGCAAGGCCTAAATCAAGCTACGTTTCCACTGTTGGGTCATTAGCCCCGGAGCGCTATCCTAAAACATGCCTCTCTGGAATAAACGTCACACAACCTCACCATTTCACTAGCATTGGGAAGCTAGGTGACTGAAAACTAGCAAGATCGCAAAATGAACAAGACAGACTTTAGGGCTGCACGATATTGAAAAAAAAAAGGCGATATGTGATAACTCATTAAATAATGTGATATTCGATATGCGATACGATAATGCTTAAAGGAGAACTCCGGTCAATTTTAACATTGAGCAAATTTTTTTGTACATTTGGAGTGCTGTCAATACAGAGAACAACGACAAAAATCGGTGTTGCCTACACCGAGTTATTCTATTTTTAAAATTTGCACCCTGTTGACTTCAATGGGGCAAGTACTAAACCTGCTTTTAGCCTCTTAACATCCTTGATGTGTCATTACAAGTGCACAGAAAATGTGAGTGATTCCTTCAGAGTGAACACGAGTGGATCTGACTGCAGTAGATGTAAAAGATATGTATAAAAATGATGTTATTTAAGCCAGCGCAAATACCTGTTTACATCCTGTTTTTCGGTCGAAGGCCACAGTAGTCGATTTCCGAGTTCACGCGCGTGATCATAGGTAACTAAACCTATGCGCGTGAACTCGGCAATCGACTACTGTGGCCTTCGACCGAAAAACAGGATGTAAACAGGTAAACAGGTGCACTTGTAATGACACATCAAGGATGTTAAGAGGCTAAAAGCTGGTTTAAATATTGCCCCATTGAAGTCAACAGGGTGCAAATTTTAAAAATAGAATAACTCGGTGTAGGCAACACCGATTTTTGTGGTTGTTCTCTGTATTGACAGCACTCCAAATGTACAAAAAAATGAGCTCAATGTTAAAATTGACCGGAGTTCTCCTTTAAAGTGTGTAAAATAAACTTAAATTATCTTTAAAATATATCTATAATTATATAACCTATATGTGTTTCATATTCTTTTTGTGACAAGAAAACTAACATCTGAAAGTGAACATCAGTGTTTTACTGTAGCATAAGAAGTGTTATTTTAACATCAGTGGGGTTTAGGGGTTCAGGTTATCCTACATTAGGGTTATTTAACAACAGAAACTGAATAATCAAATGTAAAAAAAAGAAAAAAACTGCTTAGTTTTCACTGTATGAATTAAATATCTACTGATTCTTATTAAAGCTACAAAAGTTATTCAGCCAAGAGCTGTGAGTGATTTTCTTTTTGTCTTTTGTTCATGACCCAAATTATTGATATGCATATCACGATATATACATCTGCGATATTTCGATATATTGTGCAGCCCTACTTAACATCAATATTTGATGCTGGATTGCCCCGAAAGAACCCCCGAAAAGGCCCGATCAAGCCCCGGAAGTGACAGTAGAAACACATCTGGCACACACCCGCTCTGACAGTGGGAACGCATCTAATGATGAATTTTCATTTTTGGGGGTGAACTATCCCCTTTAAGCTCAGTGCATTAGGAGAAGGCCCCACACCCAAGGCTTTCTTCTTTGAGTTTCTTTAATATACACCTGAGCTGTGTCAAGTCCTGCCCCAGTCAAAAGGATTAACCTGGAGCAAACAACAGGCCACATTGTCCTACTTGTCAGGCGAAAGCTCGCATTACCAAGTTCAATAGCGCCCTGGCAGACGGAAGCAAGGGACATCCCCGTCTTTCTCTCAACCACACACACACACATTCCTCCGAGGACAAAAATCACAGCACTGCTGCTATGTGGCGATCTATTCCCGTCTCTTCGACGGATCCGTGGGACTGTCAGGGCCGAAGAATAATACGCCCGGGAGGAGGGAACCTGCAGCTTTGATCAGGACGAGCAGGAACTCTCTTTGAAGAGCTTTCTTTCTTTCTTTCTTTCTCCTCTTCCATTCTCTCCAGGCTGGAGACAGACTGAGATAAATCACCCTCATGTGCAACCACCCATGCAAAACACATGCACTTTAAAATGCACTTTGTTATGGGTTTGTGCACGCTAATGGAAAGCGCAGACACACAGTCTGAAATCTCTGTTCAGGGACACATTTTTCCAAATACTGGTTATTGATTTTAGAGGAGGGAGTAAAAGCAGCAACATAACTAACTTTATTTTTTAGCACGTTGACAGTTTCTCAGCATTTCTACTAACAAGCTATTTTTCGTGCTTGTTTTTTATATTGCAAACATAAATATAGAGGAGTATATAAAAATATATGTGTGATAATAAAGGCATATATATATATATATATATATATATATATATATATATATATATAGATATAGATAGTAGTAGTTTAATATGTCGATTAATCGATATGACAGCAACTATATATATATATATATATATATATATATATACAGTATATATATTTAATCTGTATATATACTATATACATCGCAATTTCTTGACGTTTTGTTCTCTTCTCTGTTCTCTGTATTAATAATTTACACACTTAAGATGTATGTTGTGTATATATATTGTGTACACACAAACAAACATGTATTCATATTTATATATAAATATGTGTTTATGTATGTCAGCACTTATACTAAATGGTTAATATATATATACACTATAACTAGACGGTTGCTTTGGTGGGGTAGGCCTCTATGATATTAGACTACATAGCCTATAATAAAAGATAATGAATTTCAAACCTGAACCAAACATATTTTTATTCAGAGACCAACAGTCTGTCATTAGTCTTTAGTCTGCCACAAAAAAAACAACATTAAAATCATAAACTCAAATGTCACTGTGAAAAAAACAAAAACAATGCGTAAATCAGACCTTTCAGGCTATAATATAACGCTAATAAGCCTTATGGCAAAATTATTATTACAACTAAATTGTCGGTCATTAATTAAGAAAACTAAATAATTGTGTAGATGATTTGCTTTGTGTAACCCGACATCAGATATTAGGCCGAAGTTTTTTTTTGCACACATTGCCGGCGGGGGGGGGGGGGGGGCAGTGATGGGTGTTTTATCAGACAATAACTACTCAAGATTTTGCTTTAGTATAATTTTCGGGACAATTAGGGCCGGATTTGGGATTCGGGACAACAGCTTAGATTTCAGGACTATCCCGAATTTTTCAGGATGTCTGGTCACCCTAATTGGGACAGAAGTTGACATGTCGGGCATTTCAAAGTAGTTTCTCCAACCCTCCTGAGAAGAAACCTACCGAGAGGACTGGCCATCCAGTGGACCACCACAGCCGCCTGGCTGTCACATGACAAGTGACTGTAGGTGATGTTGTTCACTTCATGGATGGCGTGTTTCCCCAGCAGATTCCAGTTGAGAGAGCAATCTAATTGGGATAAAAAAAGAGCAGGAACACAGAGAGAGAGAGAGAGAGAGAGAGAGAGAGAGAGAGAGAGAGAGAGAGAGAGAGAGAGAGAGAGAGAGAGAGAGAGAGAGAGAGAGAGAGAGAGAGAGAGAGAGAGAGAGAGAGAGAGAGAGAGAGAGAGAGAGAGAGAGAGAGAGAGAGAGAGAGAGAGAGAGAGAGAGAGAGAGAGAGAGAGAGAGAGAGAGAGAGAGAGAGAGAGAGAGAGAGAGAGAGAGTTAAATAGAGAGACAGACAGTGTTTCCCAGTGAGAACATCGGTGAGATTCTTTGGCAAGCTCTGAGAGAAAATATGCAGCCATGCGAGGAGACACTATTTCCCCACCCCCTTCCTTCCTTCCTTCCTTCTTTCTTTCTTTCACTACTTTCTTTCTCCTCAGCGACTACAGATCAGCAGGTAAAGGAAGAGGAGCAGTCGCTTGTGTCCCTCACACCCCGCCGCTCTTCTTTACGCAAGCCTTGTTGTGATGCTAATGAGAATGGCTTTGAGCCGAGGCCCGTTCCCGTTCGTAGTCACGCATAATGGGGATTGAATGCGGAGGAAAAATCAGGATTAGCTATGAGAAACTTGACTTTTCATCGCTTAAGAGGCGGACAAGAGCTCAGGACGCTTGACTGAAACATAGTTAGGCATTAACAAGAGAATAAATACTATATTAAGCCAAGCAAAGAGAATCAATTAAAGTTAATCTCACACAGAACATGTCATATTTCCCCACAGAAATCACATTATATTTTATATAATGTTATTATATTTTGCTTGAAAGACATTTTTATGGCACTAGCATTAAAAAAATGGAACTGTTTTCAAACAGGTTGCCGCCTTCTATTGGTTGGCAAACAGATCGTCCCATCCCAAACTCACGCCATTGGTTGAGTCAACGTTGCTCAAATAAACAGAGTTTTGAGAGGAAGTATTGTCACATCGCAAAATATTACACAAGCTTATGCTTATATTTAGTACTTATTTTAAAAAATGTTTTAATTGTGACATTATTTTAATGACAATTAAGCACATTTCCAACCCAATTCTCATTATCATAATGTATATTTTAATCATAATTTAATTTGCACTGATTTAAATAAAAATAATTATACTATTCTTAAACTATTCTTATTATCATAATGCAAAATAAATAATGTTATATTATTTAAATGCATTCATATGTTTTTGTTTATTTAAGTGTACACTGATTTAAATAAAACAAAAATTTTATGAAAATAAAAAGAATTTGCATATTTTTCCCAAACAACTGTCATTCTCATAATGCAAAATAATGAATTATATATTTTTTAATTGCAAAGTATTGATGCGATAATCTAGTATGCGCACTGCCTTTTTTGATATTTATGCCGATTTAAATAAAAATCATTTTATGTACCTATATACCTTTGTTTCCTCTTCTATTTTTAAATAATATATGCAAGAGTTTGATTTGTAATTCAACAAAAAAACAAAAGGAAAATGTCCAGGTGCATTACAGTAATGAGAATTTAATATTAATGTCACAGTGTTTAAAGGAACACTTTTTGGGACTTTACCTTATTCACTGTATCCCCCAGAGTTAGATAAGTCCACACACACCCTTCTCATCTCCGTGTGTGCCGTAACTCTGTCTGACGCACCCGCCGCTAGCCTAGCTTAGCACAAAGACTGTAGGTAAATGGCTCCAGCTAGCATACTGCTCCCAATAAGTGACAAAATAACGCCAACATTTTCCTATTTACATTTTGTGATTTGTATAGTCACAGCGTGTACACATAACAAGGTCACATGACACACAGCCATCTTCTAACCGTATACACACTGGGAACTATATTCTCTGAAGGCGAAGCGCTGCTACTTGGGCGGAGTGATTTGCTTGCAGCGCCTGAGACGCCCCGTGGTGAGGAGCAGAGAGTTCGCTCAGAGTTGGAGTAAATCACTCCGCCCAAGTAGCAGTGCTTCGCCTTCTGAGAATATAGTTCCCAGTATGTATATGGGTAGAAGATTGTTATTTGTACACGCTGTGACTATACAAATCACAACATGTAAAAAGGAAAATGTTGGCGTTATTTTGTCTCTTATTGGGAGCAGTATGCTAGCTGGAGCCATTTACCTCCAGTCTTTGTGCTAAGCTAGGCTAGCGGTGGGTGCGTCAGACAGAGTTACAGCACGCACGGAGATGAGAAGGGTGTGTATGGACTTATCTAACTCTGGGGGATACGGTGAATAAGCTAAAGTCCCAAAAAGTCGGCGTGTTCCTTTAAAGCTTCTTAAATCTGTTGATTTTGGATTTAAAATGTGACATGTTTTCATTAGATCCACACATTAACAGTACGGTTAAAGAGAGGTCTTACTGTCGTTTCGAAACGTGACTGCGAGTTTGCGACCGCTCTCATCGGCGCTGGACGACTGCGTTCCCTGCAGAGAAAGAGAGAACAGGAAAAAGAAGCAGAAAATGTTTTATTACACAACCATCTGAAGTTCACAGTAATGGCAGCATTAGAGATGTCTGAGAGACGAACAGTAACTTGTGTAACAGGAATGTGCGCTCAAGCCTTCAAAACCAGCAGCACTTCATGTGGTGACAGCCGCAACACACAATCCCACAATTATCAGAGTCCTGGCTCTCAACAACACAGCGCTCGCTGCCAAAAGACAAATATAACCTTTTAAACACAATACAGCACTGGCTGACCCAGAATCAGCCGCTTAAACTCACACACTGATCTCAGGTGAGATAATGAGGGGTTACGGCTGACTCCAGAGCAGCGATTTAAGGTGTGTAAAAAAAAAAAAGAAGTCAAAACAAATATGCTTGCGTGACAGAACCAGACAGACTCAAGAGCTCTGTAATCAGCGCGCCAGATCAGGGCGGATGTGGAAAAACAGAAAGGAAGATACATAAAATATGGATTATCAAATAAAGACACGGAGTGAAGGGTGTTCGCAGTCGTGGAGCGACACTAAAGAGGCCTTGTTCTCGAGGCCACAGCGCTCTTCTGTGTATCTTCACAGATCTTATCATATTCCTGCCGTTATCTGGGATTAAGGAAGTTGTTTGACATGGCAGGACGAGGGACAATTCACTCCCACCCAAGAGATGAGAGTTAACATGCATACTTTAAAACACTTTAAAAGGTCTGTTGTTCTTTACAGTTTAACAAAGCACATCGATCATCACATCATAATTATTGCCTTCTAAAAAATGCTGGGTTGTTTCAATCTATTATGGTACGGTCTATTATGGACAAACCCAGCCGTTGGGTTGCAGTTTTAAATTACATTTTTAATCTAACGTTCGGGTTTGTCCATATTTGACCCAAAGTTGGGTAAAACAACCCAGCATTTTTTAATGTTAAAATCTGAACATTTAGATCTTCAACAAGAATCTCCATATTCGATTTTGACTATAAAGATTAAATGGGGCACAAAATTTGTACTTTACATAGTTTATATTTGGATGCAATACAGGATCTATAACTATTGCAATTTTATGGGACATTTTCCATGAGTCGAAGATGTAAATAAAACAGATTGTTATACTATTTCAGTTTTTTTTACTTCAAAATTTCATTTGATTCAATGTGTAACTTGTCGTTCCTTTATAATTAATTATGAAATTTACTAGCAAATTCTGATTGCAACATTTTTTAGTACTTTATGGAAAAATAATAATGCTGGCCAGTGATTTTCTAGTTATTTTTACCCTGTAAAAAGAAAGCACTGTCAAAACAACCTCAAAAGTTGGATCATAAATTGGATTGACACACCATGCACCTGTTTAGTTCACTCTGGAAATGTAATTTTCGATGCGGATCTGTTTTTATCCCGAGTTGGAGCATCTCTACTCCCCGTACAATTAATTTCTTCCTCCAAACACATAAATCATCCATAGATTTCCGAAACGCTCAACTGGAAACCTCAACAATCACATTACCAAAGATAAACATGACAGAAGACTTGCGTATGCATGTAAAAACTATTTCAAAACTACTTCTCTGCTGCCAATCCAGTAAATGTCTTACATTAGAATAAACTATGCAGATATGCAACATGTGAAACTGTAGACTGGATGCTTTCATTGAATTATATGTGGGAAACTGCTTCCAAATTGCAGTTTGAAATGTTAAGTGAGCAGATTTATGGACTAAAAATAATGCAGCAAACAACCTAATTCACAATTAATGCAGACTGTGAGCTGCAACTAAACGGTGTGAGTAAACTACTCCACATGCTCAAGACTTTGACTAATCTGTCTTAATGACATCCTCTGCCTCATTTCCACAGGATGTACACTGATGAGGGCGTGACCTCTTGACCCCGGAGTCTCGCTCACACCATACCTGGACCAGATGTACAACTCCAGACAAACAGAACAAGGTTATTAGAGTAAAAAACTAAATCTACATGTTTGTTACTTGAAATAAAGATGAAATAAAAAATACTAATAAAACAATAGAAAAGAAAAGCTAAAATAAAAATAAATGGACCCTAAAGAGTAATATTACAAATAATTAATCAAAATGACTAACACGTCAAAAAAAAATACTTAAAATTGAACAAAACAAATACAAATAAAATGAAAACTTATGAATTTAAAAATATAGAATAATACTATTTATTAGTATTATATTAATCAAATTAAATATTAATATGATCAATCTTAAATCTTAAACTTAATTTAGCTGCCAAAGACACGTCTAATTTTGTTTAGTTTAAGTTGAAGCACTAAAATTACAAACTGGAAATCAATACAAAACTAAAACTGAAGAAGAAAAAACTAAAAATACAATAATGAAAATAATAAAAATGACAAAAGCACATACCAAAATTACTAAAATTAAACAAAAATTATAAATCATAGAAAATATTATAATAAATAAAAAATAATAGTGGATAAATAATAGTAAAATGACCCTGAAACAGACAGACCCCATGGAGGACACCACGAATATGTAGAGCATAAACAAATCAAAAACTTTTTCTAGATTTCTATGGATTATATTTAGTGTTAGTGATTTAAACAAACCCCTAACACTAAGTATTACCGTTTTCCTTCACACTATAAAAAACCCTAGTTCCTGATCATCATGTCCAGGAGCATTTGTGGAAAAAAACAACACTGGGAAAACTTTCCTGAAGGTTTAATGCTGCAGTTAATGAACTGAGGGGAATGAAAGCACAAACTAATTTGGCTCATAGCCCTCGGCCTCGCTTTTAAAGCCAGAGATTTTAGGTAGCGAGAAGCATTTACTGCGTGCAGAAGAAGGGGGAGACCGGCTGATTCCTCATTTAGCACCAGAATAAAGTGAGAAAGCCAGCAGCTTTCGAGCCGCACTAATGGCTCCTGCCATGCTGTCCTGGGGTTGTTTTAACACCGAGGGCCCAGCGGGGTCCCGAGGGTCACGGCAGACACACACACATCTGCTGCGGGACTGTTACACACCTGCAGATGATCAGAGGAGCCGTTCTGACCACAGACTCGCAGCTCTCAGAGCCACGCCATTAATGTGCAAGATTTAAGAATCCTTATTAGCATACCTAAAAAAAAACAATCTAAATAAAAAAGTCAATGCATGCATACCTAATGTTCATAGTTAGGGTGATGGTAAACCATTTAAACTTCCGCATGTGACCCAAGACATGCATGAAATCATCCACTGTTATGCATTTGCAGATGCTTTACCAAAGCATATTATATTGCATTTAACGTATACATTTTATTAGTTCATGCATACCATGATCCACTGTTTGAACTACAGAAAAATGGTCAGACTTACAATTTTTGCCCGTCAGATAATGAAATGAGAGGGGAAAATCCCAAAGACTTACTTTAAAGGACCAACCTAAAGCCCAAAGTATACTTTGGTCAACGCACTGTCAACATGACATTATTTTCATCATCGGGAGGGTCCGTGGAGTGTCCCAATTTGTCCCAATGCATGATATATCAGCCACCATATTTGTATCGACCGATATATTTTCATTTTTAATGTTATCGTTATCAGCCTGATATATTAAAGCTGGCACTCTAAAAAATGCTGGGTTGTTTTAACCCAATGTTGGGTCAAATATGGACTAACCCAACGTTGGGTTAAAAATGCAATTTAAAAATGAACAAATTGCATTTTGGACAAAATCAAAAATGGACAAAAATGCAAGTTAAAAATGGACAAATTGCATTGGTTACATTAAAAATGTAACCCAACAGCTGCGTTTGTCCATTTTAAATTGCATTTTTAACCCAACATTGGGTTAGTCCATATTTGACCCAACATTGGGTTAAAACAACCCAGCATTTTTTAGAGTGTGATAAATAATGTATTATTTCCTTCAGCTGAGACGCTTTAGATGCGCACTGTTCAACATGATGGTTTTGCATTGCTTGAAATATGATTGAAATCACTTCAAAAAGCAAAATACAGTTCAGTGCAATACAATTCTGTCATATCGGCTACATAAAATTATAATGAGAACATCATTATAATTGTGTATTTGGGACATGGATTTTAATGGTGAGACTTTTGTTTTTGAAAACAGGCTCTCAAAAATTATATAAAAATTCGGATTTAGATTTATCGGCCAATTTATCGGTTATCGGCTTTCAAATATAACGAATTATCGGTTATCGGTCAAAAATTTCATATCGGTGCATCGCTAACAATAGCGCGTGTGCAAGTGATTTGAGCGTCCACTAGAAGGTGAACAAGATATTTCCACTCCTTTGAAAGGAGTGGACCGTGCAAAATCAAGTATTTAATGTCATGCAAAATTGCCTTTCCTTGAGTTTAACTGCACATCTTCCAGGTCTAGTTCTCTCTCTATGTGCGAATGAGTGTTTGTGATGAAGGAAGGGGGTCTAAGATGTGACACATTCCTCCTAACAAGTCTGTCACACTCTCCCCGACACCCTTTTACGACCTTCCTCAACAAGCACCTCCTCCTCCTCTCGTTCCCCGTGTCCCCGTGGGCCACCGGTCCCGCTGAGAGGAGCCGGGGCTTGAAGACCTTCAGCGCTCGCTCTGACGTCTCGGCCCTCGTCGTGCTAATAGCCCTAGCAGTCATTTGGCATCCTAAAACTTCAAATGGACAGTTTGGGCCGGGGGTGCTGCGATGGGGCTCGTAAACTTGCTGCATCCCATGTGGCAAATGAGCAGAAATGTTGCCCGTGAGGTAAAACAAGGAGGTCAGACCCCGGTCAAACACGGGTCCCCACGCTTTATTAGGCCTTATTAAGTGATTGTAAAAGAGGGAAGACTGTGTGCCTTTTGTTTAATGACCGGGGTCATTAAACGCACCGTGGAAATTAAGAGAACACACAAAGACCCAAGTCAAGACCAATCTACAATTACAAAAAAAATACCATGGTAAAACTTAAAGCATGATTTTGCATGTGTCACTGTGGTTTCTGGACATGTACCATAATGCAATGTTCTTCTAATCATGTACTATAATTACTGTTCACCATTGCTATCCGTTTAAAGGTGATTTTGCAGCTAAAACATCATACATCATGTCAGTAACATGTTTTTAGTCAGTGTTATCAAGATATTCCTTGATGTACTATGCAAATACCATGGTATATGAATATATAATACTGTTTAAAAGTTTGGGGTAAGTAAAAAGCAATTAATTTGATTAAAAATACAGTAAAAAGTTAAATAATAACTGTTTTCTATGTGAATATACGTCATAATGTAATTCACTGAATTTTCAGCATCATTACTCCAGTCTTCAGTGTCACATGATCCTTCAGAAATCACTCTAATATGATGATTTGATGCTCAAGAAACATGTATGATTATTATCAATGTTGAAAACAGTTGTGCTGCTTCATATTTCTGCGGAAACTGTGATACGTTTTTATTTTCTTTTTATTCTTTGTATTCTTTGTTGAATAGAAAGACCTAAAGAACAACATTGATTTGAAATAAAATTCTTTTGAATCTTTTGATGTCTTTACTGACACTTTTGATGCACTTTATTACACTTTTGATACTAAAACCCAAATGTTTGAACAGTATTAATACATCATGATGCATATCAAAAGTGCCAAAGTAAGAGTTTGATGAACAAGAGGAATGAAGATCAGTCCTCTGGTCAAACACACACACACACACACACACACACACACACACCTGGCGGGGGCAATAGAAGAAGCCATTATGGAGATGAGCTTTAGCTATTGTGCGGGATCAGGGATACGAGCGTGTCTGAACAGTGACGGCAGGTGAAGGGGGACGTGTTTCCTGTTGAACACCAAAGGCTGATCCAACCAGGTGTTCCACCTTCCATATGAATAATAACAGTAATTATATCATCCGAAACGAGGAAAAGACTTCACAGCATGGGAGCTGGGCTTCGTCGTTTATGCATTCATTACCTTTTATGT
The DNA here is from genome assembly GCF_964197995.2 of Scardinius erythrophthalmus. Taxonomy (NCBI): domain Eukaryota; kingdom Metazoa; phylum Chordata; class Actinopteri; order Cypriniformes; family Leuciscidae; genus Scardinius; species Scardinius erythrophthalmus. Next base: position 30,240,307 of record NC_138245.1, on the reverse strand, counting down.
TTTCACAAAAGACTGAGTTCTCGTCACGACACCAGAGCAAGTTAGTTAAATCCTACTGTACACTGCAAAACAAATTATGATTTACTTAAAGCCTTTATATATAATGCATTATAAAAGTATTTTAACATTATAATGCACTGTATGGTCTCGTGAATAATCACCGTTTTACTTAACTATTAACTAGGAATCTGCAAATATTATTATGCCTTTTAACTTTTTAAATGCATTGTACATAAAGTAAAAAGGCACAAAAAATAATTTTTGAAGTAAATAAAAAAATATTATTGAGTATGTTTTACTATTTCATTACAAACAGTTACATAATGAAAATATTTCTACAGCATCTAATCTTGTTTTTTTACTAATGCATTTTTAAAATAAAAAGCTGTATCTTAAAGTTTCAAAGTTTATTTTGTTTTTGACATTGCATCTGTTAACATTAGTTAATGCACTCTGAACATGAGCAAATTAGTTTTTACTGACTAACACTAAGGTTAATAAACGCTAAGATATGTGTAAGTTACTGCATTATGTTAAAAATGAGACCATATTATAAAGTGTTGCTGTGAAAATCGTTTCTACACCAATTTTTTTTTTTTTTTTTTGTGTATTAATTCCGTGATAAATCGTCAGCTAGTTAGCACACTGTCCCATTCTGAAATGTTAACTTTCCACAATCTAATGCAATCCCCACACACATAATCAAAGCAGAGTGTTCCTTGCCTAAGAAGTACCTGGTTTGACTTGTGCTTTGGCATCTAACCTCACACATGAAGCTGATTTAATGAGAACACTGTGTAGTGTAGATGGTTCTTTTTAAGAACCCAATTAGCTGTAACCCATATGGAGACAACAGCAAACAAGCCAGCAGACCACACTTTTTTCAAAGGCCAGCTATTCGTTTGATCCTTCACTGCTAGAATCTTCTCCAACCCGACTCGAGGAAACGCATCCCTCTGGGATTTTACCCCTTGCATGGAAAATGAACATGCATACTATCAGTTCCTATTTGCTGAAGGGTAGATAGTGCATGATGGGATATCTGACCAGCGATGATCAATCAGAGGGACACTGCTGCTATTCTTTGCTCTGGGACCAGGAGGGGGGAGGGGGGAGGGGGGGAGGTGTAACTAATCTCCCTATCCTGAGAACTTACTGAATTACCCAGTGGCATTTGTTAGGATTACGCGTGACCTGCATCTCTGTGCTTGCTTTACAAATTCCCCCCCATTTATCAGAATAGACTGGTACCCATTTACAAGCCACGATCTGCCTCGTAGATCCCAGATGAATAAACTTCATGAATAAATATCAGAAGTAAATAGCGCTTCAGTGTAACCTGAGAGTAAAACTTGCTGCATGATTTGGGACAACAAAGCAATCCCCGTTCAGACATATCAATGCTGCATTATTCAAGCCAGGCCAGTAGTTGGCGATGTCACTTTGTAAAGAAACACTATGCACCTATAGACTGAATATGTAACTTGATGTCATTGTTTTCACAAATTCCGTTTTTTTGTAGTTTATTATCATTTTCAAAAACATTTTCAGGCCCCCAAAACGCCGTTGTCATGTAAATGAACGGCCAAAACGCATTTAGTTTGACGTTTTTAGTTGAAAATGGTGTCATGTAAACGACCCCTTAGTGGAAAACTGCAGCGTTAAAGCTTATACTTTGTTGGCAACAGGTTTTCAAACTTTTCCTCATTAAAAATGTGTAAAAATGCATGTGTACGAGTGGTTATCAAATGCTCATTACAAGCGACGTAACCTCACAGCGTTTGCAAAGATGAGCGTGTAAATGAAATTGTGCAATTTTGATTTTGTACTGATTAATATGGAAGCTTGTTTCCGCCACAAAATAAAACATTTTACAAGATAATTGCGACTTTTTATCTCACAATTGCGAGTTTACATCTCGCAAATCTGACTTTATTTCTCAGAATTCGCAAAGTCGCAATTGCGACTTTATTTCAATATAAAATTGTTATAAAGTCAGAATTGCGTGAAATAAAGTTGCAATTGCATATTATAAAGTCTGAATTCTGACTTTTTTTCTCGCAATTGCGACTTTATATCACGCAATTCTAACATATAATTGCGAGTTTATGTCTCGCAATTCTGACATCTTTTCTCAGAATTGTGAGATATAAAGTCGAATTCTATGAAAAAAAAAGACCTCAGAATAGTTTATATCTCACAATTCTGACTTTATAACACGCAATTGCGACTTTATATCATGCAATTCTGACTTTAAATCTCCCAATTGCGACTTTAATTCTCAGAATTGCGACTTTATTTCTCACAATTCTGACTTCATATCACGCAATTGTGAGAAAAAAGGTCACAATTCTGACTTGATATATCGCAATTGTGAGAAAAAAGGTCAGAATTGTGAGATAAAAAGTCGCAATTATTATTATTTATTTATTATTCAGTGGCGGAAACAAGCTTCCATAGATTAATCGTTCAGTCCTACTAAAACTCCAGACATATTTATTTTGCATGCAAAAACTTGGATGGTCGTCGAGACCTCGTGGGCTAAAGGAAGACGTCTCCTCCGGTGTGATAAATCCAGCGCAGGAGAGCGGCTGTCGAACGCTGTAAAGTTAAAAGGGGTCAGAGTCTGCAGCAGCCGCTCTCCATCACTGTGTTTGTCTAACATGCTCTTATGATATTGAGCTTCAGATCTCGCTGATCTGAGAACGCAGAGCTGCTCTCGGGGGGCTTGTTCCTCAGCGCTGTGAAAACAAACAGACCACTTCTCACTGTTTGTCCAACAAATTACTTGGAATATAAAAGAAAGAACAAAGCAATTCCGCGCTGGCTTGATTTGCAATGTTGTGACGGGGAACAGAAAGTCAAAATTGACTTTATTTTACAAAATACGCTTTAATACATGCTACTGGTCTTACTGTGAAAGAGTTATGCAATATTAACCAAAAACCAAATAGCTCTTTAGTAGAGCTGCATTATTTTGGATAAACTGAGAATCACATAGAGATCACGATTTTGAACAGACAACTTTAACAAAATACCATGTAATTTACTAGAGGTTCTGACAAAATGTTAATTAATGCGATCTATTTAAAAATGTTTAATTATTTTTTCAATCGGAATGATTCATTGACTCGTAAATTCTTCACTTGTTTCATTACTGAATGAATCAGCATTTTTGAACAAATTTCTTAAGTGAATGATTCAACGACAAATACATTTGTTTAACAGTCACTTGTCGCCACCTACTGGTGCAACGATGTAATCAATACAATCGTTTTTTGTTTTGTTTTTTTTTGAAGCGCCAAGTTACTTTCCAACGGTGATTTGCTCTATTTTGATCTCTACCGTAGACATCAGTGTTTATATCCAAACTATAAACTTTATCCCAGTACTTATGAGATCATTTTAATTTAGGTAACACAGAAATAACGATATCGTGTGGTTAAAAAGACATTTGAGAAGCTGTGACAACGTCTCTCTCTGGATCTGAAACGCAGATCTTGAATATCCAGAGTGATTTTGTCAAAGGTTTAATAGACACAGGCGAATCGTTGTCATTTAGGAATAAGATTGCATGGGTGTTTGAATCGAGATTGCGATCTTTTAACGATTAATCGTACAGCTCTACTCTTTAGTAAGTGCTTATAGCAAACTGACATTTTAAGTTTGCCATCTGTGAACAATGCAACTAATCCAACTCAAGTCTTGTCCTGCAAAAGAGACAGAAGTTCTAAATTCTATTATTATAATAAAAATTATACAAATTTTAATTATATATGAATGAACTAATAATATATTTTATACATTTAATTATTGTACATTTATATATATTTCTTTAAAATGTCATTAACAATAAAACTCAATTTACAACAAATTCACATCTCTTCCTTGACAAAACCACTTGAATCAGCGAAATCCGATACTTGGGGAATAAAAACTCAGCCGTGCTGTCAAAATAAAAGTCCCACACAACAAAATAATAAATAAATTAAATTATAAATTAAAATAATTATAATAATAATAATAGTAAATACTAATTAAATAAATATATCTCCTAACTAAAAATACACAATCATAGAGTATAAAATTTCTTTCCAGCGGGCATACAAAAAAAGTCATTGGGGAAAACTCTTCCCCAATGTCCAAACAAATAAAACAAGCACCTTTTTACATTGGAGTTGACAAATCTGACCACAGCCTAGCTCAGCAGAGCTCGAACACACGTTTCTCATTTCCTCAACATGTGTCTCCAGTTTCATATTCCAAAAAGAGTCATTTTCTTGGACAATCAACGTTGTGTTTGCTATCAAGGTCCTGTTGTTATTAATTACCTTTATGTGCAACTTTCTAATGGGTTTGTGTCTCACGAAACCTGGGGATTTGTGACTCAGCAAGTCAGCAAAGACTTTTGTTTGTCTTGAGGTTTACTGTGCCGGTACCATGGTAAAGTGATAGTGTAACACGACGTATAATCTTGCATTGCTAACTTGCATACAAACTATATGTTTTTGTCTTCTTGACATCAAAAACAAACACAGATCCAGATTGAGTTTCATGCATCTGTGTGGCGCGTTTCCTAAAGCTGCAGGTGATCATGTGGCATTAATGAGCAGGTATCAGCTTTCTTCATCTGTGTAATTATGGTCATCTCAGAGCACGTCTGCAACTCAACGACGGCTACAAACATCCTGCACTAGAAATAAATGAGGCCTTGTCCACACTAATGTTTTCGTATGAAAACGCATCTTTTTCTCTCCGTTTTGGCCTTCCGTTCACTGAGACGGCGTTTTTATTCATGAAAACAAAGCTTTTTGAAAACGCTCTCCAAAGTGGATAAATTTGAAAACGGCGTTGTAGTGTGGACTGTGAAAACGGCGGTATTTAAAAACAATGACGCAAGTTTAGTCATGTGACGCATATTGAACCCATAGATAGTCAAGTTTAAAACGCTAGTGGACAGAAAGGGTTTTTAAACGAAAATGCTGTTTTCAAATGTATCCGGAATAGACGTACACAGTAAAAAACGTTGGGTTATTTGTTTAACTCAACCGTTGGGTTACACATTTTGGGTCAATATGTTGGGTCATTTTCCTCAAAATATTGGGTCATTTTTAAAATCGTTGGGTAATTTCTAGAAATAACCCAACTGTTGGGTTAAATAGCCCACGGTTTCCCCATATATAATTTGTAATTTAAAAAATATATTTGTTGAAACATATGTATTGTTTTATACAAATAAACAATCTGTATTTGAAAACAATGTGTATGTGCATAAATAAAGATAAATATTTAACTCAACTGTTGGGTTATTTTAACCCAACTGGAGTTTACCCAATGCAGTGGGTAAAAATAACCCACAGTTGGGAAGGTGCTATCCATCCCACCCCATAGTTGGGTTATTTTTTACCCAACATTTGTAAGTGAGTAGTGAGTGACACTGGTCATAAAACTCGTTGCACAGACTGCTTTCATCCTATCAGCTTCAGTGCTGCAGTCAACACAAAAGACATAGCAAATACATTCAACACAACTACATGAAACACTGAATTGGTACTGATCAAGTACCTAAAACTTTCCACTCTCGGGCTAAAGAGGAACCGGATGGGCAGGTCAGAGAGGGAACATCTGATGAAGGGTCAAAAGCTGGAGGGCAATATTCAGTCTGCTCCCCTTAATGTCTTTCCTGTCTTCCCAGCCCATTCGGTCCCGAAAACGCTCCCATATGCCATTACATTCGCTCTGAGGAACTTAAGCAGCTCATTTTCGTAAACAGAGCACAGTTGAGGTGCACTTCCCTTCACATACACACAATGTATGTAAACACCTACTGGACTGAAGCAACTTAGCTTTACTTCATTATCCATTTATCATTTAAGGAAAAATCATGATCAAGTGCGAGTCTCAAATATGATATTCAGGATTCTGAGAATCATTTATTTGTTCATCTCTCATTTATTATTGCATTATATGTTTTAAAACTACATAAAACTAAGCATTTAAATATCATCTTACTAAGGCATATGATTGTGACATATAGAATGACGACTGATATATATATATATATATATGCATTTTATGTTAGTAGTCTGTTATACTTTCATAAAGATCATTGATTTACATTACAAGCATCAGAATTTCATCTCACTTGCTGGCCATATAAATATCAGCATCTGCACCAAAATGCATATTTTTGCTCAGTTTGGGCCTCTGAATGATATTGAGTTTTTTTTCCCCTCCATATTCTCACTATATCATAATATATGAGCCATAAAAGCCTGATGTATCAATTATGATACTCAACAAACACACATATGCAAAGGTTCAATAAGTTGTTCTGTTCTGGTTGTGACTTATTTCATGCGTCAGGCTCTTGTGTGTAAAGTGTGATGAGCACATGTAGATCACGCTCATGTGTTTAACAGACAGTGAACTTCCATACTGCTAATGGATTTTCCAGTCCCAAAACAGGTAGCGCTTAACTCAACCCACTGATCCAGGACCAGCCTTTTCTATCAAAAAACACCCGAAATCTGGAGGAAGAAGTCATGATAAATGTCTGAGATCAGAGGTCAAAACCACACAATTCCCTGGAAAGATCTGGCCTCTGAACCATCATAAACTGATTGGTGAACTTGTGCACAGTTGACCTGAACTGCCGTGCAACACGTGGCAAAGGTCCCGAACATCTGCAGGATTCATATCCGCTGGGATACAGCAAACTTAAATATTAAACATGGATTTCACAATCATATGAACAAAATGTACTTCGTGATAATGAGAAACAACATACTGTGATTAAGTTTCAGAGAGAATCATGTCTTAAGTTTTATAATATGACAAATATCGGTCAGTTTCTTACACAGAAATATTCTATGGCTTGGGATATAACAAGACTTTTATTATGCTTTTAGTTTTTGTATTTGGAGCTCATCGTATGCTTTTATGTTAAAAAAGCAGCGTGAACATCCTGCTAAACATCTTCTACAAGTGAATTATTTATAACAGAATATTCATTTATGAATAAACTATTGGCTTTAATTGTATGGGGTAAAAAAAAGTATCCAAATAAAAAAAAAGTCAATTTTGAGTTTATTTTTTGCTGTATAGATCAGGGTTCTCAAACTGAGTTCATGATGAAAAGCTAATAGTTCATTAAATCATAAAAAAAAATTAAAGTAAAATAAAATAATAATTACACAACACAATAAAATCAATGTAAAATAAAAATAAATAATCAAAAATAAAAATAATTAAAATAAAAAACACTCACTAAATATTATAAGATCATAAATGTAAAAATAACCATTTTAAAATTAAAATAAAATCATAACAATGTAACAAAAAAATTAAGAAAATATAAAATAAAACACTCACTAAATATTTACAAAACCATAATGTAAAATTTAAATAATTTTAAAACAATAATAAAAACAAATCATACAAATATTAGTATAAAACAAATAATTTAAAATAATCAACATCCTGTAAAACACATACTAAAAATTATTCAATGTTATATATGTTTACATGCATATCATGTGACCATTAACCAACATCAGAGAACCTATTGAACTATTGAAATAACAGGTTTTGCCTGACAAATCCGTTTGGGAATCACTATTATAGATATGAATAAACACGTATTTTCATGTCAGCAAGACATCCACTTTAGTTTCGAGATCTTTGTTGTTTGGATTCTTGCTCCTTTGTTATTACATCTTGTTTTTATAATCGTTTGAAATTCACATTACTTGAAAAGGATGTAAACAGAGCTGCAGAAACGTCCCGAAACAAGCCCAGACGTGCCGAACAACATGAGAGAAACCCATCCTCAAAAAAGTGCTTTCATTTACACTTCTATAGGCCTGGATTAATAGTTTGCGCTGATAAAACAGACATTGTGTGTCTGCCCTGCGAGAACAAGCAGCGATACAACGCACACCGAGAAAAGACACGGCCATGAATGACCTGCCGGATGACATTAACAAACAATGAATGTCTTCACAGGGAGGACAGAGGGCTTGTGGGATTTGAAGTTTTGGGTTTCATGCTTTAAGAATGCACCGCTGCCCAGAGGCTTCCAGAACTGCATGACCATGAAGAAGAGGAAGAGAAGGGAAGATCATCTCGCGGCTCTAATGGAAAACACAGAGACTGTGCCAAGAACGAGGGATGAGACACAAGAGAGGAGATCACATGCTGAATAACCTCTCAGCCCGAGGCACCGAGCCCCTCATAACCAACCAGAGCCCCAAACGCAGTGAACGCAGGGGCTTTTAGCCGCACAAGCTCAATTACACAGGCGTAGTTTTACTTCTTTCGCGTTTTGGAAAACACCTATGTGTTTAATCTGACTTATTGTACTTAGGTACAGTGACTCTTGAATTCAACATGAAACAGAGTTCACAAGCCTGAAAAGAAAGTCACCTTACATGTATTCCATGTTAAACTCTATGATTGTGTATTTTTAATTAGGAGATATATTTATTAGGGCTGTGAAACGATTAATCGCATCCAAAATAAAAGTTTGTGTTTACATAATATATGTGTGTGTACTTTGCATAATTATTTTGTATATATAAATATACACACATGCATATATTTAAGAAATAGTTCCTTATATATACTGTGTATATATATATATATGTGTGTGTGTGTGTGTGTGTGTGTATGTATATATGTATGTATATATATATATATATATAATTTGTATATTTAAAAATATATTTAAGAAAAATTAAAAAAGAAATCTTAAATATATACATATATGTGTGTGTATTTATATATACAAAATAATTATGCACAGTACACACACATATTAATCGCGATTAATCATTTCACGGGCCTAATTAATTATTATTTACTATTATTATAATAGTTATAATTATTTTAATTTATAATTGTATTTATTTATTAGTTTGTTGTGCGGGACTTTTATTTTGACAGCGCGGCTGAGTTTTATTTTGACAGCGCTGAAACAGCGCTCACATTCGTCATCTTCATTAGTTTACATTCTGTTTAAAAGTCCTATCTAATAGGTTATAACATAGAACTGTTAAACAAACAAAGTAAACTGTATATGAAAAACTATTATATCGCTTGCTGTGTGTGGATGATGCACAGCTGAGCAGAAATACATAATCATGTTTCGCTTGGTCCCTTTAAAGTCACTTTGGATTTCCTACTTAGCGTAACGACTGAGAAGTGCCTAGACTTCGGCACTTCTCAGTCGTAATATAAACTGTGTTTTGGATGGCTTTTTAAAAATGGCGGGTACCGGTATTTCGCGTACGTTCGGCCAATCAACTCTTACGTCACTGGTAACTCCAATAGAGCTGGTAAGTCCCGCCCCTTCGTTAAAACCCCGCTGGACCTCTAGGTTGAAAAATCATCAATGCAAGTGAATGGGAGAAAATAATTATTTTCTGGTCCCGTTTGAATTTTGCCATGAATGTGAACATATGTTGTCTGTGAATTTTTTATATAATCTTTCGTGTGAAGAATGCTACAATTTAGCGTGTAGAAGTTTGATACGGGTAGACTTTGTGTGAGAGCACTTTGTGGACTACAACTCTTCCCTGCTTTCGACGCGTTTGAAACGTCAACACCACTCGCACACGGACACTAGCTCACGGATCCCGCTAAACATGGCTGTGTCTTTGGTGCACTTCACCGCCTTCTTTCAGGGAGAGGACAAAATCATTGAGCTTGGCGAAAACCACGGGTAAGTCAACTTTATGGGGTGACGTCACATAGGCGACATGTAGTCTTTCTCGTTATGTCTTTTCCACAACTACTAGCCGGAGAATCATACCATATACTGTCAAACTCGTAACATGAAAAGTTATATGAAAAATTCACAGACAACATATGTTCACATTCATGGCACAATTCAAACGGGACCAGAAAATAATTACTTTCTCACATTCACTTGCATTGACGATTTTTCAACCTAGAGGTCCAGCGGAGTTTTACGGAAGGGGCAGGACTTACCAGCTCTATACGCTGATTTCACGCAGCCGCCATTTTGAAATCGAAAGTGAGGCTCCGGTGGGAAAAACCCCGGAAGTAAAGATAAACAACAATGCCTTTGGACTACCAACCTGAAGCTGCTGCCGCGATTTACACTATTGGATGTTAATATCCAATATAGGATATGTATATAGTTCATTCCTGCTTCTTTTTTTACTTTCTGAAAAATATTTTATTTATAAATGAATTTCATTGTATATAGTCTTAAGTATAAAAGAAATGTATGTACAGTTTTAGAATTGACACAACATCATTAAACACAACAATACGCCATTGCATTCACGACTCTCCTGTGATTAAAGGCGACACTTCCGGTTTTCTTCCCACCGGAGCCTCGCTTTCGATTTCAAAATAACGGCTGCGTGAAATCAGCGTATTGTGCTGGTTAGATCAGGGGCCATTATGTTAAGACTATGTCTTAAGAACAAGTATGATCAACTAGAAGTTAGTTAGGGGTCATCAGGCAAGTTAATAACAGTCTTAAAGAATAAAATTGGATGACTAACTTGTAAGACTATAGTCTTAACAGTTTATGCAACTGGCCACAGACCCTACTCTGAAGAAGGAGCTCATTTAGTCCCCCAAAAGACGTTCATATAGGCTAACTAAAATCGTTCCCAGTTCCTGCGGTGTTAAAAAAAAAAGGGTAAAAAAGCGGGTACTTTCGCTAATATAGGAACTATGAAAATGTCCCTCTGGTGTGAAAGCCTTTCTATTGAACAAAAAGTTATTTTTAGTGGTAAAAGGTTCTTTAGCTAAGAGTAAATCACACAAATGATTTACTCTTAGCTTCTGACCAAGGCTGTATCTCAATACTAGTTTTACTTGATCTTAGTGCTGCGTTCGATACTATAGATCACACAATACTCTTAGATCGGCTACAAAACTATACCGGTGTTCAAGGACAAGCATTAAGCTGGTTCAGATCATACCTATCTGACCGCTACCATTTTGTCTATTTAAACGGAGAAAAATCGATCATAACTCCAGTAAACTATGGAGTGCCGCAAGGATCTGTGTTAGGCCCTCTATTATTCTCAATATATATGCTGCCACTTGGAAATATTATAAGGAAACATGGAATTAGTTTCCATTGTTATGCTGATGACACTCAACTATATATTTCATCACGGCCGGATGAAAACGCTAAATTATCCAAATTGACAGAGTGTGTTAAAGATATAAAAGATTGGATGACGCACAATTTTCTTTTATTAAATCCAGATAAGACAGAGGTAATACTTATCGGTTCAAAAAACCGCCCACAAAACCTCCTTCAATACAACTTTAACATAGTAGGGTGTCCTGTTACTTTATCCTCTACAGTAAAAGACCTGGGTGTTATATTAGATTGTAACTTGTCTTTTGAAAATCATATTTCATATGTTACAAAAACAGCCTTTTTTCACCTTAGAAATATTGCTAAATTACGTAACATGCTATCTGTTTCTGATGCAGAAAAGCTAGTTCATGCATTCATGACCTCGAGACTAGATTACTGTAATGCTTTATTAGCTGGTTGTCCTGCATCCTCAATAAACAAGCTACAGTTAGTCCAAAATGCCGCCGCTAGAGTTCTTACTAGATCAAGAAAGTTTGACCATATAACACCAATTTTATCATCACTACATTGGTTACCTATAAAGTTCCGTATTAATTACAAGGTATTGCTACTGACTTATAAAGCCCTAAACGGCTTAGCTCCAGTTTATTTAACGGATCTTCTATCGCCCTATAATCCATCGCGCTCTTTAAGATCACTAAATTCGAGGCTTCTGGTCATACCTAGGATATCCAGATCCACCAAAGGAGGGAGAGCATTTTCACATTTAGCACCAAAACTCTGGAATAGCCTTCCTGATACTGTTCGTTGCTCAGATTCGCTCTCCCAGTTTAAAACTAGATTAAAGACGCATCTCTTCAGCCAGGCATTCATATAATATTTTAATCTTACAGTTAAATCCGGTCTCTACTTCATAAACGCCAGAGGAGAACTGGCCCCCGACTGAGCCTGGGTTCTCCCAAGGTTTTTTTTTCTCCATTAGGTCACCTAATGGAGTTTTTCGGTTCCTTGCCACTGTTGCCTTTGGCTTGCTCAGTTGGGGATACTTAATTTGATTAATCGATTCAACAGTGCTATTGATCTGCATTACCAAACGTGGATGTTTTACACCAGAAACATACACTGATGTACTATTTTATTTAATACTGTGAAGCTGCTTTGATACAATCTGTATTGTGAAAAGCGCTATATAAATAAAGTTGACTTGACTTGACTTGACTTTAGATTATTAAAACTTTTTTAAGGAACCTATATTTTTTAAAGTGCATAGAACGTGCATAAATAAGTAAATAGGGTCATTTTTGACTTTGAATCTAATAGCCTAGTTATGTCAATCTAATGTGATTTACTGTAACTTGAAAACTTCAGGACACTCTGGACTTCATTATAGCTTAAAAAGACCAGCGCTAACACATATAAACTGTGGTTTTGAAACAGGGGACTTGCATCCACCCAGAGCTCAGAGTTCGCCACATGCTTCACCCTGTGAAGGACAGACACTGTATAATCTCAAATCATGGCCTGAAACCTACAGGCAGGAAGTTTCTCTGGACCAGATCCTTGATTAGGCCGGAGCAAAGAGCAGTTAATTGATTGTAATGACTTCAGTCTGTGGGGCGGCAGGGAGACGGAGGAGGAGGAACTGGCTGTGACCGCAGATCGAGTCTCTCTGCAATGCGAACGGACTCGAGTTACTGCCCTCGGGTCGCCTGAGCATCCACAACCGTACCAGCTTAGACTGCAAGCTCCAATAGCAGACATAAATGGTCAAATTTGTTCTGTATTAAGTTTAGGAGACATTTATAGCCATATTACAAATAATATATTTTGCATGGTTTATTTCAGCATTTTATTTGTTTCATGGTTAGTTATGACTAGAAGTGGGCGGTCTTACCGCATACTCAATGGCAGAAATGGTAGTGTTTACCACAGTACATTCACAGTATAATATTAAATAAATAAGTAAACAATGAAATAATCAATATACTATTTTATATATATATATTATTAATGATTATATATGTATAAATAAAATAATGGTAACACTTAAGTTTAGGGTCTAATTCTCACTATTAACTTATTAGTACTTATAAAGCACATATTAATGGCTTTTTCTGCATGACAATATTCTACATCCCTTAATCCTAATTTTTTTAACTTAACAACTACCTTACCAACTATTAATAAGCAGTAATTAAGAGTTTATTGAGGCAAAAGTAGTAGTTATTAGTGAGAATTGGACCCTAATCTAAAGTTTGACCAAAATAATTTTATAATTATTAAACTAGGCTATATCATTAATAACATAAAAAATAATTAAACAATTAAATAATAAATAAAATTATACATACATATATATATCATTATACAATATTAAATAATCAATTATATATATATATATATATATATATATATATATATATATATATATATATATATATTATTAGATTAATTATATTATTAAATAACGTTTTTTTTTTAAAAAGCCATTTATATTATTTTATTTAATATAATTTATTAATAAAAAAAATATATATATATTTTTTTCTTTTCTTTTTTAAAGTAACTATATAATGATACTTACCATAAAATTATTCAGATATAAGAAGTTAGTCAAACCCTTCACCACTAATTCTGAAAACACATGCAGGCCTGACCAATTTCTTTAGTCTGAGAGCAGAAAAATCACTGACCAATCACAGGCCCCCAACCGAGCTGAACAGAGTGTCCCGACTCTTAATTCACTTTTAACATACCTAAGTTTACCAGCGACATCCTGCCATTCAGACCGAGCGGCAGGAGCACTCGTCCGGTCAAAAGAAGTGTCGCTACTCAAAGACCTCCATCCCAGAATTCAAAGCGGTTCAGCGAACCGGGCCGATTCAGAGCTAGCCAACCAGGGATTTTCCCAGCGCACCACAAGACACAGCCTCCAAGGTGACGAGCTGCTTGGATGGTTTTCAATGCACCCTTAAGATGGCACAGAAATAACTCAGATCTCACCCCCCTTTTCATTCTCTCTCAAACACACCCCCCTTCCCCGTCATTCATCCTCAAACAGATGTTACGAGAACAAGGACCCAAAGTGTGAGGGCTCTTTTGAAAAACACACACAGAAATGGAAAAAGCCGGCCCATATATGCACTCATGCACTTATTAGATCCCCGGACCACGGTAATAAAGCAAGGTCTTGGCCGGGATTCGGCTTGTGTAAAGTAAAACAAAGACATTACGCTTTTGTTTTGTTTGATCGAGTATATTAGACTGTATCTGGGTGATTTCAGGCCAATCCTCGAGCCGTAACTAAACGCCAGATCTAGATCAGTTGTCAAGACCACCAATGAGAGTCGATCTGGTTTATAAACATTTCTCATCCGACTGCTTCCGTTTGAGGGGAAAAATAACATGTACATGAAGCACCTGAAAGACTGAGAACGAACGAAGCCAGCTATAGCTGATACTGTTAAGAAGATTTGTTTTTATTGAAAACACTGGAACGTAAAAAGAAACGTATTATTTCCATATAAGCACGTTTTAAATCACGTCTTATTGATTGTACTGCTGAAGGTCAACACTGGGTAAAAAATGCTGGGTTGTTTCAACCCAACTTTGGGTCAAATATGGACAAACCCAATGGCTGGGTTACATTTTTAAATACAATTTTTCAACCCAACGTTTGGGTTTGTCCATATTTGACCCAAAATTGTGTTAAAACAACCCAGCATTTTTTAGAGAGAGTTTGACTTTCTTTCGATTAAAGAAAAAGTTCACAAATTACTCCCAACCCTGTGTGTATTATTATTAAAATGATGTTTAGCAGAATGTTCACAGTGTTTTTTCCACACAATAGATTTATACTTCTGAAATCCAAATAAAATAAGCAACATAAATGTATATTCCATGTTTTCTGAAGTGATATAACAGCTTTGTGTGAGATTATTGATAATCTTCTCATCAGCCAGAGATCTCAAATCTCACTCAAGCTTGTGATAAATATTTGTCTTTTCGAGGCATTGGTTTTTATGATCAAATCGTGATGCAGCAACTTTGAAAATGAGATTTTAGAGCTTCAGGATGGAAACATATCGACTTTTTTGGGGGTCTGTTGCTCATACAAAGCATCATATGAATCAAAACACTTGAAATAGCGCACAAGTCGTATGGACCATATTTACTGACTTTAAAGACATTAATTTGCTTGGATTTTGGCTAAAAGCTCATTTTGTTTAGCAGAAAGTCATTTACATTTATGCGTTTATTCAAAAGAGACTTACAAGGAAATGCAATTTGTCAAAAAATCAACAACATTCATAATATTATTCAAACTGGTTTAGAACCATGGCGAGTAAATAAAGACTAATGATTTTAGTGAACTACTGCTTTAAAGTTAATGGGAACAAATAAATACGCTCTCTGTAAAACATTGACTTATGAGTGCCGAATGAACGGTGAGCTATACGTGTTTCCAAGTTGAATATTAATCATAGCGATTCCCTTGAACACACATCTGTTACTTTAATTTCCTATTATCACTGTAAAGCTGCTTTAAAATAATCTATATTGTTAAAAGCGCTAGGCTATATAAATGAAGGTGACTTGACTTATCAATCAAAACTAACTTTATTCTAGATCTGCTGTAAAGCCAAAACAATCTCTGTTACTTTAATTTCCTAATATCACTGTAAAGCTGCTTTGAAACAATCTATATTGTTAAAGGCGCTGTATAAATGAAGGTGACTTGACATTTGAGGTTAGTACATGAAAAGCACAGACTCCCCCAATGCTAATCGCCGGCCGCGTCGCACCCCCAGAAACCTCGTGGAAACAGCTTCAAGATGCTTGCTGAAGTCTGTGAGGTTTGGCTGAGATCACTCTCAGCACATTCAGAGATGCATAACTTCGCCAGATGGACTTTTGCAGTAATATCTGTCCCGTAATGAATTCCGTTATTTCTTTAACAGAGATACAGGGCTTGAGGTCAGCCACCGAGAAGGAGAGGAAAGTTAGGCTCATTTCTCTTGACTTTCTCGATTCTCTGGCAGTGGGATTTCTCACAGAGCTCATTGGAAAGCTGAAGGCATGGATGCTATTGAGCCGAGAGGCCTGGGACTTCCGGAGAGAACAACCACTTTAATCTGAGTCCAACAGGCCCCCGTCGGAGATCCGATTGAGCCTCCTGCCCCCTCGGCTGGAGCCTGGCGAAGCTCAGAGGCCAATTGAAATATCTTCCTTTGTTTTTCCTGAGTCTTAACCTGATCTGGGTGGCGGCCAGGCAGTCAAAAAACAGGAATCAATGCACAGACAGAAAGCGTAATACTCTCTACAGAGACAACATGCGACACAAACTATCACATAAAAACTATCCATAAAGGGAGACTTCACCGATTAGCATTAAGCTTTGTATCAGTAGAAACCCGGTCTTATTTTCAAGTGACAGTGCTTCCCTCCCTCATGTCCCCCTGAGACCAGAGATTTCTGTATTGTGTGTCTGGAAAAAAACCTCTGATGACGCAAAAAACGTAAATTAGCTTCATCATCGGAGGCTTTTTAGTCCAGAGGCGAGAGACTCCAGCCAGTAGGAGGAGCTCGTCCCGCATGTCTTCAACCCGCCCATAGGGGGATCTCACGGTAAAACGCTGTCTTTTCAGTTTCGAGTCACTAGTAGCCTAGTTGTATCATTTCTCCCGACACTGCCCTCTGTAACCGGTAGGCGTGGCTTGGGAGTGTCCTCGTAGGGCAGCGAAGCAAGTGCATTCTGGGAGTTGTTGTCTTTCATCCACATGAGCCAAAAATACATTTTCTACTCCATAAATGACCCAATTTAAATACACATTCATCTTTCCAGCGATGAAATATCCCTTTAAATAACCACTTATGATTTATGAAAATGTGAGTGGTGCTAACATGCAAAACATACATTTCTAGATTATTGTTTAATGACCCATGTCAAGTTTTTTTGGTCAACTTTATGTCTGATTGCATTGAAAAATAATAGCTGGCCTCTCCTCTACAGGGCATATTAAAAGTTGGATATATACATCCTACATAACCTGCATATATACAGTATACTCTTATAAAGGAATATAGCAAACCTCAGCTGTGTGATTGTTAATATCGTGGCAAAATACTGTAAACTGCATTATCGCCCAGCTCTACTAAAATGTGACTTTAATTGCCCATTCACACTAAGGACGATAATGTTAAAGATATAGTTAAATAAAAATAATTCTAAATATAAAAGAATAGCAGAGTTCACACTAGAGCCCTGCGCGGGACTGTTTTCTTCATCCCGCTCCCGCCCGCGCCCGCCGAATTTCTGACCATTACCGCCCGCTCCCGCAACGTATGTGTTTCACTCCCGCCCGCTCCCGCAATATGTATGTCCACTCCCGCCCGCACCCGCAAAACTCTGAGAATTTATTCCCGCACAATAATAGAGATGCATTGATTTTGTGTCTTCTCCCGTCCCGCAGGAAAAAACACATATTTGTATTGCTATTATTAAAGAGATTCATGGGGTTGTTTGTTTCGTTTCCCTGGTCGGCATAGCCTCCTGGACACATACACACAGGATAATGGAGGAAATCGAGTGTGCTGTTTTTGGATGGTTTTGTTTTCGTTTTTGCTGTTTTTTATTCAGGATACTCGGTCTTGCGCGTGCAATGATGACGCAGTGAATAGTGATGCTTCTCTCTGAACAATCAGCAGTCTGCCGTGTTTTCACGTCACATTTTAGTATCGCCTAAGCTCGCTCAGAACCTCGCCGGAGGGGGTACGAAAAAAAGTACCTGGAAGCAGATACAGTTACAACTTTTACACAGTGGAAAACCAAACAAAGTCGAGTCGAGTCGAGCCGAGCCGAGGCGAGCTGGTACTGTGTAGTGGAAAAGCGCCATTATTGACATCTCCATCATGTTGCAAGGCTACCTCCCGAGTCCCGATCCCGCAGTGTTTTTTTTTAGCCGCCCATTCCCGCCCGCAGCAAAGTTCAAACCGCCCGCTCCCGCGAGATTTGCGTTGGGTCCCGCGGGACCCGGCGGGACTCAATCCCAATGCAGCCCTCTAGTTCACACCACAACTATAATGATAAAGGCACAGACGAACAATATTGGAATCACTTTCAAAAAATTTTGTTCCAGTGGATGAATGATAAAAACATTGACAGCCAATCAGAATCCAGCTTGACCATTCAAAAATACAAAATGAAAAAAGACAAAATACTGTAGATATCCTGGCTCTTGGCTCATTTCGATCAGATCAATGAATCGGTGTATTCTTGACTTGAGAACAGCTGCAATCAGATCAATTTGATTCACAAATGAATTGTTCAGTATGATTTGCTCACCAATTCATCAGGATCATTGGAAGGAATCAGCTAGTTTGTGAATCATGTAGTGTAGAAACAAATACGATATTATGCTTTGGAATGTAGTGAAGTAAAAGTTTCCCAAAGTAAAAATCCTCTTATAAAGTATAGATTCTTGAAAAATGCACTTGAATACAGTTAATACTTGTTACTGTCCAGTCCACCACTGATAAATGATGATACACTTTTCATTTTTGGGTGAACTAACCCTTTCAGATATTATAAACATTGCTGTAAAGCTGTTTATATAGGCATAATTCACATCTATAGCACAAACACAGCAGGGACATATTACACACCAAAGTTTACAACTCAGCAAACTACTAAACCATATGAGCAATAGTATAAAGCAAGATCGTGTTAAAGAGCCAAAAGGAGCATTAAAACACAGAAAGCAAGCAAAACCACAACTTCTTTATACTTTTGCATATAAAAATGGACAATTTCACAATTGTTCATTTACTGTGAGCTTGAATTAATGAAGTCTGTCGCATGTAAAAAGTAAGCAGTTCAACCATGCATCAGCCCAGGCGTCACAAGAACACACAAGTCATTTACACCTGAAGTGTTTCTCTCAACAGGACGGCTTTGATGTCGCGGTGGAGGGAGGTGATCCGCGCTTCCTAAAAGGAAATGCCAAAGAATTTTAATAGAGCACACACTTCCTATGGGAAATGAGTTCAAAGCAGCTCTGCCCCATAAGACAATGAGATTGAGGGCAATCTGTCCGTCAATAGCCCGTCTGTCATCAGCAAACTACCCAGACACGGCCCAACAACAGGACGAAAAGCCAAAGACAAACACTACCAACACAACATGGACGTGTGGAGAGTCTCGCATTACAGCCATTTTCATTTTTTTAATCATCTTTTGTCACCTTCATACTCATTTAAAAAGGGAAAAAAGTCATATCTCTGTAGTTGCTGGTCTTTAAAAATGGAAATTGTTTTACACAGCGCACATTAACGACTTGTCTAAAATAAAAACATAATTAGCAGACATCTGACATCTCCCTTAACATAATCAACTAAATAACATTTCAAATTCTCAAAATAGTGCTTTAAAACATCTCATTGGAAACGTATTCATAAAAGTCATCTATAGGCAAATAACTAAACAACTGCTCAAGCAAAACAGTTTCATTTACTGTATTGCACATGTTGCATTTTACTGTAGTTTCATTAATGAAGCAGATGTGTTAACGTCTATAAAATCCAAAGGATTAAACCATTAAAGTGCACATTATGGCTTCCTGTGTTACATAAGTCAGTTTTATGTTGTTCCGAACATGTTTTGGACTTGTACAATGCCTATAAAAGGAAGTAAATTCAACGGAATGCTTAAATGAAAATCTGTAAAGCCTTTTCATTTCTACTTCCCATAGTGATCTCCAGTCTACAACCTCCATTCAACTCCATTCACAAAAGCATCAACAGGTCAACTCCAGCAACAATAGGCCTTCCCGAGAGACTCATTCACACATCTGACCTCCTAAAAGGCCATTTCCCAAAAGCTCCATGCTCCTGTCCTGACCGGATGAACACGGTTTGCTCAGGTCTTCCACAGAGTGAACTTTAAAACACAGCACGAGTCATACAGGTGCACTCTTAAAAATAAAGATTATTTAGCTTTTATTGGCTGTATGCGTCTTTAGAAGTTACAAAAGTTGCATAACAGTTTCTTAAGGTTCTCTGTTTAATGGTTTTCTGGAGAACTAGAGAATGAATAAACAGACATCAATGTCTTTTAGTTTTAGTGTTTTAAAAATCAGTTTTAGTTTTTAGTTTGTAGACCATCTCAGACCAGCAACAAACCAGTTTACTTCGCGTCAAACTGGCTTACTGTAAATTCAAACAGATAATGGACCTGCTAAATTCCAGTTTCAAAACAAAGATTGGAGAAAGTAAAAATGTCTTGCTATGATATCAGACCTTTATTTTAAAGAGTACACCTCAATCAACACACAACATCTGCCCTACAAATAAAGGTTTTCGATGTTACATTTGTATCAGATACGTGTAGATTCACTTCAACAAACACTATTGATCAATAATTCATCACATTTGTTGTTGAATGCTCTTGTTTAAAGCTCAAGCTCTATATTAAGCGCTTTAAATGTTCTTCTGATGTACTTGACATGACTCTACTTGTTTTCAGCTCGTGTCTCTGACAGAAGTGTATCGCTCGCACGCGAAGTGTTTTACAGGTTTCAGTGAAACGCGACTCTTTACCTTGTAGTTGCATTTCTCCGAGTTCCCTCTCTTTCCTCCGCTCACCGAAGCGCTGCCGCACAGAAACACGCATAAAGCCGTGAACAAATGAACAAGTCTCCGTGATCCAGCCATTCCTGCCCGTCCATGAAGCTCCACTGATGAGAATGAACGCGAAGCGAACGACTTCAGCCGAGGATTGAGGAGGAGGTTCACGAGCCACACAAGGTGGAGCCACACTACACACACACACACACACACACACACACACACACACACTCTCTCTCTCTCTCTCTCTCTCTCTCTCTCTCTCTCTCTCTCTCTCTCTCTCTCTCTCTCTCTCTCTCTCAGTGTGTGTGTGTGTGTGTGTGTGTGTGTGTGAGAGAGAGAGAGAGAGAGAGAGACAGTGTGTGTGTGTGTGTGTGTGTGTGTGTGTGTGTGAGAGAGAGAGAGAGAGAGAGAGAGAGAGAGAGAGAGAGAGAGAGAGAGAGAGACAGAGTGTGTGTGTGTGTGTGTGTGTGTGTGTGTGTGTGTGTGTGTGTAGTGAGCTACTAGGTCTATGTTTGGAACTGAATTATAATACTGACTGTATAGCATACACTAAATACTTCTCTCAATAGAACTTCAGATAATAGAAATTTGAACTTTTATTATCATCTCATCCCAGTCTCTGTCATCTTAGTTTATTTATTTTCTCATATGTTGCATGCATTTTTCAGAGACTGGTTTTCTGGTATCACACATTAACATGCAACTCTTTCTCCATAATATGTATGCAAATGTTCTGTATTTGAATAACATGATTACCTGATTTATGTGCTGTGTTTCATAATAATCCAAAATGAGTTTTATTTAAATATAATTTTATACAACCATAAATGTGTTCCAAACGCCAGTATGCTACATGTTGCCACATTACCTTATCATGTTGCATCCATAATTGTATATATAAATGTAATAGATCATCCAGTTTATATAGTATATTAGCATAATGTGTGCAGAATGTTGCAAAAATAGTACAAGTTGTGATCGTCTGATTACAACCGATGTGTACCTGTACCCTTTCATACCCTTTCCAGATTATTTCATATTTCATAATGAAACCATGTTTGTTTTTACAGTGATAAACACACTGCCATATTTCATTGTATTATAATTTCAGGTTAGGGTTAGAGATTCATTCACACCCTGTTATGGCACGCTTGAAACATGTGAGACATCTGAAGGATGTTAGATGAGTGTGTAAACATAGTGGATGATTGACACATTAGTGAAATATGAATAATCTGTTACAGTGTGTTTGGAGGAGGTCACCGGTTTGGTTAATTATGCACTGGTGGTTGTTTGTTGAATGCGTTACTCTTGATTTTCCATACATTTTGTGGAAGAATAAACCATTTTCTTGAATCTAGAAATAATCTCAAAATGACACCAGTTTGTATTTAAAGGGGTGGTTGATTATGATTTCACTTTTCTAACTTTAGTTAGTGTGTAATGTTGCTGTTTGAGCATAAACATAATGCAAAGTTACAACGCTCAAAGTTCAAAGTAAAGGGAGATATTTGCTTTTAAAGAAATGGCTTTTTAAGGACTACAACAAACGGCTGGTAGAGACTACACAAGCTTCCTACCGGGTTAGTGACATCACCAACCCTAGAATTTACATAAACCCCACCCCCGGGAATGTGATTTATAGATTATCATGACAGAATATGCTAATCAATGACTAGAAAATAACTACACATAAGCTACATAAGCTCCGCCCCCTGTGCTGGGAGCTGCAGCTTATTTGCATTTAAAGGGACAGGCACAATGGTGCGTTTTTGCTCACCCTCAAAAAGTGACAATTTTAACATAATATACAAATATCTGTGGGGTATTTTGAGCTATAACTTCACACACACACTCTGGGGACATCGGAGACTTATTTTACATCTTGTGAAAATGGCATTATACCACCCCATTAACTTCTGTGTGTGTGTTTGTACTTCACAAACTTCTGTGACAAAACCAAACACACAAAAGAATATTCTCTTTCCTCAAATCAAACCCTGGTTTCAGATGATACACAAAACCCAGCGAATACACATGAAATATGGATGTGAGCAGGTGTCAGACAACAGTTTCCAGAGACGTCAAATTAAAACAAAAGGTGAATGGCGTTGTGAGAGTTGAAATAAGGTTATAGGGTTTTGAACCAATAGATTCAGCTCAAGAAACACTGTATTTCATTATTTTCAAAATATGCATCACCTGGAAAAATATTGGTTTCTATGCAGACCTGATGATATTGCTGGCAATGTCTCAAATGCTGGGAGAAAGACAGAACGTTTGGCTCATCGGCTCCTGTAGCCAACAGCCATGATGTGCATCCAACTCTCCTGTTTCAGATCAAAGACAGAAACCTGGAGGCCAAAGAATCCGGTGCATTTGAGCCGCCGTCTGCACAGGTACACCCAGATCCTCTTTCAGCTCCGCTTCTGTTATTCTGACACGCATCAAAAGAAGCTGCTTTTTAAAGATCAAACCAGTAATGCCCCAAACAGCTTTTATGATGCATTCATAATGCAGGGCCAGCATTATAGTCAACATTTGAAGTGGATCAAAAAAGTTCATCAAAGTTGTCCTAAGACAAGAACGGGTATTGTTCAAAATTCATGTATAACTTTGATGAAAGGATTTGATCCATTCAAATGTTGAATAGCTACCGTATTTTCTAAGGGCAACATGTGTTTACAGTTTTTAATACATATCCAACAATTGCCCTTTGAATATTTATATATTATGCTGACCCTGCATTATGAATGCATCATAAAAGCTGTTTGGGTATATATATATACATTACTGGTTTTATATACAGGGTGGGCCATTTATATGGATACACCGTAATAACATGGGAATGGTTGGTGATATTAAAGTCCTGTTTGTGGCACATTAGTATATGTGAGGGGGCAAACTCCTCAAGATGGGTGGTGACCATGACATATACTAATGTGCCACAAACAGGACTTTAATTTAATGTTATTACGGTGTATCCATATAAATGGCCCACCCTGTATATATATATTAAAAACTGTAAACTTATGTGGCATTGGCAATTTGAAAATATGCATTAATATTCTGGATAAATTATACATTTTTGTCTCTCTTCCTGGGAGAAATGTTTTAACATTATTTTATGTAGGTTACTGTAATATTATACATTATATAATGACAGAGATAATAATAGAATAAATTAGTTTGTTTTTATGTTTCAAAAACTATTTATAACAAATTAAAGAAAATAGACTATTTTGTAACACATTTTAAAAAGCTCAATTTCAGTTTAAAAAAATCGAATACAACAGCGCCACCAAGTGTTTTCAAATGTTCACAACACATGCATGCAAATTAACATACAATTATATTATATTATATTATATTATATTATATTATATATTATTATAGTTAAAAAAAAAACTTTCTTTCAAACTTGCAAAACTGCAAGTGCTGTAAATGTTGAAAGTGACTCAAATGCAAATATAAAGCCCCCCTCAGTGAAACCCCCCTTTGTGACCCAATCAATACTTAATAGGTTTACTGAGCCCTTTAGTTATAAAGCACTGATTAGTTTGGCGGGGGGTGTGTGTGTTTGCTTAACAGTTGGCAGGAGATAATGTTCACTTAACTCCACTTGGAACTAGAGAAAGAGTTTAAGTTTTAATTGGACTATAGGTTTGAATGAAAGTGTTGGACTAAAATTGTATTTATAATGACTTTATTATTTTATATTTTCAGTAAACACACAATAAGAAATAACAATAAGAATCTTTAGCATTCAAATCATAGCGAGAGATAACTTGTAATTACATAAGTGGTAAAGACATATATAATAAAATTACAATATCACAACAGAAATAATATGAGCAAATGTGTTTCTGCGACCATCAGTGTTCTTCCCTGCTGGTCTGTAAGTCATTAAGAACGTTTTTCACCATGAGAAACTGAGACTCTCTGTGTGAGCGCTTCAGCTTTGCTCTTCGGTTCTGGAACCAAATCTAAGAGACAGACATAAAAACATCAGTCAAACATCCACCTCAATCGCTGACACACTTGATTGAACACGTGTAGTCCGAGAACTAATCCAAATATCTTAAAACAAACAATATTATACTAAATGAATAATCTTGGTTATTTACAATATCTATAAACATCAAAGCAAATGATGCACTGATTATCAGATCAGTCTTTACCTGAATTCTGTCCTCATCCAGGTGAAGTTTCTTAGCAAGTTCTTCCCGTATATCGATGCCCGGGTATGAGTTCACTTGAAACACACTCTCCAATATCTTGATCTGGACATCATGACAAAAAAAACAAACATCATTAATATATTTATTTAGTGTATTAAGCCTTTATAATTTATATCCATTGGCTGAAACATTTTTTAACTAATTTTGTGATTTCAATGTTAGAAATAACTGTATTTTTGTGCATTTGACAAAATGACTATTGGAACCAAGTTTTGACAGGAAAAGCACCACAGAAAACGTTCTCAGAAACTGAACGTTCTAAAAAGGTTATTTCTAAGTTATGAACTAAAGTTATGCCAGTGACGTTAATAGAATGTTCGTCAAAGTCATTCGAATGCATTCATGGAACGTTCTGAATACGTTTCAGAATGTTCAGAGAACATTCAAAAGAACATCCATTATGTTTGCAAAACGATAAAATTGAACGTTTCCCTAACCAAGAAAAAGTTTTTTTAAAACATTTAAAGGTTTTGAACGTTCAGAGGATATTCAGAAAAAAACGTTTTCATAACTTAATGGGTTAAAATGTTCTATTTTGTTAGCAGGGCACACATTTAAAAACACATGTGTAGGCAGTGAATGTTATGATTATGTGAGCGACTACAGCGCATGCGCAGGTCAGCAGCGTTTACCTGAACGCTCGAGAACGCCGTCCGCGGCCTGCGCCCGATGTACCAGTTCAGTGTTCTCCTGTAGGTGTCTGCTGGTGATTTACTGTAGGATTTACCATCTTCATTCACTCTCACATCCACTGAAGCGTCGCTGTCTGTGAGCACGAGGAGATTCTGGAATGCTGGTTTCACGTCTAAAGTAAATAAAAGACATGATATTCGATTCGTTTAAGTGAATCGGTTCATTCGGACGGAGAACCGGTTCAGTAAACAGAGTCATCGGTCAATATCTTTTTGTAGTAAAATTCCGGAACGCGCCTTGATTATTGTTATTCCTAATGTTAATTAATATGTTTATTTATTTTTTAAGTAACATTAACATGAATTATTTTCAAAATTGTTAATAAAATTGTATCTTACAGTTTTACTCCAAAAAATGAAATTTATTTTTACAACAATGGAAAATGTTTTTTTATTATAAAATATATATAAAAAATAGTCACCAGGGTAATAGATTAGGTCAACATAAAATTATTCACAGTTATGTTTGAAAATAAATATTAATTGTAGCTATATGTAGATTTATCATTTGTCACTTTGGATAAAATTAGTGCGGTCGATTAATTGCATCTAACATAGAAGTTTGCATTTAAATATATATCTCATATCAAATCATGTCATGCCATCATGTCATGTCAAACATATTATATAAACACAAACTTTTTTGTTAGATGTGATTAATCGTGATTGATCTATTTGACAGCACTGTAAATGTAAATGCAATGTACATTTTACTGATGTATTTTTGCACACACATTTTAAAAATGTATTGAAAACAAATACCAAAACCACATTAGGTGTGTAAGGTGTGTTCTCTCACCTGTCCAGGGGCGGTAAGGCGCCGACAGTGCAGTTCTCTGGTCCGGCCGGTTCAGTCCCAGGATGCTGTCGATGGAGAACGAGGACGGTCTGTTCATCTGGATGTCCTGATGAGCACTGACTGTGAGAGACGCCATCCGGAGATCTGAGTCCTCTTCTTCTCCGACTGGCCCTCCACTGCTGCGATCCCAAAGCTTGAGGTTCACCTTTACACCTCCTCTCTTATAGTCCCCGAAACGTCACCAATTAAAGCCCGAGACGCAGTGTTTTACATGTGAATCGCCGGCCCTCACCGCGGGACCCCTGGACGACTGCAGGTAATTCAGGGTCTCAACCCGTTATCTTCTGGAGACACTGAATCCCTTAAAGCTGCTATTGAGCGGGACAAAACACGGCTGATGTGCCTTTCTTTTTACTCACCAGGTAGAAAATTAGGCCCCGTTCCCAGGATTTATCTTCTCCTCATTTCCTTCTGCTGCATCTCCAGCATTATGAGAAAGCAGTCAACTAGTGCCTAATCTTATTTACCTTATTTTCTACCACACGAGTTTAAAATAATAATAAAGCCTAATGCTGTTTAAACTAATCCTGCTGAATATTCCCATTCTCTCTTGACATGCATGGAGAAAGATGCTCCGGAGCACAAAAGCACAATGGCTGAATGGCAATTTGCTGGAAGCAGCATGTCGTGATTGTCTCATTCAATGCTGAATTGATCTCTTTTGGTTGCTTGGCTGCTTTTAATAAATGACTGGCTTGTTTATTTGTCTTGGCCTCTTGGAGAGCTCCGGGGACACAAGCGCGGTCCCTGCCGCTCCATTGTTTTGCAAAGAAATGACCAATTAGACTTGTTTAAATGCAAACCGAATGAAGACCAATTAGAAATGAAAATAAGATCACCTAACCGACAATGCAAGCAATTAACTCTTTATTTTACAGAGATAATCCAGTTGCTTGCACAACTTTTAGTTTTAGGAAACTCATATTGAGGTTGTTTTCAGATCCTTAAGGTTAGATGATAACAATTTGAGCATTAGATATTTATTCTGTAACACTTTACAATAAGGTTAACAATAGTACATGAACTAGCAATGAGCAATATCTTTTTTTACAGCATTTATTATCCTTTGTTAATAAAAAGGTTCATGTTAGTTTGCAGTGCATTAACTAATCATGCATTTGATCTTTGAAATGCATTCGTAACTTTTGAGATTAACATTATAATGAAAACTAATGAACTAACTAAATGTCATCTTATCTAATGAAACCTTATTGTAAAGTGTTCCCATTTCAGAAATATGTGAATTTGCACTTAACAGATAAAAAAAAAGAAATATCTTCTGTAGCCCTCCTAAATTAAAAAAAAATGTATTTGTATAATATTGTTTTAAATTATTTGATCAGTTACAGAAAATTCAACAAAAATGTTTCCTAATAACATCCCTGCTTTTAAATATTACGTTTGGAATAGCCTATTAGTATGATAAATTATTAATATTTGTATTCATATTTTGATCATGGTTAAATTATATTTACACAAATGTAGATTTGTTACGTTTTGTGGCATTTAAGAATAAAGATTGAAATAAAATTTTCAAATCAAAGCAACGGAGTCCTTTAGAACTCTCTAAATTACTTGAAATATATTTGGATTAAGTTTAATGTTTTTTAAATTGTGTTCAACAATTATTTGAAGAATTTTAATAGTTAAAATTTAAAGTAAAAAAATAATAAAAAAATCCATTCAAAAAAGTCTAAACCAGAGTAAATAATAAAAATAAAGATTCTGGAGTCTTAAGAGGATTAGCTTATTTAAACAGATTTTAATACCAATCTTCATTGTACCCCATGATTTTGTAGAAAGACATTCAGACAAACAGTTTTTTAAAGGTTAGAAACAATCATTGACAAATTAAATGGAGCAAAATCGCTTTATACTCAGTAAACAGACTCAAATGAAACAGAAAGTGCGTTTTTTTCTGACATCTCAACAGTTTATGAACCATAAACACTGTTTTCATTAAAATTCAAATTGTCAAATAAACCAAATCGATGAATGAGACGATATTTAATTCAGTAGCGTTCTGTGCAACTTCCACCACAAAAATAATGAGTATTTCACTTTGCAATTCCATCACCGTTTTTAACCCTTTTGTTTGAGCAGATTTCAATATACTAGACCAATAAAACACTTATGATGCAATGCAGTCTTCAATATATCTGTTATACAAAAAGAATACAGCACACCCCAAGTCTAGAGCCATTTGATCATGTGATTTTGAGTTCACATACAAAACTTAAGTCTGTAGACTGAACAGATGTGTGTTTGTAGATGTAGAACATTGTGAATCATGGTTGCAACAGCTAACAGACACAAATCAGAACCGTATTAGCGTATTAATAATTAAATATAACCTTATCAAATCATTTTAAACCCATTATAGTGAACCTATCAAAACATTGCATGAAGAAAATTAAGCCTATTTTAGGATGATTAAGATTTTTAGAATTGAGATTGACAATTACAATAATACATCATTGACACCTTGTGTGAAACTCTGAACGGAAACACATGCAGCCTTAAACCCTTCTCAGTGAGAACAGAAAATGAAGCCCAACATACAGTATTAATGTCTCTGTTATTCACACGAGCACTACGTCTCATTAGGTTGTAGTTTGTCATGGTAGTGGATTCATTTACACACATACACATATATATAAAACCCTCTAAAAGCAAAAGCAATTCGATAACGGATATGGTAAAAAATACAGGATTCATACAAATATCAACTTCTGAGGAGTTTTCCCCAAAGTGTCCACTTTTGTGTGTATATTCCGCAGTTTGATATGAGGCCACTTGGAGAACCCTTGAAGAACAGGAAGTGATATAATAGAACGGTTCTTATCAGGCCTCTGATTCGCCCTTTTTCTGCCCCTCCTCTCCTACATCGCTGTCCTCTGATTGGCTGTTGCTAAGGACCAAGACCTGTCCGTCAGCGCCTGTTTGGCTGGGTCGGCTCGAGGCGGCTATCAAACGACTCTGTTCCTCAAGATCCTGAAGGTTTGGAGAACACAGTTTACTTATGAAATGTGTTCAAAGGGTTAAAGGGATGTAGTGTAACAAAGTTTTTTTTTTAAAAATTGGTATATCCCAATTTTTTTTTTTTTTTTTTTTTCGAAGTGTTGACAACTTAGTGTTGACTAATAATTGTTAGTGAACAATTGTTGTTATCATCGTTACACTATATCCTTATGCATCGCTTTCTGCCAGGACTTTTACAGGCTTTTCCCAAATCAAGGAAGTGACGTCGACGTCCGGGTTAGCGGTAGCATTAGCCATCAGGCAAGTGTTATTTAAATAAACTCGTGATGTACTTACAAACTTTCCAATGCCTCGTTTTATGAGTACAGAACCTATTTGTACTACAGTTGAAGTTTGGGACCATTCTGGGCATTATTAGTGGGGTAATTTACCAGATACAGCCTTGGATCCATTAGCGCCTGCACTGAGCCATCCGGCTGATATCTCTAAATAAGCTCTAACTTTAATAATGTTCGACCAAGGGAAAAAAAGCTTCTGTTTGGCTCGATGTCATGGTGCAAAGGACCCTAGGTTAAAATTACTCCGAATACCCTTTAATACTTTTATTCAGCAAAGATGCATTGAATCGATCAAAAGTGACAGTAAATGCTACAAAAGCTTTCTATTTCAGATAAATGCTGAACTTTCTATTCATCAAAGAATCTAGAAAAGAAAAAAAATCATGATTTCCACAAAAATAAGCAGCACAACTGTTTTCAACACTGATAATAATCATAAATGTTTCTTAAGCAGCAAATCCTCATATTAGAGTGATTTCTGAAGGATCATGTGACACTGAAGACTGGAGTAATGATGCTGAAAATTCAGCTTTGATCACAGGAATAAATTACATTTTAAAACATATTGAAATAGAAAACAGCTATTGTAAATTGTAATAATATATCACATTTTTACTGTATTTTTGATCAAATAAATTCGAATGTCTGTTACCTTCTCGATCTGTTTTTGTTTATGGAGTTCTTCCTGTTGTTTCTCCTTGGCTTTATTCAGCTCTCTCTGTTTCTGTGAGGCTTTTCGGTCCTGGCAGAAAACAAAAACAAAAATACATGCATATTCTCAAGAATCATCAGCATTATCAATTTCATTTTACCCAACATGCATTTCTGCGCAAAGTCAATTGAAATCAAATAAATGTGGATTTTCCTCACCATCTCAGAGTGTTGGGCGATCTGCTTTGCCAGTCCTACACTGTCACAGATCTGATTTATTCAAGAAAAAAGTGATATTTTTTAAATCAAGTGTAAAAAGGGAAAGATTAAATGCATATATGAGAGATCACGTTTTTTGTACCTTCTCTCCATCATTGTTTGACTCAAAGACGTAGCAGACGGTCACAGGCCGTCCATCCACTCGTCCTCCTGCCGTCTGCAACACGAACCCAAACAAGCGCTTGTTCTCCTGATGTGACGCACACAGCACAACGCTGGAGAGAGAGAACTGAGGAACCACAGAACAAACACTGACCTCAGAACAGCACAGGATCCGATATGAGCAGTGAACAAAACTGTTAAATGATTGGTTAAGGACGTACCCGTAGTCTTGTGACTTGTGTCTGTGGGTCAATAAGCCTGAAATAAACAGACAGAACTTTATAAAAGACATAAAAGTCTGGTGTAAAGTAAGCCTGATAACCCTCTGCTGATGCTCACATGTCTGTCAGAAATTATCGAATTTTTTTCTTTAGTTTAGATTTTAGTTCGATAATGTTTTTTATTTCATATATTTAGTATTTTTAGGGGATTTTATGGTACTAAATTATATTTAAGCAGTATTTACAATCCATTTATTCACTTTTAGCATAGACCTGAAAATTAAATTTCCAACTTAAATCTTGAATGCTTTGGATCACCGACTTAAGTTTGGTCTCTTTTTAAAGACGACTCTTGGCGGTTTATTGGTGAAGTGAAAAAGTAAAAAAAAAAAAAAAAGTTACATTTATTGTTATGAAAATTACCATTTAAATTTTTTTATGAATTATATATTTTCCAAAACTCTAAAACTGTGAGAAAATCAAAGCTATAAATCTAAACAAGCTGTGTTCTAAATTCGAGGTTGATATCTCAAAAAATACGATTTCAGTGAAATTTCAGTGTATTCGGCTGCAGTACCAAACGCTTCCACTAGAGGAAATTCACTTCCCATTCATTTCCAACACGCTCATTTTTGACCATGAACAATTCAAGTGACTATTTTTTTCATTTCATTTGGACATTTCGAATCATGTCCATAACCTTTACAAAGTTTCGTACCATTCCGATTAAAAAAAAAAAAAAAAAAAAAAACGTAAATTTTGTTGATCAAAAACGGCACCAGAGGGTTAAAGGTCCGTGCACACTCTGAATTTCCATATGCGTTTTTTCGGAGGCAGTGTGTAAACGTGATTGCCGAGCTTTTAAGGTGTAAATTTTGCAACGTAACTTACCGAACATCCAGAACAATGCTGTGTGCCGGGCTAAAGGCACTTGTCGTAAGCGACTACATATGATGCCATTTCTGCCAGCTGAGAACTCGCAAAGAGTTTCTAAAATGTGTAAAGGAGTCAAAACAGCGGCAGGAATTCACAAAGATCAGCTGCAAAAAGACTGCGATTCTGACGCTTGTACCAACTGTGATGGGCAACGTAGCTCCAATCATGATAAAAACCAGGTGTGCTTAATCATTCTGTCCTTTTTAGGACATCACGTCCTGTTTTTGGTTTGTTTAGATGTCTTTGGTCCGTGTTGAGTTCATATTTCAGTCGAACAACACCAGAGTTTGTTTGGAAGTGGACCAGGGTTCAGATGGCAGTGCTCACACTTATAACACTAGAGTTCGTTTTAATCCAACCAAATATGGCAAGAATGAACACACCCTAAAGCTAAATGTCCACATTTTTTGAGTGGTGTTTGCCCATCCGAATTTAAAATGCTTGACATATTCACAGGCTCTTTTTAATGACGAGCAGCAGAGCCCTGATCCAGGGTCAGTTCAACACAGCTGTGAGAGTAACAAACGTCGTAACTCACTTCAGGCATTCGCATGTGACGAGCAGATGAGACTCGGTCATCCTGAAGATGTTGTGTATGGCTCGCGCTGCCAGGATCTGTCTCATGGTCTCATAGATGACGTCAGAGTTCTCGGTGGCCTTCACCTCCATGCAGCCCAAGAACCGAACGATGAAAAGCTGGTGCAGGATCGAGTCTGAAACAACACCAGAGATTCAGTCGGACTTCACAGCAACATCAAAAAAACATTAAAATCCATTTTCTTAATAAAAGTCTCTCGTCTTGTGCATGATTTTATAATCTTGCATCAAAATGCATTAACTTTCTCTGCTTTTCTGCTGATGCAACCAGAGACAAATGTGTGGAGAAAATTATATGAATTAATACTATCATAGCCTGCTTTGCACAATCTAATCAAATCAGATGAATATAATCAAGTCTCAGCCTACATTATATCCCTAAATATTCTGTATCAATAGAAAATATTCGACATTATGGACGTTAAATGCATTGCGAATGCCATTTTGTGTGCAATTTAAGCTATTAAAGGAATAGTACACAAAAAAAAAAACAATTCAGTCATTAAAATAAAAGATAGCAATTTATAACTTTATATAAACTATAATTTTAAAACTCATGTTCAAGTTTTATTTTATATATACATATGCACATATAGATAGATAGATAGATAGATAGATAGATAGATAGATAGATAGATAGATAGATAGACACACACACACACACACACACACACACACACACATATATATACATATACACAGTATTTATATAACTTTTTGGGTTGGTGAGATTTGCTCAGCCAATAGCATTTATCTGATCAAAAATACAGTAAAAACTGTTAATTTCTAAAATGTTTCGAGTGTGTTTTAAAATGTAATTTATTCCTGTGATCAAAGCTGAATTTCCAGCATCATTACTCCAGTCTTCAGTGTCACATGATCCTTCAGAAATCACTCTAATATGATGATTTGTTGCTCAAGAAACAGCATTTATTTGAAAAATAAATCTTTTGTAACATTATAAATATCTTTACTGTCACTTTTGATCATATTAATGCATTCTTGATGAATAAAAGTATGAATTTCTTTAAAAAAAATCAAAAAAAAAAAAAAAAAATCTTACTGACCCCAAACTTTTGGATGGTGGTGTATACATATTATTTTATAAACGTACCTTCACTTTCCTCAGATTGTGGCCCTCCAGATTCCCCAAATGGATTGGTCCTTCTTTCCGAAAAGGGAAAAACACAAACCAGTGCTTTAGGTCTAGATGCTTAATAATTCCCAAATAAGAATCAAGAGTAAACTGTCCTCTTTATCTATCAACTTTGAGGCGTTCATAAACATAATCAGAGACCTGCCCTGGCCGGCGCTCTTGGCCTGACCCGCGTGCTCCTCGCTGACGGGGGAGATGATGTCGAACTGGATCGGCGTGTCCGAAGCCACGAGCGAATCCAGAGACAGAGACGACAGCGCCGGAGACTCGGAGCCCACGGAGCACTGGCTGCCGGACCGGCCCGCTTTGGGTCGACCTTGCCTTCAGGGCCAAAGAGACAAATGTTTGAGGAAGAAAACATCGAATCATTTACAAGAGCAAAAAAGTTTCTCTCTGATATGGGAACTCGTGTGTTGAGTTAAAATGCATTTAGTACAAAACCGGTCAAATGTTTTGAATGAATAAAAAAAGGTTTTATTATGTTTCTGAAAGAAGTCTCTTCTGCTCACCAAGGCTGCATTTATTTGATTAAAAAAAACAATAATGTGAAATATTATTAAAATTTAAAAGAACTGTTTTCTATTTGAATATAAAAGTTTGATACACATTCAAAATTTGGGGTCAGTAAGATTTAAAATAGATAAATAAATGAATGCTTTTATTCAACAAAGACTTTAAATTGATCAAAAGTGACAGTAATAAAGTTACAAAATATTTCTATTTTAAATAAATGCTGTTTTGAACTTTCTATACATGAATGAATCCTGATAAATTATGGTTTCTTATAATTGTATAATCTATTTGTATAATTAAGCTACAATAAAAATGTATAATAACTGAGCATTAAATCATCATATTAGAGTGATTTCTGAAGGATCATGTGACACTGAAGACTGGAGTAATGATGCTGAAAATTCAGCTTTGAGCACAGGAATAAAATACAGTTTATTATATATTCACATACAATACAGCTATTTTAGATTGTAATAATATTTCACAATTTACTGTATTTTTTTTTATATTTTAAAATCGTAATTACTCCAAACGTTTGACTGGTAGTGTATTTCCAATAATGGGGTATCCACACTTATAAGATGATTAACTATTATAGGGAAAATGAATAATGATTGCAATATTATAATAATAATGCTATATTAAGTGCCGATATTAATAATGATGTTGTCGCTCACGTGCTCGGTCTGAAACTCTCGTGTCTCTGTTGAAAGGATGGAGAAGGAGTCACGGCCTCCAGCGCAGACTGATTCACTCTTGCTGCGATCTCCTGCCAAAGAGAAACATTAGCAATAATTGACTTTAAAATGCATTAAAGCTGTGTTATATATGCAGAGGTTTAGGTTTACACCACGACAGTGAGACTAAATCTGAACTCAACACTCACCTCTGGGTTTTCACTGAGGTATATCCTCTTAGATATGTTGTTTATCGTTGCAATCCACTAAAAAAAAAGGAAAAATCATTTGAATTACATTTTAATTAGTGAATCTAATGAAGCCGTCATGTTTAGGGTCATTTTTCACACCAAAATCGAAACATATTTAATATAAAGCCAATATATTGTGACACTACATGCATGACATTTATGCACATTTTCCCCAGAATTCTCATTACTGTAAATAATGTATATAAAATTAATATATTTTTAAAGCATTTACACATCATGATAATTTTCCTTCTATCTTTATGCATGCTGATTTTAAAGAAAGAATTGCTCTCAAACAGGTTACAATTACAGTAATGAGAATATAAAGAGAATTAAAAATAAACTTGTTAGAATTATAAGGTCATTAGAATTATACTCACCAAGGCTGCATTTATATGGTTAAAAATACAGTAAAAACAGTAATTTTGTGAACCATCATTACAGTTTAAAATAACTTTTCTGTTGTAATATATTTCTACTATTTATCAAAGTTGAAAAGAGTTGTGTTGCTTTATTTTTTTGTGATTTTTAAATTGTGATTTTTTTTTTTCAGGATTCTTTGATGAACAGAAAGTTGAAAAAAAAAAAAACAGTATTTATTTTAAATGGTAAAGACATTAAAAATGATTTCCGATCAATTTAATGCATCCTTGTTGAATAGTATTACAGTATTAATTTCTTTCCCCAAAATTTGTACTGACCCCAAACTTATAATTTCTGTGAATATGTGTTGAAATGTTCTAGGTGAACTTGACCCTAATATCTGTATGTGCCTTTCAGAGAAGGTTGAGCTTTAATTGAGCAGTTTTCTCCTCACCTCCTCACAGTCTTTCCTGCTCTCCGCCTGTAAAATGGCCGCCCTGCGATACACACAGAAACAGTGACTCAGAATGACTCAACATCTTGGCACATGCACTGTTTACTCGCCTGATAAATATTTATTGGATTTTAAAGAAACACACCGACTTTTTGGGACTTTACCTTATTCACTGTATCCCCCAGAGTTAGATAAGTCCACACACACCCTTCTCATCTCCGTGTGTGCCGTAACTCTGTCTGACGCACCCACCGCTAGCCTAGCTTAGCACAAAGACTGGAGGTAAATGGCTCCAGCTAGCATACTGCTCCCAATAAGAGACAAAATAACGCCAACATTTTCCTATTTACATGTTGTGATTTGTATAGTCACAGCGTGTACAAATAACAAGGTCACATGACACACAGCCATCTTCTAACCGTATACATACTGGGAACTATGAGATCAAACCGGAGATGAGAAGGGTGTGTATACTATGGACTTATCTAACTCTGGGGGATACAGTGAATAAGATAAAGTCCCAAAAAGTCGGCGTGTTCCTTTAAACATGATCAGCTCTTGGGAATTCTCTGGCAGCACTTTAGCACTTTAGTGTTTACATCTCTCATTACTAGACTAATGCCATAAGACCAGCAAAACTCACCAAAACATTTAAGGAATTTTAGATTCCCAAGAACAAATAACGGCTGACAAAGAGCAACACTGAAAACTGACTACGACTAGGCTCAATTTTAAGACAAATGCATTTTAGATGAAGTTACTGTAAAAATAAGTCAAAGTTAGACACATTTGACTATATAGCAAAAGGTCTAAACTACATTGTAGCTTATTCTGGCCAAGATTGACATGTAAAACAAGGAAGTGTTATTTTAGTATCACTGAAAGACTATTATAGTTTTTTTTTTAATATTAGTTTTTATTTTTATATTTTCAGTTTTTCATTTTAAGTCCAAGTAATTTCCTTGTGTTTTTTTGTCTTTTTTTATAAGTTTGTCTATGTCTATGTAGTTTTTATTCATTTTTATTTCAGTTTATATT
This sequence comes from Scardinius erythrophthalmus, assembly GCF_964197995.2. Classification (NCBI taxonomy): domain Eukaryota; kingdom Metazoa; phylum Chordata; class Actinopteri; order Cypriniformes; family Leuciscidae; genus Scardinius; species Scardinius erythrophthalmus. The sequence continues at coordinate 30,203,235 of NC_138245.1, read as the reverse complement.
ATTTCAGTACATCGTTAAACTAAATGAAAATGAGAAAGATGCCTTGGCAAGTAGATGAAATAAAATAAGTTTATTTTCTTATATATTTTATCTGTTAGTGTTTATTTTATTTCAAAATGTTAGTGTTTAAAATGTTTTTATATTTCATCTGTTAGTGTTTATTTTATTTCAAGCCACAAAAAATTTTTTTTTTATGGTTTTGTTTTAGTTTCAGTTAACTATAGTAACTCTGCAACCAAGCACACTTCCTTTAGTTTTTAGTAGAGCTGCACGATTAATCATTAAAAGATCGCAAACTCCATTCAAACACCCATGTGACTGTATTCCTAAATGACAGCAATTCGTCTGTCTAATAAACCTTTGACATGTACGATCACAGCCAACACTGAGATCTGCGTTCTGATCCAGAGAGAACAGCTGTCATGTTTAGGGATGAAACAGCTTCTCAGACAGTCTTTTCAACCACACAGCATCATTATTTCTGTTACAAATACTCAAATTATCACGGAAGTACTGGGATAAAGTTTCAGATATAAACAAACACTGATGTCTACAGTAATCAAAATAGAGCAAATCATGTTTTGAAAGTAACTTGACACTTCAAATAAAGATTGTATCAATTACATCGTTACACCAGTAGGTGGCGACAAGTGACCGTTAAACAAATGTATTCGTCATTGAATCATTAATTCAAGAGTTTCGTTCAAAAACTCTAATTCATCCGGTAATGAAACAAAGTCTTTGAGTGAGTCATTGAATCAGTCATTCAAATAGATTTTTTCTTAAAAATAATTTTTCAAATAAACTGCAGCAATTTTGTCAGAACCTCTAATAAATCACATGTTATTTTATTTAACTGTCTATTCAGAATCGTGGAAGAATCATGATCTCTATTTGGAACAATTTTGTATTGTATTGGTATATTGCAGAGCCATAGAGAGAAAGAGTTGCGACACTCTTTGATGCCGCCGCTATGGCTGTCACGTGGTTCATGTAAGCCCCAATAGTTCTAAAACATACGCTGGCTGTCATGCTCTTCTATGGGACAGACAGCAGCGATTGCATTATTGAACGGTAAATATAAAATAAAACACACCCCAAGTACTTTTTCAGCTGTTATTGCATTATTGAATTTTGTTAATGTCAGTTTTGCATTTGGAGATAAGTTTTAGGCTATATTTTTGGAGGGAAAAGCTCAGTGTTCATGTTCGCATGGGTAGCAGCACTGGCTTTAGCGGCTCTAACTTAACTTTTCCATATCATTCATCTGATGATGGACGTCTCATGATATTTATTTTAGCACAACTGGGCTGTATTAGGCTATTGATTCCCGTGATTTTGCTTATAAATTTTGATTCAGCCATTAGCCTACCTTCGTGATCACGCAAAGAGGTCTGCCGTGGCGGTCCGTTCAGAGTTCGCTTAAATATTTTTTATTAAACAATGACAGACAACAAAAATGTGTGCTTGTGTGGGTGTGTGTGAACAAGAAAAACAAAAACCAGGGTCAGGTGATCCATGAAACAGACAGGACTGGTGATCCCATAACAATCCTAGAGGTCCAGCATTGTTCTCACAAGCCGCTTCACTCAAGACAATAAAACATAATGAAAAGTTAGTATACCCCAAAAAATTTAATTAAATAAAAGTTGCTATAAAGGTGGTAGTGATTCATTACCGAACTCTTAGTGTTAACGAAGTCGCACTAGCTGGCAGGCAGTGCTTGAAAATTGGTTGAAACAACCAACATAAAATATAAATAATTACGCTGTGCATGTACAAATGAAGACCAGTATAAGCATCGCAAAGGGCCTCTGATACAACATAGACAGTTGACAAATCAAAAGAGGTCGAGATTTCAGCAACTTAACTCTAGAACAACTCGACGCGCAGCAATGTAAGTGAATGGTGTCCAACGCCAAAACGACAGTGTTTAGAACTATTCCGATCTTCAAATCCCGGAAGTAGGCGGTTAAAAGCGCCGCCATTATTTACAACGGAGGTCTATGGGAGTGTCGCAACTCTTTCTCTCTATGGCTCTGGTATATTGTAATTACTACAAGACAGATTTGTGCATTGAAAATCTTACTTCTTTCCGTCAAACGATGTGATCTGAAAGCAGAACCGGCGGTCCTCACAGTCCACAGCCATGACGGAGCAGTTGTCAATGTCCATAACCAGACCTCCGGCCACGTCTCCACGCGATTGGCCCATGAGGTTTCCGCCCTGGGTGAAGAAGTACTGCCGGTCCCAGCTGGACGACACCAGGCCCGTTTTACTGGTGGGTAGAAGCACGAGATCAGCATGAATGCAGGCGACTGAAGCGCACTGAAACGGTGACGTTCTCTTACTTGCGAGTGTTGAGGTATCCGGCCTTGCGGGTCAGGTTGCGGTTCACAGGGACGGTGTTCGGGTCGGGGTCGGGCATGTAGAGCGGGTCGCTGGCCTCTTTCAGCTCTTGAATCGTCTGATCCATCGCTTCAGCGTCACTGTCCATTTCCCTCCGAACACTGCGACCACCAAGAGAAGAAAGTCAGACTCACAGATACAGTACGTCACCATTCATTTCAGAGTAATTAATGGACTTTTTTCTCATTCGGAGAATAGCACAGACACACATGCAAACAAACCACAGTGATTTCTTGTAGTTTCTTGTTACTATTATCATGCAAAGAACACTTTATCAACAACGCAAAAGCACAAGGGTGAGTTAAACATTACTGAAACAGGAACGATAATTTGCATGTTGTATAAAATATAAGATACACTCCTGTCCAAAAGTTAATAAAAAGGCTGATAAAAAGTCCAAAAGGCTGATCAAAAATACAGTAAAACAGTAATATTGTCAAATATTATTACAGAACGGTTTTCTATGTGAGTATATTGTAAAATGTAATTTATTCCTGCGATCAAAGCTGAATTTTCAGCATCATTACTCCAGTCTTCAGTGTCACATGATCCATGAAAAAGTTTAACAGCATTTATTTAAATAGAAATCTTGGTAACACTTACTTAATCAACACTTTTCACATACAATTATACATTTTTTTAAATGTATCGTCAGATGAATAAGTCCATTATATGGTGAAAACCATTGTTATTTTAGTATTACTTAAATACTATTAAAGTCATATTTTTATTTTCGGTTTTTATTGTATTTCAGTCATTTTTATTAGTTTGAGTTTCTATTCAGCTTCATATCTTTTATTTGTTATTTATTTATTATTCATCTATTTGTTTTAGTTTTAGTAATTTTAGAATTCAGTATATTTAGTTGTTTCAAAGGCAACATTTGAAGTTTTTCATAATTAAAATGTTTTTTTTGTTTGTTTTTTACATTTATTTCATCTTTATTTCAGTTTTTACTAGTTTTAGTGGAAGTTTCCCCCAAAACTCACTTCTGCACGCTGGTTCCGATGTTGGTGAGAAAATCCTCCCATTGCTGCGTCAGATTCTCTGATCCCAGTTTAAAAAAGCTGATCTGATAAAAAAGCAAATAATAATGAGCTATAACAGACTACATCATTATCTGGTGTTCTGGATGAAATATGATGCCGATAGCTGATGTTAAACTGCTGCATGAGCACCTGCGCCTGCATGTATCCCAGCAGCGGCTCCAACAGCGCGATCTTCTTCTTGTACTGCAGCATGTTGAGGGATGCGAAGTAGTGCATTGTGGTCTCGTGATGTTTCTTCCTGGATGTGTACACGTCCTCCATCACTTCATTCTTCACCTGCAGTGAACGCACGGACCATAGGAGTTAGTCACGTGCTTTTAACAACTGGGAATTGATTGGATGGTGAAAAGTCTCTATAGGGACATGTGGATGAAAGATAAAGCGAGTCAAAAACTCATTTCAGAGTTGGTGAAAGTTTGATGTGAGACGATGAAGAATAGCATTTGGAATAACATGCCCTGATGAATCGGAAACATGCATTAAGAAAGTTTTAATTTCATCTTGACTTTTTATATTCTGTGTTAAAGTGCCCCTCTTCGAATATCATCTTTCATGTAGTGTGTAATATAGACGATTGTGAATGTAAAAGGTCTGCAATGTCTTAAAGATCAAAGTGCACGATAAATAAAGTTATTAAATGAAAGAATCGATTCTGAACTGCTGAAATGAGTCATTAGTAATTCCAGTCCTACGTAACAATGTAACAAAATTTGCATAACGCCACCCTATGGTTTTCATCGGTTGCCTGTGAACAACACTGTGCTGTAGTTGAAGCTGACACTGGAAGAGTTTGGTTCGTGTTGTCGACATGTTGAGAAGATGCTGTTTTCAGCGCTGCGAACCCACTTTGATTCACTTCCAAAGAACGAAGACTCACGCTGGAATTAATACGGTAAAACCAACGGCATCTGTTCGTGTCAGTAGCCGCGTTTCCATTACTCTTCAAATTGCGCAAATAGGCTTTATGCCCAGCTCCACTACTTCCTGAACTTCAGCCAGCTCCTTTGTTTCCTGTCTGCCATTATTGGACAAACTGATTAATCCAGGTGTGTCTGATTATTGTTGTTGTGACTACTGAGGTCAGGCACACCTGGATTAATCAGTTTGTCCAATAATGGCAGACAGGAAACAAAGGAGCTGGCTGAAGTTCAGGAAGTAGTGGAGCTGGGCATAAAGCCTATTGAAATTGCGAATTGAAAATACGGCCAATGGAAACACGTCAATTTCGCAAAAAACTCCCATTTATCGCAAAGAAGTTTTTACGCTCGCATGAGGAGGTTTTTCAGGCAATTCGAAAAATAAATATTTCACAAAACTGCAATGGAAACAGTGTTTGTGAATTTACAGTCACCTGACGTAGATGACGCGGTGTGTTCGGACAGAATACGAGACAGAGTTCTTTATTAAATTCATAAAAGACAAAAGAATTACAGGAATAATGGATTCTAAACCTCAAATAAATGCCACAATCAAGACCTCGAAGCAGAAATGAGGGAGAAACACCCAGAAACTCCTCGTATGAGCCGCTCACAAGTATAATAAGGGTCTTTCCTTAACATTAACGCTTGGATAACACAAACGTCTCCTTCCATTAATAATAATGGTTAATGCAGCGGCTGGTATATTCGTAAACCTAACAACATCCGTCGCCGTGATTTTTGCAATGACTTATCGCAAGAGAAAAAAATTACGTTTTAGTCACATAACAGGAAAAGCAGTCATTTCGCACTCGTTTTTTGTCGACATTTAAAAAATAAAAAAATGTAAAAAAAAAAACAAATTTAAATCCCAAAAGTTTTGCGCAAATCTGTAATGGAAACGCGCCTATTTTATCAAGTGCTGAGGAAGATCCAGAGCTGAAATTCAAATATGCTAATGAGCGTTTGGTTTCCGACACATGCTATAAGCGATCGACCAATCACAACAGACTGAGCCATCTGACCAATCAGAGCAGAGCAGGCTCTCGGAAAGGCGGGGTTTAGAGAGACTGAGTCTTCAAACAAACCGTTTTCAAATATGAGAAATTAGATGATGTGCGATGTATATTATGAGAAAATTAAATGTTTTTTTACCTTGGATGCATTTGAACCTATTGTAGGAGACTCCAAAACAAAACTAGAAACCTTATAATATTATCATAAGGGCACTTTAAACTGAATATAGTGAGTTATTTGTCTTCTTTTCTCGTCCTGGACGCAGGTCTCAGAGTCACAGATGCTCATCTATCTGCGGTCAGGCCAGCTCTCAGTGTGTGTTTTATTAAATGAGGACAGCCAGAGCATTCAGCAATAAAGACACACACACACACACACACACACGTTACACTCTTATCAGCACTGCGGAGCCGCATGCAAACTAACCAGCTGTCAGTCATACAACACCGTAAGATCTCAAAATGCAACACCTTCTCGTTTTCCTTTCGCTTAGACAGACGACTGTATCGGTTTATGGCCACATCGTGATCTGAAATGAAATATATTAAACATAATGAGGCAGAAATAATGGCTTCATTATCAAATGTTGCAGCAATTATGTAGAAAAATACAGCAAAGTGCTTACCATCACTTGCAATCTGAAACACTTCCTTCAGGATGACAATTTCTAGAGCGCGAGATGGAGGAAAATTAATGTGTTATATAAGAACAGCTTATTAAACAGCGACTTAAACGACTAAATGGACATGAAATATTGATTTGAGGTGAATTACTTTTTATGTGAGACACGAAATGAACACAGATATCTGGAAATAGTGGCAATTATATAGTTTATAGAGTCGTTATGAAAAAAGATTTGACAACAGAGTTAGTAGACCAATCAGAATCAAGTATTCCAGAATGCTCGCCCCCATAATGCACTGCAGTCTCATACCTCTCAAGTCTCTCTCTTTAAACTGTGTGATGGGGAACATCATGGCGTCCGCGAGCTGAGTGGAGAGAACAGCGTGACAGGAGCTGAGCTGAAATAAAAGCACAGAGAATTATGAGCGGAAATCTCAATTATCATACGGGATGCTAATGAGTGAGTGATGTCACTCTGACCTCGTCGATGACTTTGGCAAACTGCTGGAGAGTGGAGCTCATGACCTCGTCGTCGCCGCCCAGAGGGAAACGCTGCAGATCAGAGAACGTTAAGCATCGACAGCACGAGGTTACAGTAATGTTGAACTCCAACACAATATATGGACACAGAACAGAGGAAAGATGAGATATAATAATGCAGAAAACGTTCAGAAATCACCTGTTTCTCATAGTCTTTCAGCAATTTAGACGTCAGATGTGTGGCAGCACTCAGTTCATTCTGAAAGAGAACCAGGCGAATCTCATTAAAACATATGGACCATTTTCACATTTCAAAAGTATTATATTTTGCATTTGCATTTTCATGACAATTTTTTTTTTCTTTTCATTCTCTCTTATTTTAAAGATTTTTTTCATTGCATTAATTTGTTTTGTTAATTTGCTTTTTTTCACATTAGCAGTAAAAAAATCTAATAGAATCACGTGTAAACAATTTACAGTAATCAACATTATTATAAATAATAATATCATAATGGTATTATTATTATAGTAATAACTATTATTATTACTAATAATATAATTAATTAGTATATTATCTAGTATAAATATGAATATGTATTATATTATTATTAATAATATTAATGCTATTACTGTTGTTAATAATAATTTCTATTATATATTATATAAATAAAATAAAATACTGTCATTATTATATTATTATTAATAATATCAATACTATTACTGCTGTATTAATCATTTTAAAATAGTAGAAATTACATAAAATACTATCATTATTATATTATTAATAATAATAATAATAATAATAATGTTACTGCTGTTTTTAACAATAATAATTTAACAATCGTGGAAATATAATATAATACTATCATTATTAAATCTGGTATAATATTAGGGATAATTATTAATTAAAGGTCCTAAAAATGTATTTTCTTGATTTCATCTTTCTTTCGTTTTTGGGGTGACATATGACATGTTCTAAACTTGTGTGTGATTTATCCATTAAGACTAAAGTTATCAACACAATTATACAGTGAATATATTCTTGAGCATATCTCATGTAATATTTCATGAGTTCTCACCTGGGCGTCATAGATTCTCTGCATGGCTTTGAAGAGCTGACTGAAGTAACTGGATATTGAAGCTGTGTCTTCTTCAAACACCCCGAGCAGAGAGCGTGTCTACAAAAACAACAGGAATATGAGAAACAATAATGTTTAGACATGACTTCAGTGTGGTGTTACTATCATAACGTGTATTGTTTATTGAAGAGACCTCAGACTGTGTTTCTGAAGTTCTGTTGTGACATTAGACTAATAATGAGCCACTGTTTTCACTGCAAAGTGATGCAAAATATTGCAATATACATGTCAACATGACCATTCACTCTTATTGTTGATGAGTTTCCCTCTGATATCGATTTACAGCACTGATCATGCAATGTTCAGACTCTCATTGCAGTTTTCTAATATATTTAAGATATGATTTTTGATTCATCTGTGTCTTATAATAACCCATCATGACATATCCAATCCACCAACAGCAACACCCATCAAAAACAGCTCAAAATCCGACATGACTCAGTCAGATCAAACCATCAGGATGAACAGACTCGTGATCAGCTCTGCTTTACATGATGAGAAGCACGAGCAGCAGATGTTTATGATTATTAATGCTTATTTGTTTATTTATTTCTGTTAGCTTGCTAGCTAAATGATGATTACTTATTACCTGCGGACTGTCTTCCAGAGTTTCCTCTATCGGTAATGTATCGAATCCAGGCATGACTGCAGATTTAACGTGAGCGCAACGATCTATACTTTTATTCAGAATCAAAAGTCACAATGTTATAATGTTGATCTTCGCTTTATTCCTGACAAATCAACACCCACCCGGATCCGCCCACAAACGCGGAAGTCCCGCCTCCTCCTGCCCGCTGATTGGCCGAGGCGCTATTGATACTATGATGACGTCCGCGCTTGTTTATAAGAAATAAAAGCCATTCGTGACTCTTTGATGGTTAGTGATATTAATATATAAGACACATATTTCATTCATTAATGTGTTTTTTCTTCATTACCAAGATTTAACAACATTATTATTTTTTTATTTTTCGTTTTACTGAATATTTATTGTGTATGTTTATATTTACACACACACACACACACACACACACACACACACACACACACACACACACACACACGTATATACACATATACTATACATTATATATATATATATATATATATATATATATGTATATGATGTTTGTCAAATTTTGAATTTCAATAAAGGGAAAAAAATCAATAAATACATTTAAAAAGAACAATTTAATGAGAATTTATTTTCATATCTTAAAATATATCTTGCATACACATTTTAGCCACCTAAATTAATTTAAAATCTCACTAGATTAAAAAATAATTTTACACAGGTGTGCTTAAAAAAAAGCAAATTATCTTTTAAAGACTTTCCTTCATAAAAGATGCAACCTATTATTTATTTATTATTCATTTAAAAATTTATTGAGTTCTATACATATTCATTAACATTAAGACTTTGTTTATTTTCCGAGAACTGTATTTAAAGAATGTATATTCTGTAACAGTGTCCATTATAGTTCATAATTCAGTGATTGTGTGTGTTGTGGGTCATTTGCTGTGCGTTGGGCATTTCTGAGCGTAGAGATCATATTCTCTGTATAAGACGTATCGCTTCAGTCGGTCTGGCAATGGAAGGAAACTCATGAAAACTGGAGCTCTCAAGCGCAGTCGACCCAAACAAGCTCTGATCTTCAGCCGGGAGAGATGCTGCAGACTGCGCACGCTCTCTGCAAACACACACACACACTCACATATGAAGATATCACAACATGACATGAGCAGAGAAAAATCTGTTTCATGCACAAGTCAAAAGAAAAGGGTTCATATATTATTTGTATTTGGAAAATGAAGCTTATTTTAAAACCCATTCGTTTTTTGCATAGACATTTTCAAGAACATTAAGCAGTTTTTTGTCATTTTCAATTGTGATTCTCATTTTAAAGTAATTTCTTACTTTATTACAGTATTATTTCATTTAAATCAGCAATGAAAATGAAATGAAAATATGCAACAATGAAAATATACAATATACAAACAAGTATTCACTGTAACAATTTACAATAGTTTTATTATATAAAGTATAATATAGCGAATATCTTATTTTTATATTAAATTGTTAATGTACAAACATTTAATTTAGCTGTAATTTTTCATTTTAAAATATATTATTTAAAATAAACAGTAAAAAACATATTCAATACACATATACAATATATACAAATACAATAATAATGTGTGAACAATTTACAGTAATTACTATTATTAATAGTAATATCAATAATATATAATACTATTATTATACAAGGTATAATATAATGAATATCTATTATTATTAGTAGTAAATAAACCTTGATTTTTCCAGTAAATTTCAATTTAAGCAATTTTTCACTGCATTACATTTTTTATATAAATCAGAAGTAAACAACATACAATAAAAATTGGATATGTATATAAATAATTAAATAAATATATATATGTGTGTGTGTGATATAATTTGTATTGTATGTTTTTACTACTGATTTACATAAAAAAAATGTGTGTATGTATATATATATATATGAAGAGTTCAGATGCAAAAGCCTGTAAGTGCCATCTGAAATTTCCTTCTAGAATGATCATTTTTATGAAGCTTGTATATTTAAGTTCAGCAATTTCACTTAAATGGCAATGAAAATTACCTATTAATTGTCATTTAAGTGAAATAACTGAACTTAAATATACAAGTTTGATAAAAATGATCATTCTAGAAGAAAATTTCAGATGGCACTTAGAGGATTTTGCATCTGAACTCTTCATATATATATATATATATATAGAGAGAGAGAGAGAGAGAGAGAGAGAGAGAGAGAGAGAGAGAGAGAAAGAATATATTATTATAATTAATATTATCATGTACAAACCTTGAATTCTGCATATTTCAGCCCACTGTTTTTGCTCCATGAGCAAAGCCTTGAGTTTGGAGCAGATGGTCACATGATCTACGTAATCCAGCATGATGCGGACCACGTTTCCTGTGAGATGCTTCAGCCACGAGACCGACATGAACTCACAGAACTGCAAGGAGAGGAAGAGAGCGTTCAAAACACACACAACACTTTAATCAGACAGTAAACTCTACGAATCAATCACCAGGGTGTCTTTAATGACAGTGTCACTCCAGCCCTCAAAACCACTCGGCACATGAGATCCCTCCCCGTACGAGCAGTCGAAGCATCTCTCCACATCGTAACCATAGTTACACAGCATCCGCAGCACCAGCTCGTCCCTGAGCGCGTACTGTAGGGCCGAGGGGAAGTGAGTGGTGTTCACCCGGCAGAAGTAATTCACGTTGGCTCCATGTCGAAGTAAAGTGTCGATGAGCTCGTAGTTGCCCAGGCGCAGCGCCACCTGGAGGCATTTGACGGGGTCCTGGTTGGGCATCGCTCCGGCCTCCAGTAAAACTCTGGCGGATGCGATGTCGTCATTGGACACGGCGAAGTAAAGCGCAGACTGGCGTTTGTCATCATAGTTACGCCGAACCCATGGATGAAGCATGAAGTTGGGGTCGTACCCGGCGTCGAGCAGCATCTCCAGAGAGTGTGTGTGTCCGCCAGCCGCTGCTGAGTGAAGAGGACTGATCCCACTGTCGTACACCGCATCCAGCGTCGTGATGGGCATCAGGAGAGCCAGAGCCCTGCGCACACGTCACGGTCAGTTATACAGCGCTTTAGACAAGACAGATCTCCTCAGTGATGGTGTATAGCCTCATGAGACCCAGAAGAAAAAGTTTTTGGAATTTAGTTTTTTTTCATGTCATCACATTGTTTAGAGCATAAGAAACAAATGGTTTAAAAAAACATCTTTGAAAAATAATATTTTATTCATAGTTATGCTATGTCCTCTGTAGTGGACACCACAGGGGCCGGTTTCACAAAGACAGACTTTGACTATGGTTTAGATATAGTAGATAGTCAGACTTCAGATAGACATCTAAATCAGACCGTTGCACAAAGCACTGAAGACTCTGACTATCTTAAGTAGGACTACACTGCAATGCATTCTGGGTAAATTAAGACACTTTTCAAAACAAAAAACATGGCGGATCGAGTAAGCGCATTCACCGCTCAGTGCAGTTTATATGTGTAAATATGTGTTTGTTGGAGGAGTATAACAGTTACAAGGACATTTTACTTGGGAAATTTAGCGGAGAATGTAGTAAAAAGAAGAAATGTTTAAATTATGGTTGCCACTTGACTATCACTGTCATAGAAGAAACCATGTGTGTGATATGATTGACACTAACTTCACGTGTCCACGATGGGCCACTCTGTGTATGGGAAGGTGTCCGGTGTGTGTGGGGATGTTGGCATCAGCCCCGTACTCCAGCAGTAATGATATGACATCCGGGTTTCCGGAAGCACACGCCTCAAACAGGATCGTTACGCTATCCTGAGCCTGAGACTCGACGTCAGCGCCTGAACACCAACAGAAGCTTTTATTACGCACATGTTTGGTATTTAAAAATAAAATGAAGAATCAATTTATCAATTTAATAATTCAAACATAAAAATGTATATAAATAAATCACTTTTAAATGGACAAATTAATAGACATTTTTAAAGTTGTTTATTTGATTCGTGTTTTTAAATGTATTTTAATAAAACCATAAAATAAATAAATAAAAACATTTTAAATGTATGAATAAATAGATTATGTCGGGACAAAATAAATTGTGCATTGTTAAAAGTTACACTTTTGAGTTTGGAAGTGCAACAATACAATTTTAACACAAATACAATTTTTTTTTATTATTTAGCATATTGTGGAAATAAAACAAATTTTAATGTATTTTAAGGAAAGACACTACAACCAAAAAACATTGTTTTTTTCATGCACTGGTCAAGTTTGAGATTTTGGTCAAGTTCAAGTCTTTTTTTTTTCAGACTAGTGGAAAGAAGACATCCAAAATACACAAAACACATTCACATCATGTGTGAAATAAAATACATGTATTTTCTAAATGTGAAAAAAAAGAAAAAAATTCATCAAGTTAAACTAAATAAAAATGAGGAATGTTGCAACTAGGTGAAAAAAAAAGTTTACGTTTGTATATTTAGTCAGTTAACGTTTATTTTATTTCAAGTAAATGCCACACATCGCAGATAAAGAGAGCTAGTTATTTTAGTATGATTAATATTTTATTAATATTCTGAATTACTTTTATTTTTAGATTTTCCAGCTTCATTTTAATTGTACAGGGTGGGCCATTTATATGGATACACCGTAATAACATGGGAATGGTTGGTGATATTAAAGTCCTGTTTGTGGCACATTAGTATATGTGAGGGGGCAAACTCCTCAAGATGGGTGGTGACCATGGTGGCCATTTAGAAGTCGGCCATCTTGGATACAACTTTTGTTTTTTCAATAGGAAGAGGGCCATGTGACACATCAAACTTATTGGTAATGTCACAAGAAAAACAATGATGTGCTTGGTTTTAACGTAACTTTATTCGTTCATGAGTAATTTACAAGTTTCTGACCACTAATAAAATGTGTTCAATGTGCTGCCCATTGTGTTGGATTGTCAATGCAACCCTGTTCCCCCACTCTTCACACACTGAATGGCCCCCAAGGTCTCCCGATCTGACCCCCTTAGACTTTTATCTTTGGGGTCATCTGAAGGCAATTGTCTATGGTGTGAAGATACGAGATGTGCAGCACCTGAAACTACGGATACTGGATGCCTGTGCTGGCATTTCTCCTGCGGTGTTGCTATCAGTGTGTGAAGAGTGGGAGAACAGGGTTGCATTGACAATGCAACACAATGGGCAGCACATTGAACACATTTTATAAGTGGTCAGAAACTTGTAAATAACTCATGAACGAATAAAGTTACGTTGAAACCAAGCACATCATTGTTTTTCTTGTGACATTACCAATAAGTTTGATGTGTCACATGGCCCACTTCCTATTGAAAAAACAAAAGTTGTATCCAAGATGGCTGACTTCTAAATGGCCACCATGGTCACCACCCATCTTGAGGAGTTTGCCCCCTCACATATACTAATGTGCCACAAACAGGACTTTAATATCACCAACCATTCCCATGTTATTACGGTGTATCCATATAAATGGCCCACCCTGTAGTTAAAGTTTTAGTAATGTTGTTGTGTTTTTCTCATAATTTTTTATATGTCTATGTCTATACAGTTTTTATTACTTTCAGTGTTAGTTATTTTAGTTAACTTTTTTTGTGAACTCTAATAACCCTGGGCTGCATCCCTGCTCCCCCCGACCTCTGAACTCTAATAACCCCTGACCTCTCTGGAGAAGCGTGCGCGTGATCTCCAGGTGTCCCGCCTGCGCAGCTAATGCTAATGGGGTCAGGCCGTAGGAGCTTCTGGGGTCAGGATGAGCTCCGCTCTCCAACAGCAGATCCACGAACTCGTCCAGGCCCAGGCGAGCAGCTTCGTGCAGGGCAGTCCTGCGGTGCGCCCCCTCCTGGTCAACTCTCGCGCTGAAGCTGAGCAGAAGCTTCGTCATGTCGTAGTGCTTATTTCTGATAGCTGCGGGAATAAAAAACTGAACATAACTAAACTTAAATCATGAAATCAGGCTTTTTAAAGGGCACCTATTATGCAAAATTCACTTTTACATGGTGTTTGAACATAAATGTGTGTCAGCAGTGTGTGTGTACACAACCATCCTATAATGATAAAAATCCACCCAGTGCTTTTTTTTTAAACCCCCATAAATCATAAGCACTGTCTCAGAACAAGCCGTTAGCAGATTCTTGGCAAAGAGACGTCACTTTGCACAAGCCCCGCCCACAACTATTGATTGACACTGCAGTTTTAGCGTATCCCTCTAACAAAACGGGTTTTTGTCTTACGCTGATTCACTATGGTAAGCCTATTATCAGTGTTTTTAGACTGGTCGGAATGGTTTTGGTTGGAAATTGTGTTATGCCTGTGTGTCTCATCATATCTGTAAATAGAGTAAAGTTGCTCGGCTGCTTTGCTGTGTGTCTGGTGTGTTAATGAGTAAATCTACAGTAACATCTTCAGCTAGACAACTTGAGATCCTTTCATCTAAACTGGTTATATCTCTGAAGCCTAGCAGTGAATGTTTTATGAGCAGTATGATAATCTATATCTCTTTTTTAGTTATGAGAAAGAATCATACACATTTGCACAGTCATGCAGAGCCGAAGCACAACCAAAATAATGTTCTTCTGAAAAAGGCATGCAGTTTTGTTTTTTTGATCCCATACTAGAGGGCCAAAACTTAAAATAATAGTTAACTTTATTAGAGTCCACACGACATATACATATATACATTATATGTGACCCTGGATCACGTCACCAGTCTCGAGTCGCACGGGTTTATCTGTGCCAATAGCCAACAACACATTGTATGGGTCAAAATTATCCTTTTTCCTTTTATGCCAAAAATCATGAGGATATTAAGTAAAGATCATGTTCCATGAAGATATTTAGTAAATTTCCTACTTTAAATATATAAAACATGTATTTCTGTGAGTGAATGCAGCACAATCGCCAACATAAATGCACTACTTTAAAGGAGATTTTCTCAATGTTTCGATTTTTTTGCACCCTCAGATTCCAGATTTACAATAGTTGTATCTCAGCCAAATATTGTCCTATCCTAACAAACCCCACATCAATGGGAAGCTTATTTATTCAGAGTTTATATGATGTATAAATCTCAATTTGAAAAAACTTGACGGTCTAGGTTTTGTGGTCTAGGGTCACATATATATCCCAAACTCCGCCTCTCGTTTGTAACTCCAACTGAAGAGTGCTGTTCTCTGACCTACGACGAGCGGAGAGTCCTCCTCCTGGTCCAGGCTGTCCGCATGGCTGCCGTTCTCCAGCAAGAAACAAGCGTTGTCCAAAAGACCCTTTTCCACAGACAAGAAGAGAGCGGTCTTTCCCCGCTGAGTCTTTCTGTGCTTCGCATCCTCAGGAGAGGCTGAGGAAGAGTTGAAATCACAGTGTTAAAACACATGAGATCAACAACACTGATTCGAAACGATGTGCCTCCTCACGACAAACCCGTAAACGTGATCTGAAGGATGCTCTGGTTGTTCTGTACGGCGGCCTCATGTAAAGGCACGAAGCCTGTGTCGTCCTCTTCGGAGAACGCCTGCTGATGGACACACAGCTTACGGAGAGTGTTTTCATCTCCTGAGAAAGACATTAGCAAACAGAAGCAGATCAGGTTTATTAGTGAACTTCATGGCTAATGCAAACCAACACAAACCACCATAAACCTGCACACATTACACTTACTGCTTAAATGTGATGATAATAATGGTAATTCAAGGGAAATGAAGATGAAGATGTCAAGGTCATATATCACTCATAAATAGACTAAAAATTATTATTTATGAAAATAGTATTTATAAAGCCTGGGACCATTTTGGAATATTAAGGTTAATATATTTTTGCCTAATTGATATTATGATGGACAATCTCTCAAAAAAAAAATGTGTTATGATCATATTTGTTGAACTGAGTTGATTTCATCTTATTTAAATTACAGAAGTATTCCAGTATTTTTAGATAATGCAGAACAAATGCCTAATTTGTCTAATTTGTTCTGCATTGTATAAAAATACAACAACAACAATAGCAATAATAATAACAATGTACAGTAAGTATAAAATAAGTAAAACAATATTTGCATCACAATACAAAAAATCTTAATGCTCTCTTTAAGACCGGTTTTACTTATATAGTTTTAAGAAATGCATTTATTTTATTTAAATCAAATCTTACTTACTTTAATTTACTTTTTATTCATTTTTATTATTATTTTTATTGATGTAGTTATTTATTTTTTATTTAAATCAAATTTTATTTATTTATTTATTATTTTTATTTAAGTAGTTATTTATTTTTTATTTAAATCTATTTTTATTTATTTATTATTTAAATAAAATGCATTTTAATTTATTTTAATCTATTGATTTATTCATTATTTTTTAAATATTTTTTTAACTAAAATAAATTAAATGGTATTTGGCATGAAAACATTGTTACAATTATTTATATATATACCCATTCATACCATGCTTTATTGCATTGAATATCTTCTCTCTCTCAGGGCTGATCTGAATAATCCTGCAGACACAAATACAGCACACATCTCATTCCAGTATCAGCAACATCAGTGACTCTGAAGTGACGGACATCAGAGAGTGTGTGTGACCTGACGTCAGCAGACACAGACTTCTTCAGCTCGGTTCGCTTGTGTCGCTGCTGGAGACTCTGTTCGATCATGAGTTGAGTCGCAGAATCATCGTCAGAAATCCCTCCGGATGTTTCCAGATCCATGACACTGTGTGTGTGGATGTTGATGAGGCAGATCTCCTGTGAATCCGGTCCAGAAAAGACCTGCGATCTGCAACACACACACACACACACACACACACACTGAAAACTGTGAATTACACCACGTGCAAGTCTAAAACTGAACATGAGCAAATCAATGTGATGTTTAAACGCTTTAATGCATGTCAAAGTCTGTCAATATCATGATACAGGCCTAGCACAATAATCATAAGCAGTGTGTGTAGCTTCAAAAGTTAACACATTCAGACAGCTTTTCATGTTACCTTTGAGTTGTTGTTGTGTGTCGTCTGTGGTTTGGGGGGGTCGCATTGACTGCATACTAGGTTATTTAGGTCAGAGTTCTTCTATAAATACCGGATCATGCGACACAGAAGGACACTTTAGTGCCGGCCTTTCAATCTTTCCAGTCCCCCAAATATGATCATCCTCATGCGAGGGATCCCAATCCTAAAATTTAAAAGGCGGAGATATGTTTACATGTATAAAGACCCAATTAATACTGTGAAAAATGAATATTATTAATGTGTAAAATATTTATTTCTATTATTTTACATCATTGCATTTATACTCACTGTAGTACTGTACTGTGTGTCTTTTTTTATCATTTATTTGAATCAAATGTATTAATTTATTATTTAAATCAAATTGCATTTATGTTAATATTTTTTATTTTAATCAATTTATTTACTTAGTTTAATCTTAATTATACACTGCTTATTTTACACAGTTTTTATTTATTTATTTAGTTTTATCAAATTTATTTTATTTATGTAAATATTTTTTTTAACTTTTTTTAATTAAAATGTTTTAATTATTTAATTATTCAAATGTATTAATTTAAATCAAATTTTATTTTGATAAAAAATTTAATCTAAATTATTTAGTTAGTTTAATCTTATTTTATTTATTTTAATATTTTATTTATGTAGGTTTTTTTTAATCAAATGTTTTAATTTAAATCACATTTATTTTAATTATTTTTATTCAGTTAGTTATTTTAATCTTGCTTTTATTTATTTTTAATAATGAATAATAATTTTTTATAATCCAGTTTGAAAACCCCTGCTTTGGTGGATGGTCCGCGCGCACACACACACACACACACACACACAAACACACACACACACACTTCCAGCCGATCATTCTGCAACATAAAATGTACCAATTGGTACCACTGTTTTTTGACATGACATCATTATTGCTGCTTTATGCCTATTATATTGTGGACTCTTGTGAGGGAATAATAATTCCATCATGCGTCTGAACACTAGATGGCGACGTTTAAAGGAACACGCCGACTTTAGAGTTAGATAAGTCCATACATTACAGACCTTTATGTAATCTGCCGTGAGTATGTGGCTGGCAGATGCAACCACTAGTCATTTTAGTGGAATCCTTTGCTTTAATGCAAGTTTTCATTTTAGTTTGGACTCGCATATTTTTTCACAAGTCTGTTAAGTGTATTACTATTACAGTTCTGAACAGTGATGACAATTCTTCTATAACACTGATTTGACTAAATTTGATAGAGCAGTATTTCAACATAATATGCTGAACTGGTGCTAATCTTGTATTGTACTTTAAATGACACAAAATGAAATGTCTATCAATAAAAACTTTCAAAATTGTACTTGCAAATAGTTTATTTCATAAATGCCATCGTAACAATTCAGTTAAAGAAATTTGTATTTTGTCATAACCTTTGCTACTTGTTACTTTTATTACCAAACAATTTTTTTGCCTCCAGGTGGCAGACATTAAAAAAGGTATTATATCTTTATATTAATAGTAAATTAAACTAATGAGCTCATTAAATGTTAAATGCTGTCATAACAATCTTAAAACCTGTTACAGCTTTTACTACTAAATTATCAACAACAACCCTTTAATATAAAAAGGTAATAAAATGGACTGCGAAGATCTATCCACAAGTCCTGCAGTACGAAGAAGTGGTAGATGCCCCCCCTGGAAGAAAATTTTACACATTTTAAAGATAAATTAATTTATTAAAATTCGATGAGGCCTTCACAGGGCAGATGAGGCTGGATGCACTTCAGGATGCATCATGGTTAGGTCCAGGTGTAGATCCTCCATCTGATCTGGATACGGCCGGGGTCCACCTCACTTCAGGAAACGGAGAGACTGGTTGCCACTTCAGCCTGGATCCGGTGGACTGCGGTAAACCTCGGTATAAACAGAAAGACTAATATTAGCGTAGACGCCATTCTTCTTATGATGTAACGAGTACATCAGGATTTATGGGAAGTGTTCCCGGTTCCGGCTGACCTAATCTATGCAGCCTAATATGGAATTATAAAAGTCTATAACGTGTTATGTGTATGTTAGGCCAAAGAGATGTGTCTTTAAAGGGACAATAAGTAACTTTTTAGGTATTTTATTATCTAAAATCAATATTTTTATTCATAAATATGTCCTCAATGGTGTCCAAATACCTCTGCCAATGATCTGACTTATCCTCGTAAACGAAGAATTTATTATCTTTATATACATGGGACGGGTAGGTCCACGGAGGCTTCCATGTAGTTCCGCCATCTTGAAAAACTATAATAGCAGAGAGGGACAAAAAGTACTAGGCCAACGCGTTTCCACAACGCGTTTTCGTTCAGAGCCCGCGTCAAGTGACTGAAACCAGCAGAAACGGAGCAGAGCAGTGAGAGGCGCTTTTGTCACTGCCCCGGCAAGTTTAAAAGGCTGCACTGCACGGTTAAGTCAAAGGATAACGAGTCCTCTTAGTCGAAAAACTCCACAATAAGACCGTAAAAGGAAACGTGATCGGAGATTACAAAAACAAGGGTTATTAGCTATAATGTCGGGATAGCTAATGCAGGAGAAAGCTTTCAAAAGAGACGCTGAAGTTGCCTGCTTTCTTCTCGACAGGTAAGTCAAGGTTAAGGTCTTAATTACAGGCTTTTTGTTTTTTTATTAGCCTATATAGACCAGCGTTTCCCAGCGGGAAACTGTGTAAAAAACAAAAACAAATCTTTACCATCAATCTCGGATCGTCGGAAGTCTCTAACAACAAATAATGCGCACAAATTTATAATACAAATGCAAATCATAAGTTTTTGGCGTTGAATTGCGGAGGTTGCGCTTGCATGTGATTTTATTCCCGTGCCTCATTCCCAGTGCGTCCACATAAAGCTGCCTATTTTTCATTGATGCGCTTACAGTCAAATACACACGAATTGTCACAACGTCCGTCTTGCCGCGTATTCACATCGGTTGTGCTGCTGTCAACGCAACGCGTGCGATTAATATTTTTCAATTTAACACGTTAAAAATATTTAACGCAATTAAAGCAGCATTTTTTTCTGTCATCCTTTGGCTAGCGTTACATTATATAATCACGTTCTTCTTCATGCAAATGCTTCTAACCATGCAAGCGAGAAAATACAAAAGAGAATGCGCTGTCTGTGATGCTGACACGACGCACGCCAGACTCGACTTCTCTTTCGAGCTTTCGCTTTGAGTATCCTCATGAGAGCAGTCTTAAATTAGTTAAATAAAGTCTTAAATGAACGTTAAGAGTTGTGAGAAAATGGGACGCTTGTGGGATCCACATGTGACAGTGCAGCAGTGACATCGGAATCAAATAACACTTCATTCATAAAAAGATGCCATTAAACAATTATTTGAAATATACTGTCTTTATGATGTTTCTACATTAATTTGGAGATTTACTGTGAAATTATTAGGCTACATAAAATATAGTAAAAACAAGCTATCTTGTGCAATTATAACAAAATTATATATTATATAAAATTAAAAATGTTTAATTCATTCATTCATTTGTAACATGCATGAACGAAGAAAAAAAAAGGAACAGGAAGAAGAAAATCTTATGGTAGCCTACCTGTCATTTATTTGTGCACATCAAAAATAATAATAATAAAAAAAAAAACAGCACATTTCAAAGTATAGTATCAAAGTAGTATCGTGACAACACTAGTGTAGGGTGCCACACATTTTTTTTAAATTTCAAAGGGCGCCTTGACTGAAAAAAGTTTGGGAAACACTGATATAGACAGTAGAACATAGTTAAAAGTTAAACAGGCTCTTTGATGAATAGCAGCTATTGAGTAAAGTAGAGATGGTCCTATAAACAAGGTTGTAAGTTTTGTTTGTTCAAAACTGTAACATTCGTTTGTTCGTTGTGTCAAGTTGTAGTTTGTTTGAAATAACAAACCAGTTCACCAGAAGGAAAACTCGACGAGGTGCTATTAGAAGACATCCTGTCAAAGCTTTTTGGTACATATCGCTTACCGTAGATGCAACGCGCATTTGAAAACGCGAGGCGCTGGAGAGCAAAATTAGTTTGATTGCAAAATACAAATTCACCACTAGATGGGAGTAATTCTTACTTACTGCCCCTTTAATCTAGCTTTGAACTGACAGAGTGTGTCTGCTTCCCGGACAATGTTAGGAAGACTGCTCCAGAGTTTTGGTGCTAAATAGGAGAAGGATCTCCCGCCAGCAGTTGATTTTGATATTCTAGGTATTATCAACTGGCCGGAATTTTGAGATCGCAATAGACGTGAAGGACTATAATGCGTTAAGAGCTCGCTCAAGTACTGCGGAGCTAAACCATTTAGTGCTTTGTACGTGATCAGCAATATTTTAAAATTGATGCGATGTTTAATAGGGAGCCAATGCAGTCAGTGTTGACAGAACCAGGCTAATATGGACATACTTCCTGGTTCTGGTAAGGACTCGAGCTGCTGCGTTTTGAACCAGCTGTAGTTTGTTTATTAAGCGTGCAGGGCAACCACCCAGTAGAGCATTACAATAATCTAGCCTTGAGGTCATGAACGCATGAACTAATTGTTCCGCATTTGTCAATGAGAGCATATGGCGTAATTTAGATATATTTTTAAGATGGAAAAATGTAGTTTTACAGATACTAGACACATGACTTTCAAATGAAAGATTGGTATCAAAGAGCACACCCAGGTTCCTAACCGACGACGAAGACTTAACAGAGCAGCCATCAAGTGTTGGACAGTATTCTAGGTTATTACGCGAGGACGTTTTTTGTCCAATAATTAGAAACTCTGTTTTTTCAGAATTTAGTAGTAGGAAATTAAGAGTCATCCAATTTTTTCTATCAGCTATGCATTCCGTTAATTTTGTGAATTGGTAAGTTTCGTTAGGTTTTGAAGAAATATACAGCTGAGTATTATCAGCATAACAGTGAAAACTAATGCCATGTTTCCTAATGATATCTCCTAAGGGTAGCATGTACAGAGTGAACAGCAGCGGTCCTAGTACTGAGCCTTGTGGTACGCCATACTGAACTTGTGATCGATAGGACATCTCTTCATCTACTGCTACAAACTGATAACGGTCAGATAAGTATGATTTAAACCATGCTAATGCAATTCCACTAATGCCAACATAATTTTCGAGTCTATTTGAATGTTGTGGTCAATAGTATCAAATGCAGCACTAAGATCGAGTAACACTAATAGAGAGACACAACCACGATCGGATGATAAGAGCAAATCATTTGTGACTCTAATGAGAGCTGTCTCGGTACTATGGTACGGTTTAAATCCTGACTGGTAATCCTCACAGATATCATTTCTTTCAAGAAAAGAACACAGTTGTGAAGACACTGCTTTTTCTAATATCTTTGACAGAAAAGGTATATTCGAGATCGGCCTGTAATTGACTAATTCTGTAGGATCAAGTTGCGTTTTTTTAACAAGCGGTTTAATCATAGCCAGCTTAAATGTTTTTGGTACGTATCCTAGAGACAAAGATGAATTAATGATATTAAGAAGAGGATCGGTGACCTCAGGAAGCATCTCTTTCAGTAGCTTAGTCGGTATTGGGTCTAACATACATGATGTCGGTTTAGATGATTTAACGAGTTTAGTAAATTCTTCCTCTCCTATAGCAACGAAGGAATCAAATTTTTCCTCAGGGAGACTACAATGCTCTCCCTGATGCAATACTGTAGTAGACGGTTGCATAGTTATAATTTTCTCCCTGATATTATCAATCTTATAAGTGAAGAAGTTCATAAAGTCATTACTGCTGTGCTGCTTGGAAACTTCTGGGCTTGAAGCTTTCTTTTTCGTTAGTTTAGCCACCGTTTCAAATAAATACCTAGGATTATGTTTATTTTCTTCTAATAGGGTTGAAAAATAAGCAGATCTAGCAGCTTTTAAAGCCTCTCTGTATGCAATCGAGCTCTCTTTCCATGAAATGCGAAATACCTCTAGTTTTGTTTTCTTCCAGTTGCGCTCCATCTCTCTGGCTGCTCTCTTAAGGGCCCGAGTGTGCTCGTTGTACCACGGCGTTGGACTATTTTCTTTAATCTTCTTTAAGCGCAACGGAGCAACTGTGTCCAAAGTGCTGGAAAAGAGAGAGTTAAAAGTTTCTGTTGCAATATCTAGTTCTTCTAAGCTATCTGGGATGCTGAGATGATGAAACTGATTAGGAAGATTATTGATAAAGCAATCTTTAGTGGCAGAAGCGATAGGTCTAACATATTTGAAACACGGAGACGGCTTTGCAGCCTTGGCTAAATGAAGTTTACACGAGACTAGATAATGATCTGAGATGTCATCGCTCTGATGCAGAATTTCAACGGCATCAACATCTATTCCATGTGATAATATTAGATCTAGAGTATGATTACGACAATGAGTAGGTCCTGACACGCGTTGTCTAACTCCAATAGAGTTTACAATGTCTTTAAATGCCAATCCCAATGCATCTTTTTCATTATCGATGTGTATATTAAAATCACCAACAATTAGTACTTTATCTGCAGTCAATATTAATTCTGACAGAAAGTCCACAAATTCTTTGATAAAATCTGTATGGTGCCCTGGTGGCCTGTACACAGTAGCCAGCACAAATCTCAAACGTGATTTATCGTTTATACTATATATTTTTACATTAAGTACTAACACTTCAAAAGAATTATATTTAAAACTTGATTTCTTAGTGGTTTTGAAAATATTACTATAAATTACAGCAACTCCTCCCCCTTTGCGTTTCAGACGAGGTTCATGTTTATAACACTAATCTTGCGCGGTAGACTCATTTAAAGTAATGTAATCGTTTGGTTTTAGCCAGGTTTCTGTCAAACACAGCACATCTAGGTTATTATCTGAAATCATATCATTAACGATGAGTGTTTTTGAAGTAAGCGATCGAATATTCAGCAACCCGAGCTTTAGCATTTGCTCATCTGTATTATAGCTGTTTTTTATTTGTTGAACATCAATTAAATGTTTAACCTTAGATGGGTTAAAACGTTTTTTGGGATTTCCAAATTCGGGGAACAGACACAGTCTCTATATGATGATATCTAGGTGAAAGAGGCTCTATGTGATGGGATTTATCTGACCTTGGTGACGCGAGGCCGCTAGCAGACGGTCGGTTTAGCCTGTCTGTTGCTTCCTGACCTGAGCCCCGGATTGTCATGTTTGGGCTCTAAGACTATGTGCCATATTACTAGAGAGAAGAGCAGCACCATCCCAATACCATCTCTTTTCAACAGGTCAGGTTTGCCCCAAAAACTTTTCCAATTGTCTATAAATTCTATATTATTTTATATTATTTTAAGAAGGACGGAGGCTTGAGGCCCTGCATCGATTATCGTCATCTCAACTCTCAAACCGTCAAATACAGTTATCCCCTTCCTCTGGTCCCAGCTGCCTTGGAGCAGGTGCGTGTATATTTTCGCTCGCATATTTTCGAAACTAGACCTTCGGAGTGCATACAACTTGATCCGTATATGGCATTGAGATGAGTGGAAGACAGCGTTCGTCACCCCACCTGGCCATTATGAATATCAGGTTATGCCCTTCGGGCTGTCCAACGCTCCAGCGGTCTTCCAAGGGTACATGAACGAAGTGTTCCGTGAGTACCTCAACCGCTTTGTGATTGACACAGACTCTCTGCCATACTTACCTGTATTCCTACCTTCGATCCTGATCTTCTCAGCCAGTTATCATTCCATCTTCTAAGGAACTCCATCATCATCATGTGCAAGAGAAAGAGAGAGAGAGACTTGGTTACACTTCAGTTAAGCTATCATCTGAAATTCAACTTACTGTTTACTCACCTGTTTCGCTGTACCGATCCATTCTGCAAATTAAAGCATTTAACTTACCATTCTGTCTGCTTCGTCTGTGCCAAACCTGACATAGGCAGCCAGTGCAGTGTTGACAGAACCGGGCTAATATGGACATACTTCCTGGTTCTGGTAAGGACTCGAGCTGCTGCGTTTTGAACCAGCTGTAGTTTGTTTATTAAGTGTGCAGGGCAACCACCCAGTAGAGCATTACAATAATCTAGCCTTGAGGTCATGAACGCATGAACTAACTGTTCCGCATTTGTCAATGAAAGCATATGGCGTAATTTAGATATATTTTTAAGATGGAAAAATGCAGTTTTACAGATACTAGACACATGACTTTCAAATGAAAGATTGGTATCAAAGAGTTGTTACGTGAGGATTTTTTTTTTTTGTCCAATAATTAGAATCTGTTTTTTCAGAATTTAGTAGTAGGAAATTACGAGTCATCCAATTTTTTATATCAGCTATGCATTCCGTTAATTTTGTGAATTGGTAAGTTTCGTTAGGTTTTGAAGAAATATACAGCTGAGTATTATCAGCATAACAGTGAAAACTAATGCCATGTTTCCTAATGATATCTCCCAAGGGTAGCATGTACAGAGTGAACAGCAACGGTCCTAGTACTGAGCCTTGTGGTACGCCATACTGAACTTGTGATCGATGAGACATCTCTTCATCTACTGCTACAAACTGATAACGGTCAGATAAGTATGATTTAAACCATGCTAATGCAATTCCACTAATGCCAACATAATTTTCGAGTCTATTTAAAAGAATGTTGTGGTCAATAGTATCAAATGCAGCACTAAGATCGAGTAACACTAATAGCGAGACACAACCACGATCGGATGATAAGAGCAAATCATTTGTGACTCTAATGAGAGCTGTCTCGGTACTATGGTACGGTTTAAATCCTGACTGGAAATCCTAGCAGATATAATTTCTTTCTAAAAAGAAACACAGTTGTGAAGACACTGCCTTTTCTAGTATCTTTGACAAAAAAGGTAGATTAGAGATCGGCCTGTAATTGACTAATTCTGTAGGATCAAGTTGCGTTTTTTTAACAAGCGGTTTAATCATAGCCAGCTTAAATGTTTTGGGTACATATCCCAGTGACAAAGATGAATTAATGATATTAAGAAGAGGATCTATGACCTCTGGAAACATCTCCAGTTGATTTCAGAATGTCTTTAAATGCCAATCCCAATGCATCTTTTTGATTATCTACATGTATATTAAAGTCACCAACAATTACTACTTTATCTGCAGCCAATACTAACTCTGACAGAAAATCAGCAAATTCTTTGATAAAATCTGTATGGTGCCCTGGTGGCCTGTACACAGTAGCCAGCACAAATGTTAAACGTGATTTATCATTTACACTACATAGTGTTACATTTAGCAACAACACTACAAAATAATAATATTTAAAACAAGACTTCTCAGTAATTCTGAAGATATTACTATAAATTACAGCAACTCCTCCCCCTTTGCCTTTCAGACGAGGTTCATTTTTATAACAGTAATCTTGCGTGGTGGACTCATTTAAAGTAATGGAATCGTTTGGTTTTATGAGCACGTTTACATGCACGTTATTAACTCGATTATGCTGAATAAACAGACAATGCATGTGGTCATGTAATTGCATTGACCCGTTTTCCTTTATCAGAGTCAAGTCATAGGTTTAAGTATAACCGATCGACTTTTAGATTTTTGCCTCTGATTTCTCCCGGCATTTAAAACCCGCGTTATTTGGGCTTATTGAAGTGCGGTGCGCATAAGTGAAGTGCATCCAGACAGAGAGAGCACATAAATCGCAGACTCCAACACTTTTTTTTGACCCAAGAAATTAAAACGTGTTCTCATCTCGTGCAGAAGTAGCCTACAGGCAAAATGCTGCATCTGTAACGGCATGAGAGGATAATGTGTGTCCATAAATTTCCCGCTGACATGTTGAAATACTCTGAGTCAGATACAAGAATGATTAGGATCTTTTTTTACCTCACTATACCGGGAAATAACCTGATTTAGCCTATTAATAAACACTCCACCTTTGCTAGCAAAATAGAAAAAAATTCTCATATTTAAAACAAAGTAATAAAACAAGCAAATTGATGAGTAAATAAGCAAGTTAATAATCAAATAAGTAAGCCCCGCCCCCCTCACGATAATATCGTGTATCGCCGATCTCACAGGCTGACGATAAGACGATATGAAAATGGAGCATATCGCCCAAGCCTACCTGAGAGACCTCTCTGAACATCAACAACACATCACGCAGGTCCTTGAGAAACTTCGAGCTTCGAAGTGCGAGTTCCACACCACCTTTGTTCAGTTCCTGGGATATATCATCGACCAACACGGTAACATCTCTGTTCTACTTACCTGCGATACTCATCTTCAGTCTGTGTTCCTGTTTACCATCTGCCATCACCGCTGATCTCCTTCATCTTCCGTTCTCCAGCCTGGTCTACCTCCATCTGCAAAAGACATTCTGTTATTTCTCCAGCTATGTCCATTATTCAATTCCACATTGCCAATATCAACTGTTATACATCTGATGGTTCCATGCCTCTGTTCCAAATAAACTACTGTTTATTCTAATCACTAATTTCTAATTCATCTCTAAACCTGACACCCTGCTTCAACACATTTCTAACTTCTAGCTTGAAGAGAATGACTTACAGTCATAAAACCAACTGTAAATAGTTCATGTAGGTGTCAGGTATGATGCAAACTTTTTAGATAGGCCTAGTTGATATTAAAATAAATATGAGAACATACGGTAGACCTACTGAAAAATAGCAATATTTACACATGATTTGACAGTTTATTTGATTAAATATCAAAAATCTAAAAGGTGTGCATCATGCCTTTGTAAAGCAAAATAAAATGGACCGAAAATTGCATGTCAAATATTATAGGTTGTATTTTTAAACAGAATGAATATTTTGGAAGTGAAATCTGAAAGGTGAATATGGATTGTTGAATTTTTATTAATGAAAACGTCTGTGAAATGTTTTAAATTGAAATATTCACAGCTTAAATATACAACCATGTTGAATTTCAGCCCATGAAAATGCAAGCAGGGTTAATGCAATGCATATTTTTTTCAAGTAGTTCAATTCAACAAGCTTTTTTGTTTAAAAAACATTTGACATTTATTTTACTTCCATACACACATGTTATATTACCATGTGAACAATTAATATGGATGAGGTGTAGAGGGGGATGGATGCACTGTGCAGAATAGTGAAGAATCAGTGTTCCAACAGTGTGCACTTACAAACTCATTCAAACCATTCATGTTCTAACATCTGCTCTAAGCTGGGGCGTTCAGTTGGATCCCGGGCTAGACACCGTCTAATCAGATCCTTGCAGTCTGTACACATTTTAATAAGGAGAGAGCTGGTTAGTCATGACCATGTGACCTGGCATTTTTGAAAACAGCGATGGCTCTGCACAAATCGTTTGTTTTATGTGTGTGTTTATCAATGTTAATCATCATTATTCACTCACTTTCAGATAAGTCTGGGTTCTTAAATGTAACTTTGGCTTGTTCCGTGTCCTCTCTACTAAGAAAAGGAATCCATTTGTTCGACAACTCGTACAGCAACACTCCTAGAGACCAGACGTTTGCTGGGACGGCGTGGAATCGAGATTCTGTCAAGATTTCAGGAGGGTAGTATGCCGGAACTCCTGTAAGAAAGACATTTGCACATTGTTGAGTTTTTTGTTTTAAAGCATCATCAAATAATTAGTAAGTCTTCAGGTTTCCACACTCCCAAAATGCTCTCCCATGAATGTGTTGCTGGCGTAGCCTTCACTACTTAATAGCTGTCCGCAGCCAAAGTCTATCAGCTTGAGCTCTCTGTTGTCTTCGTTATACAGGAAATTCTTCATATGAACGTCACTGTAGAAAACACCATGATCGATGCAGTCTTTCACTGCACACACAGCCTGCGTCATGATGTTCCGTGAAAACGAGTCACACCAATCTCGACGATCCATTGTGTCACTCAAGGTCTCGCAGTATCCCGGATACTCCATAATCAGAGTGAATTCACTAGGATGTTCAAACCACTCGTACAGTTGGATGACGAAGGGGCTCATGGGTACTTGGCACATCATCAGCAGCAGAGCCACTTCTGTAACGAGAGGTTCGGGATGCCCAGGCTAGAGAGAAAAGGCAGACAGAAGTTTAGCTGGGTAAAAATCTGAAGAAAACATCATTTTGAAATGTACTATTCTTTGATCTTTTTAGATGAGTTCAAAAGAGCCTTTTCAGCTCATAGTTATTTGGTGCCTCTCGGCTTATTTGTTGATCACATTTATACCTAATGCTTCCTACGGGTGTATTAACTACAGTAATCTGCACTTAAACAACTCAATACACATTCAGGTTTTGGCCAACTTACAATTTTAAGGTAGTGTTTGTTCTTAACCTTGCTTATCCGCTTGATGGCAACCTGCACAAAAAAAAAAGACCCAGTTTCAATAACAGTAACAGTATTCATGCACCTGGCCTTGTACTAAGTATTAAACCATCTGTATATTGTTATAAACGTGTTTTGATGCATGCAAGAGCTAAATGTTTGTACAATTCAGTAAGATGTACCTTTTTGCCATCAAATTTATGTCTTCCTAGGAACACTCTGCCAAATCCTCCGGATCCAATCAACTTTTTTACGTTGTAGAGACACTCAAAGAACTCTGAAAAACAAACAGAAAAATATGAGACAATTATTAGCTTGCTAGATTCATTGTTTTATTCAAAAAGTATCACTGCTGGTCGAGCAGCAGTAAATGTGACCAGACATGTTAAAAACGTTTAATATATAACGGCCTGAGGATGGAATATTTCAGAAATCAAAAACTATTTTTGTTTTATTTATTTTTTATAATATTAATTATCAATGTCAGTGGTCACATCAAATTGTAACTTTGGTTTCACTTTATTTTGGTCCCTTTAAGACATAAGTCTATAAATAACATTGCAACATTTACACTTTTATAAGTAAAATTTACTTATAGTCAGTAGAGAGTCTGTTGCTAGCTCCATTGTTTTATTTAAAAAATGTCAGCGCTGGTCAAGAAATGAATATTATAATGGGGGAAACAATTTTAATATTCTGTAAAAACAAGCCTTATTTTGAGTGGAAAACATAGAGACAAAGATAATGCTGTTTAAAATAATGTTGGAGAAATAATGATTCACCTTTATTTGGCTCGAAGCCAGGGTGAGATGGAGCAGATGACGATGATGGTTCAGGAACAGGATCTGCTGGAGGAACAAAAGAAATGAAGAAAAAACAATTGAAAACAACTATAAGACCCATTTCTGACGTCAAATTAAGCAATGATATAATAACATAACTTACATTTTACTATTCAAATCTTATCTGTAATGTTACAAATCTAAAGTAATGGGAATTGTTCATGCTATCCACCTGACTTCTGCTTAATGCCTGCATAAATGTCCCAACATATTATTTCACAATATTAATAGTCATTTTATTTCACTATTATCACGATTACGAGGGTGGAGCCTGGTAACGATTAAGTTATTTTTCTTATTTTATCTGATCTTTTATTAAAAAGAAAACATACATTTCCAGGCTTCATTTGGCCAACTCTGGCACATGTGATCATAAAAATCATAAAGATCATATGGGCCATATCTAAATATATATATATATATATATATATATATATATATATATATATTATTAAACACTGACATTTATTAAATGCATAGCAATGTCTTATTTATGACATAACTGACTCTGTAATACTTGGCACAGCAGCCATTTTGACAATTTTGCATGTTTTTGACAATTCAAGAGAAATAAATGGTGAAATTGAATTCTTTTCTGGAAAATCATTATTTGATGAAACCGGAGAATGATCTTTAATAGTTGTATAAAGAAAATTATACATCGCTTAAAATAATACTAAAACACACTTTACTGAACATGAAGAGAAAATTAGCACGGACTCATGGTTCATTGAACACAATGTCTGATTCCTGGACCTACTGTAAATATACAAATATGTAAATATAACCAAATTTAAAAATAAAATATAGCACAGAAATGTATAAAATAGAAATAAAAATATCCATTTAAAGAATCTTAAAAGAATTCAATCTTTTGATTTCTGATCTGCTGCAAATCAGCTACAAGAAGTTACTTTACGTGATGTCAGAGGATCAGAATTATAGCCTAGTAGAAAAGTAGAAAATAACAGATGGCAGAAAAATCATCAAACAAAGGTAATAATGACTCACTGTCACCCAGATCACAACTGGAGGGCTCTGGCACAGGCGGCCGCTCAGGATCGACAGGATCTGCATGCTGTGTTTTCTTAATCTTGGATGGACCAGGCACACACAGATCTTCACAGACCTGTCCTGGCAGGCACATCATCGTCTCATGATCCACAGGATTTGTGTCCGGCGTTTGCTCCATCTTGGAGGGACCTGGCATAAAAGAAGATGTGTTTTTTTCTCAAAATATCTTAAAGAACAGTTGAGTATTGTAATAAGGGACATATAATCTTCACTCATCTAAAAATGTTGTGATTTTCAGCAGTTTTGAAAGGATGACAACAAAGCTCGTCTCGTATTTATTGAAAATGTTCTTAGTTTTTTGTTATGTCACACCATAAGACACATTTACAGAACAGTTTACAGGGTTTCTGCACACTTTTTAAATTCAAATTTAAGGCTTTTTAAAACCCGAAAAAAATCGAAATTAATACCGCATTAGGAGTGCGCAATATTGACAAAATATGTCTCGATAATTTCAAAGTTTTGTTGATAATAATTAGATAATATTTTACTGATTGAGTTTTTGTGCTTGATGCCATGGCTGGTTTAGGCCTGTTGTTGACAGCTGACTGACGAAGATATTCATATTTTTCATATTCTATGCAGTGGTCAGTTCACAGCAGTGACAGAAATTTACATTTTTTATTAAGGGCTAATATTTGCCACCTCAAATTTATTTCCAGGGGCATTTTCACCTATATATGGACATTTGTAGATGTATGCATCACCTGTTATGTCAAATTATAACATTCCAATTAAATTATATTAGAATAATAACACAATACCAATGTTAACAGTCAAATTAAATCATTAAATCAAAATCCATGTTTGCAGTTCAGAGGTGACAAAGAAGCGGCTTCAGATCCGGCATTAATATATTTACACTGCATTTACAATTGCATAAATAAAAATTTGACATTGTTGTTGTTGTTGTTGTTGTTGTTGTTTTATTCAATATTTTTAAATATGAAATGATTTCTAATTTTAACGTTCTAATTAAAGGGTACTTTAAATGTGAAACTAACACTGCCAGTAGGTGGCGGTAAGTCGCTGTCTTAATAAGTGAGTTGAGGGATTCATTCATTCAACCGATTTGTTCAAACAGTTGATTCATTCAGGAAAGAAGCAAGTGATTGATCATTGAATCATTAAATTGATTGGTTCAAAACGTGGATTTCAGTCAAAAAATCATCGCTGTCTGTTGCATTGAGACTCTGCTGGTTTCATTTTGAAATTCTCATCGGTTTAATAAAGGGAAAACAAACAATACTGACAATATTGTTTATAAAATGTAACTCACAATGTTAATTTATTGTTAACTTAACTGTTATATAAAATATCACATTTGCAATTGTGCACGGAAAACGAAACTCTTGCTGATGTGATATTGTAGGCCTATGATAACTAACAGCATAATATGATATAAATATAAGACAAAAACTCATTTGGGAACATACCTATAACTGCACACATCACGCAGTGAAAAAAAACAATGTCAGCTCGCAGTGCCTCGCACATCGTTAAAACAATTACAATATCACAATGGACAATACACATCGCACACCACTACGCACATAAAGAATGAACTTAGAATTGAACTGACATTTACCAACTTGCTTCTCCTTCTCTCCTCCTGTTTCGCGTGCAGGAGACAGACGTAATGAGACTTCACTACATAAATAGCTGCTCCCAACGAGCTGGATGGCGCCTTGCATGGCTGACACCGCCGTCAGTGTATGAATGAGTGAGTGAATGGGTGAATGTGAGGCTATAAGTAAAGCGCTTTGGTGGCCATAGGGCTGTGAAATGGCCATAAATCCGGGTGGTTGTAATAACTGGAGACTCACCATCTGGCGGCTCTACGCTGGATGTGTCTGGATGAACCTGTGATTCCTGCTCAGCCACAAAAGGACGCACTTTGGTTTTGGCTTGGGTGGACTTTGTCATAGCCTTCCATCCTCTCTTGAAGATGTTCTTCTCTTTTGCCTGTTTTTCTGCAAACAACAAATATTGATTAGAAACGTCTGTTTTATTAGCACAGATTACAGCTCAATGATTCACAAGTTCATGTTCCAAGAACACTAGAGAAATGGGCTAGTTGCATATGGCCGCCATGTTGGGATTTCCGATCTAGCGAGTTTGTGCAGACGCCACTGCAGAGAGCCGGAGAAACCAGAGAATGATCTTTAATAGTTGTATAAAGAAAATGATACATCACTTAAAATAATACTAAAACACACTTTACTGAACATGAAGACAAAATTGTCGTGGAGTCATGGTGGATGAACATACAGAATGTCTGATTCCTGGACCAATTATGCCTACTATAAATATACAAATATGTAAATATATCCAAATATAAAAAATAAAATATAGCACAGAAATGTATAAAATAGAAATAAAAATATCCATTTTAAGAATCTTAAAAGACTTCAATCTTTTGATTTCATCTTCACTCATCTTAAAGGGGTCATATAATGGTACATGCACTTTTACAAGTTGATTGTACTGAAATGTGTGTTGGCAGTGCCTGTACACAACCATCATAAAATGATAAAAATCCATCACAAAATCGATGCCCCTCCCACGATTGTGATTGACAGCAGCGTTTCAACACAGACCCGCCCTCGCTCGTGAGCGAGCTGTCTGTCATCATAGTGCATTGATATGCTGGAGAAGAATATGGCGTTTAAGCGATTGTGGCGTTCTGTTCTTGAGTGTAATAAGGAACACATCAGTCATTTTGATGTTTTGATGGAATATTCCCAAAGCATTGACACTGCCCACGGGGATTCCCCACGATCCATGCGTTCATGTTTCCGAATCATTTCACACCAGACAGCTTTACAAACGAGGGTCAGTAAAGCTGGTTTTGCTAAAAAGCTGTTCCTGAAAATAGGATCTGTACCAACTATTCGTGTTCCTGCTGCCCTTCCTGAAGAACTGAAGTGAGTGTAACGTTTTATTAACCTTTATATTAATATTTATATTAATCTTTGCAAATCGCTTGCTGCATGCTTCACGATGAATGCGGCTAAAGTTTACACTCAGGTACATTACGGCATGTTTTCTATGTACGACGTTCTCAATATAATTCATAATCCCATGTTTATTATGTTAACGTTTATAACGCGTTATGGTTATTGTGTTACTGTTTTAGAAACGGTGTCCGGTCCGCACAGAACAGAGGGGCGGGGTGAGTACAGCTCATTGTCATTTAAAGACACATGCACTTAAACGGCGTGCTGAAAACAGAGCTGTTTTTGACCAGGTAAAATGAGTGTTTTCTTACAATACTAATGAGAATTTTTAATTAAAGTATATTACAAACTTTTAATTTATACCCTAAAGAATCATATTAGCTTGTACAAAAATGGCATTATATGACCCCTTTAAAATGGTGTGATTTTCAGCAGTTTTGAAAGGATGACAACAAAGCTTGTCTCGTATTTATTGAAAATATTCTTAGTTTTTTTATGTCACACCATAAGACACATTTACAGTACAGTTTAGTAAAAATGTTTTTCAAAAAATTGACCAAGTTAGTGATGTTTCTCAAATATCAGACTTCACTACATAAATATGTTTTTTTTGTGTGTTTCAATTTTTTTTTACTGCATATTTGAGGAGCCAACAGGAGTAGAGAAGGAAAAATGAAGACTAACACCAGAAACATCAGGCTGAAATGGCCATAAATCAGGGTGGTTATAATAACTGGAGACTCACCATCTGTCGGCTCGGACCCGAACGCATCTGTGCCGGCTGGCGGCTCTACGCTGGATGTGTCTGGATGAACCTGTGATTCCTGCTTGGTTTGGATGGACTTTCTCATAGCCTTCCATCCTCTCTTGAAGATGTTCATCTCTTTTGCCTGTTTTTCTGCAAACAACAAATATTGATTAGAAACGTCTGTTTTATTAGCACAGATTACAGCTCAATGATTCACTAGTTCATGTTCCAAGAACACTAGAGAAATGGGCTAGTTGCATATGGCCGCCATGTTGGGATTTCCGATCTAGCGAGTTTGAGCAGATGCAAAAAATCTTTAAAAAATGTTGAAGGACAGCATAATTTTGTCTATTTAACTGCGATTGTAACTGTAGGCTCGCGCTCGGTCGGCCCAAAGTCCGGCATCCGACCAGCGCGGAAGGTCTCTTCGTGTTACTGTCTTTTCTCGAGGCAAATTTCTCATTTGTATTTTCTCGTTATTTCATCTGACTCCATAAATGAAAAGGTTTCAATGATATCTGTGCATCATTAAATGTGAGCGAATGTTTGAGTCAGTCAGAATAATCAAATGTAACAATTTATTATGTCAGGTAAATGTATCATGCCAATTTCATAATCAATTCAAAGATAATCAATACAAAACATCAAATGCTCTGGAATAAAGAGAAGAGATGCGAACCCAACGTTATACATGAAGCTTTACTCTTCAGGCTAAGCTAAAGTACAGAAAGGCCCCGAACCCTTTGCTACATTCCATTATAAAGACAGAACCTCTTTCACATGGAAACATGTGCTAACAATGGAAATTTGCATTCAGAGGTTACACTTTTTGGGGGTAGGAGACCATTTGCCAGGAGACCACCTTTCTTTGTGTGCTAGTAATCCCTAAACTCTTAAAAACCTTATTACCTTTTGTTTTACTTATTTGGAAATGAGGCGAATAACAACCCCTTCAGACTGATTCAGGCGAATAACAACCCCTTCAGACTGATTCAGGCGAATAACAACCCCTTCAGACTGATTCAGGCGAATAACAACCCCTTTAGGCGAATAACAACCCCTTCAGGCGAATAACAACCCCTTCAGGCGAATAACAACCCCTTCAGACTGATTCAGGCGAATAACAACCCCTTTAGGCGAATAACAACCCCTTCAGGCGAATAACAACCCCTTCAGGCGAATAACAACTCCTTCAGACTGATTCAGGCGAATAACAACCCCTTCAGGCGAATAACAACCCCTTCAGACTG
This sequence comes from Scardinius erythrophthalmus, assembly GCF_964197995.2. Lineage (NCBI taxonomy): Eukaryota > Metazoa > Chordata > Actinopteri > Cypriniformes > Leuciscidae > Scardinius > Scardinius erythrophthalmus. The sequence goes on along the minus strand of NC_138245.1, from coordinate 30,166,845 downwards.
ATTCAGGCGAATAACAACCCCTTCAGGCGAATAACAACCCCTTCAGACTGATTCAGGCGAATAACAACCCCTTTAGGCGAATAACAACCCCTTCAGGTGAATAACAACTCCTTCAGACTGATTCAGGCGAATAACAACCCCTTTAGGCCGATTCAGGCGAATAACAACCCCTTCAGACTGATTCAGGCGAATAACAACCCCTTCAGGCGAATAACAACCCCTTCAGACTGATTCAGGCGAATAACAACCCCTTCAGACTGATTCAGGCGAATAACAACCCCTTCAGGCGAATAACAACCCCTTCAGACTGATTCAGGCGAATAACAACCCCTTTAGGCGAATAACAACCCCTTCAGGTGAATAACAACTCCTTCAGACTGATTCAGGCGAATAACAACCCCTTTAGGCCGATTCAGGCGAATAACAACCCCTTCAGACTGATTCAGGCGAATAACAACCCCTTCAGGCGAATAACAACCCCTTCAGACTGATTCAGGCGAATAACAACCCCTTCAGACTGATTCAGGCGAATAACAACCCCTTCAGGCGAATAACAACCCCTTCAGACTGATTCAGGCGAATAACAACCCCTTCAGGTCGCTTCGCGTCGGGGTCCCCTTCAGCCTGTCGGGGTTGTTATTCGCTAACGTATAACAACCGCCTCGATATAACGTTACATTACCCCGGCTTTACTTAAGTTTGTGTCAGTTCTGAATGATGTGTATTAGCTCAGTACCTGTTGGGTGGTCCTCCAAAGGGACTCTCCGGTCCAGTGGGCAGTTTGCAGACATGATATCAGAGATGATATCACACTGCCTCTGCCCAGTTGTTTACAGTTAGACTGCGTTTGTAGGCTACTCTTCGTCCGCTAGTGACTCTACTGAAATACTGTTATGATCACCTGAACTGAAAATTCCGTCAAAGTAACTCAATTTATATTGTATATATATTAAATGAAACCGTATTCTGTCAGATTCTGAATCTCAGCGAGCTGTGTAAGTTAGACTCTATTTGACTGATTCTGATAATCGCTGCTGACCTGAACAACTCAGTGACGTCATAAGGAACTCGCGCTGCCTGTGACGCCACAGGTGCTGCTTTTTGGAAAAAAATAAATTTACTCGCCCTATAGTTCCAAACCAAACCTGTAAGACTTTCAATCATCTTCGGAAAAGAAATTAAGATATTTTAAACTAAATCTGAGAGATGTCTGTCCCTCCATTGAATTTCTTTTCACCCAAATTCTAAAGTTGAAATGCTAGATTTTTTTAGCTTTTTAGCTTAGCTTTCTAGGCTTTCGTATAAACAAGTAACAAAATATTGAGATATTTTTTGACATTACATTAAACATTGAACATTTATTCAATTTTTGTGTTAAGAACACATTCCTGTAACCTTCCTATAACCCTTCTTTAGGTTAAACAAAATAAATAAAATGTCAGTGAAAGTAAAAATTGCACATTTAAATTACACTACCTTGCGTTTGTGGCAAAACTTGCTCTCATCATTGTGAACAAGGCAACTTTCTGTCTCTTTTTTTCCCGGTGCTTCTCCAGGCTTTGTACACAAATTCTTCTGAGTTTCTTTGACATCATGGAAAGTGTTGCTGTGTTCTTTGCAATGCCTTCTTGAAGCATGTCTACTTGCCGTATGTAAACCCTGAGCAAATTATTATTTATAATATAAATAATTATTATAATTATAATTAATTATATTATAATTAAAGTTTATAATAATTATTACAAACAAAAATTATTATCATTAACCCCTTAAGTGTCACCGTCCCACAGGTTATTGCTGCTTTATGCCTATTGAGGGCTGTTGTGAGGGAATAATAACTCCATCATGAGTCTGAACACTAGATGGCGACGTTTAATATGTTTGCACCGATTCAGATTCCATCTGTGCGGAATAGAACACTAGAAAACTGCCTAACATATTTCTATAAATAAAAGTTTTTACAAAGCAATAGGTGAAGAAGAAGTATATGCAACATCAAACATTTCACACTTGAATTAATTCAGTGACTGAAGCTCAGTTAAAATCTTAGTAAAATGCTTTAAATCTAAATGAGTGTCATATTTTTATTTTTGACTCCCCAATCAAACAAGTAGACTCATGTTAGAGATCTAAAAATCATAGTTTTGCTATATTGCGTACAGTTTTCCATGCAGAAAATCTGAATACAGTCACAGTTCAGACATTATTTAATGCAGAAACAGAATAATATTGTGGTAAGCCAATTCCAAGTATTCAATGGATATAGTATTAGCATATACCATGTTCTGTGCAGCATACATTTTATGTTGCTTACCATTTTTGTTTTATTATATATGAAACAGTGCTCAATTATGCATCATTATAGAACAACTTTTGAAAGCCCAATCAAACAAAATAAGAAAGATTAAATTGGTTAAAAAATAATAAAATAAAATTTGCATCAGCAAACCAACAACGCTAACATACGTGCAAATTAATTTCAGTTTTCATAAAATAATCATAGATTATATAATATCTCTCACGAGGTAATTTAGTTTGAGAACAGCAATGACATCAAGTCAGACACATACACACACAGATGCTGCTTTAACACACACAGTACTCGCTGGGTCCAGAAGAATCAGATTCAGTCAGCTCATGCAATAATGTTCTAGGTTGATTCTAGGCCAGGACAGGCTTGACACCAATCTGACAAAACATATTTCATCTCTTCATATCTCACCTTATCTATTCCTGTCCTAATCTGCCCAGAATCCTCTTATATTGCACTATTTCATTCGTCTTTTTGGAAAGTGGTTTGTCTCGGCCTATAATCGCCTTTGAATACGTCTAGGCTGGATCTTGTATCATCTCTGCAAAGAACAAAAAGCATCAGAATCGTGTGTTATATTTTAAGCCATTTTGTTTAGTTGAGAATGCATCTGCTAATTACATGCATATAATGTTTTGAAAGCACCTCCATTAGCGCATCTCACCCGATTTATCTATATAAAAACGTGTGAATGTTCAGAAGACTTTAATGGAACGAATGGATTGGTGTGAATCACATCTGAATGCCAGGCTGTATAAAAGCAGCCGCTCGGAGATCGATGAACCAGCGCTCGTTCAGTTCATTAATGACAACGAGACACTGCTCAACATCAGATGCAAATGTTCATTAGGAAATAAGCCTGGGTCAGTTCTTTTTATGCACGTTTGGCCTAATTAAATGAAATAATTTAGCATTTTAATCCAATTTTATGTAGAATTATATTACAAAATAAATAGGGAAACTAATCTAAAGACTAAATAAATAATAATAATAATAAAATAGTATTTTTGGAGACAACAGTCCAAACAGTTTGCTTATCACTTTACATTGCATGTTTAATTTAGCGAGATATTATCTAAAAAATAAATGATTATTTTTTTTTATTTTTTTTTTACGTAAAAATGTTTTGATAAAATAAAATAAGACTAAACGAAAGACTAAAAAGAAAAGAAAAATTAAATAAAGCAGCTGTAAACTGTACATATGAAAGACAGATTAAACAAAAATAAAATAAAATATAAAATAAAATGTTGGAGTGTTTTCCTCTCACTGATTTCTTAACAGCGTGCTAATCTTTACGTTGCATGTTAAGTGAGTTATCTCAGAAGTCAATAGGATTATTTTGCATTTTTAATACAATTTTATATTTAAAAAAAGTTTTGATAAAATAAAATAAGATTAAATAGTTAAAAATTGAAACAGCTACAGAGACAGCTAAACTAAACAAAACAAAAAAAATACAATAAAATAAATATTTTCCTTTCACTGAAAGAGCTTGCTAATCTCTTTATGTGGCATGTTTAATTTAGCATGATACGATCTAAAAAATAAATTAATTTGCATTTTTAATCCAATTTTATGTAAAAAAATATTTTGATCAAATAAAATACAGGAGAGATTAAACAAAAATAAAATAGTCTTTTCCTTTCACTGTTTCGCTGTAAAACACAGTAATCATCATTTCCAACAGCAGATCTCAGAGTCTGTGAACGCATCAGTCGCAGCCGCTCTGCCAAAGCCTTCGGTTACATTAACACCACCTGCAGAGAGAGAGATTGAGCAAACACAACACACACACACACACACACACACACACACACACACTGCAGCAGAAACACAGCAGACTGCTTTACACAGGTCATCTCAGGTCGAGCATCACTAGCTCCACTGCTCACAGGCCTAGAAATCCTTAAAGGGTTAGTTCACCCAAAAATGAAAATTCTGTCAGTAATCACTCTTCCTCATGTTGTTCAAACCCTGTAAGACTTTCGTTCATCTTCAGAACACAAATTTAGATCTGAGAGCTGTCTCACTCCTCCATAGGCTTCTAGGTCATCGATATCTGCCATCCCAGAAAGTTAGTAAAGACATCGTGTGAAGTGTCAATTGCGCGAGTCTCATGGTGAATGCATGAGAGTTGGCAGCTCTGCTATTGGCCAGCATCACACACATGACCAGCGTCGGCCAATAGTGAGCCTACGTTCTGACGTACAACCCAGAAGCCCTGCGCTGTTACACTACGTGAACTCACTCAGAGGAACACAGAAGAACATGAAGAGTTGAATAAAGTTGTTATTTTTATTTTATTTTTCGCATAAAAAGTATTCTCGTCGCTTGATAAACTTAAGGTGGAGCCACTGTAGTCACTTGGACTATTTTAACGATGTCTTTACTAACTTTCTGGTCAGATAGCAATAACAGAGAAGCCTATGGAGTGAGACAGCTCTCAGATTTAATCAAAAATATCTTAATTTGTGTTCTGAAGATCTTACGGGGTTGAACAACATGAGGAAGAGAAATTACTGACAAAATTTTCATTTTTGGGTGAACTAGCCCTTTAAGAGTCATACAGACACCTTAAATATGCAGCTATTATTTTTCCAAGCCTGGCAACTTATAAAATGAGTGTAAAAGGCATAAGGCATAGGGACTGATCTGTGTGTAGAGATCAGAATATACGGGGCTTGAGGGTGGAATGAAATCTCTTATTATCTTAAAATCAAATGTGCTCTGAAACACAGTTGGGTTGCATATGCAGTCAGTCAGAAAATCAATGTTATTGGTGTAGTGCAGATGAGCGGACCGTTCCAGTTTTACACACATGTGCACTTGGATGGGTAATGTTCCAGAAACAATAACAGCTGCTACGGAAATCATTGAGCTTAAAAGATGAAACGCTGCTCAGATGGGGTGAACCCGGACCGTAATGGCTCCTAAACACCAGCCGGATCCGTCTCACAGCAATGCAGGAACATTACAAGGTGTTTAATGGACTGTCAACCAATTAATTCCACTAATTTGCAACATGGAACTTATAACTCTAAATTTGAATTCTTTAGAAATGTACAAGACTTTCTATTTTTCCAGATCATAAGTCGCACGGGTATATCTGTGGCAATAGCCAACAATACATTGCCAAAAATCATTAGTATATTAAGTAAAGATCATGTTCCATGAAGATATTTTGTAAAATTTCTACTGTAAATATATAAAATATGTATTTTTGTGAGTGAATGCAGCACAATCGTGAACATGAACAACTTTAAAGCCAATTATCTCATCTGATTCCAGATGTTCAGAATATTGTCAAATATTGTCCTATCCTAACAAACCTTACATCAATGGAAAGCTTATTTATTCAGCTTTTATATGATGTATAAGTCTCAATTTCAAGAAATTGACCCATGTGACTGGTTTTGTGGTCCAGGGTCACATATATGGATTAACCTGATGATCAGATCTTTTAAAAAGTCCAAAAAACATTTTTTTTTTTTTAATCCTGCATTTTATACTGGTGACCTGTCAATCATCTGACTTCTTTTGTGTGCTGGAGAAAAAAAGAGCAATAATCGCCTCTAAAATCACTAAAGTACACCTTAGGAGTCTCTTTGGAAAAGCCTTCATGTCCCCATTTATTCAGCTTTCATATGATGTATAAATCTCAATATAAGAAAATTGACCACTGGTTTTGTGGTCCAGGGTCACATATTGCAACCTCAGGAGAAGCACTTTCAGTGTTTACTTAGTGTTTTTCTCTTCCACATCACTTCCCCACAAACTTTTAAAACAGTTAATGCACAATCCAGTCCACACCTGCCTCATTTTAGAAATCCGACCAAATACATTATATGAGCCAGTGAACATTTCACTCGACACCAACTGATGCTCTGTTAGTTCACAAAGAATTTTTTTTATTTTGAGTCTCAAATGTGTTTTGGTCCCACATGATTTACCTGTTATGAAACTAGTGATGGTCTGAATGTGATTTCGAGGCCAGGAGCCGTCTGGATTCTGGGAACAATCACAGCGTTCACTGCCACGGTCGGTCAGCTTTACATTATATCGAGAGAGAGAGAGAGAGAAACAGGCTGATTCTGCACATGCGAGACTCTAGGTGTACTTTAGTGCTTTTAGAGGCTATTATTGCACTTTCTTTCTCCGGCACACAAGAGAAGTCAGATGATTAACAGGTCACCAGTATAAGATGAAAAAAAACGTTTCAATTGTTTCGTGGACTTTTTAAAAGTCTATATCGATCATCAGGTTAATCCATATACCAGTATGTGACCCTGGACCACAAAACCAGTCACATGGGTCAATTTTCTTAAATTGAGATTTATACATAATCCAAAATCTGAATAAATAAGCTTTCCATTGATGTGTGGTTTGTTAGGATAGGACAATATTTGGCTGAGATACAACTATTGTAAATCTGGAATCTGAGGGTGTAAAAAAATCAAAACATTGAGAAAATCTCCTTTAAAGTTGTGCATTTATGTTGGCGATTGTGCTGCATTCACTCACAGAAATACATGTTTTATATATTTACGGTAGGAAATTTACTAAATATCTTCATGGAGCATGATCTTTACTTAATATCCTCATGATTTTTGGCATAAAAGAAAAATCTATAATTTTGACCCATACAATGTGTTGTTGGATATTGCCACAGATAAACCCGTGCGACTCCTGATCCAGGGTCACATATATCCGTTTTTTAAATTACATTGATCTCTGTTATGAGATTTGAAAGCATCTGCTTGAGAAAGACTGTTTGTTGCCGCATTAACAGACTGAGCATAATTACACCAATATTTTTAATCCTGCCTTTCCAGATCTGGATACTAGATGGAATATGACCTTGATAACCCTAACCAACTATTTCACATTGAATTGCAAGACATATTTAAAATATAATCTATAAATATTACTCAACACCATCACAACTGTTTCCTTTCAGAATTGGCAATAAAACATTTAATGCTTAATGTTGTGAATCCAGAAATACTATACTGTACTACACTGAAAACCTAAACGTATGAGATTTTAATATTAGCAGCGCAGGAACTTGTGAACGACGTTTCTGTTCAATCCGTTTCTGCAGGGATGACTTTTATAGGACAAAAGCAGGAAACAACATTTGGTAACTTTATTTTACAGTGTCCTTGTTACATGTTACATGTACTTACCATAGTAATAATCAGAGGTGGGTAGAGTACCCAAAAACTGTACTCAAGTAAAAGTACAAGTACTTATAGAAATATTTACTCAAAGTAAAAGTAAAAGTAATAATCTTAATAGTTACTTGAGTAAGAGTAAAAAAGTATCCAATGAAAAAACTACTCAAGTAGTGAGTAACTAGTTACTTCGGATCATATAGGCCTCTCTCTCTATATATATATATATGCTATACATATATATATATATATATATAAGTTTATTTTATATAGCGCCTTTCTCAAACCCAAGGTCGCTTTACATAGTAGGAAGGCAAGGAAACACAACAACAACAACCAAAACAATACATACAGTATGTGAAGACTTCATGATGCAAAAGCCTCTGAGTGCCATCTGAAATTTTCTTCTAAAACAATCATTTGTATCAAGCTCGTATATTTAAGGTTAGTAATTTCACTTTAATGACAATTAATAGGTAGGCTACTTTTCATTGCCATTTAAGTGTGAACATAAACATACAAGCTTGATAAAAATGCTCTTTTAGAAGAAAATTTCAGATGGTACTTAGAGGCTTTTGCCTCTGAAGTCGTAGGCTATATATAAAATGATATATTTAGATTTTGTTTATTTAAATTACTATTATTATCAGCTATCTTTGCAACAAAAACAGAAGAGAGACATAAGCATTATTTCTGCCATCTGTATAGCTCGAAAATCATTGCCTGTCCTCTGGTTTGTATAATATTAACTTATACAACTACATTTGGATTATTAGAAAATTTCGAAATAAAATGAATCTGCAGTGTTGCATTCAAAGGTTTTTACAGAGAAGAGTTAAAAACTCTTCACATGTGCTCGCGCTCATGACTGCTACTGAACATCTGCACACACACAAAAAAACAAAAAAAAGTACATCGACGGTTCTTCTTCTGACTGTTCTCCAAAAATATAATCAAATGTATATTTCTGCAAGCATGTTTAAACTGGCTAACTGTCAACGGCAGGCAAAGGCATTTCAAGTCGAGTTCGCACGCCACTGCGCAACGATACACACAAACTACCGCGGGATGGCGGGTGTTCATTAACTGTGAACAATGGTAGCTTTATTTAATGTAAATTAATTTATATGTCCAAAAAACGGGTAATGTCATACTTTTCTAGTATCGTGGCGTAGTAATCTGTTTGGTTGTAAAATGTATTACCTGAGTGAAATGAAATCGAATAGCCTATATCGTCCTGTGGAATCATTCATTCACAGACAGCTTACGAAGATGTTCAACTAATAAAGATCTTCATCGCTGGCAAAAAGTTGATGCATTTGAAGATTTGCTCTCACTTGACTGTAGCTAGTAGCTACTGTAGGTCCACTGCCACTTCATCTAACGCTCTTGATGTGCTTAAATCTTCCTGTTACGACTCCGAGTCGAGTGTGAATTGAAAGGGCTTCAGATGATTCAGTGCGTGCAGGAACTGAACAGATCATTCAAACTGATTCGCGAACCGATTTAGACATATCTGCCAACTTGTTTGATGAAGTCTTTGAACAGAATCGACTCAAAAGAGTCATTCATTTGTGAATTGAGCATCGCTCAAGTCCAGAAAAAAGATACAGCGCGCTTGGCATAAACTACGCATTTAACAACACATATTGCATTAAAATAAAGTAACGAGAGGAACGTCGCCCAATGTAACGAAGTAAAAGTACAGTTTTTTCATTAGAAATGTACTCGAGTAAAAGTAATAAGTACCCACATTCAAATCTACTCTTAAAAGTAAAATTTTTCTAAAAAAGTACTCAAGTAAATGTAACGAAGTAAATGTAACGAAGTAAATGTACTTCGTTACTACCCACCTCTGGTAATAATAGTGAATTATGCATAATTACATGCAAATAGGCCTCAACCAAATCCTAATCTGACCCTAATCCTATAGTAAGTACATGTAGTTGCTTAATATTACTCAGTACTTATATATATTATTACACTGTAACAATGACACACTAAAATAAAGTGTAACCCAACATTTTAGCACTTCTGGCTCCATCGTCCTCAAGCCAATGGGTTTTTGGTTAAATGACTGTATAACAAGCTCAAAATCTTTTTATATTTAGTTTAGTTTAGTTTATTTGTTTACAGGGGCAATGCACATTAATAAACATAAATGTAAACGTGCCAGAATTAGCCCAAAAGGCTATTTTTCATCTGTAGACCCTTGACAGAATGTTAAAAAGTCACCCTAAAAACAGAGACAGAGCATCACACATATACAGTACACATTATATGAAAAAAAATAAAAAATAATAATAATAATAATTAATAATAATAATGATAATAATTAAAAAAAATTAACATGAGAGAAAGGAAAGAGAGAAAGATGGAAACAGAAGAGAGCAACATAGCGTAGAACAATTAGTACAAAGTCTATTGTCAAGAATACAATACTAATGTTGACAGTGCTGAGTTGTTAGTAACCATTTTTTAAGATGAGACTGAAAAGAGCCAAAAGCATGTAATCGTCTAATTGTTGATGGAACGGAGTTCCATTCTCTTGCAGCTCTGACCGAAAATACAGACTGGCTAAAGTTACTTCTTCTGAGAGGGATAATACAGTCCCCTCTTTCCCCACCCCTAGTAGATCGGTAAGCAGGTGTTCTAATATTCACAAACTCTTTTAGTGGTGAAGACAGGCTATGTATAGTTTTAAACAGCAGACAAATATGTACATATTTGATCAAGTTATCCCAGCTTAGCAAGTTGTGTTTTTTTAATATTGAGCAGTGATGAAACCGAACTGATTTCTTATCAAGAGTTTTTAGTGATTGTTTATACAAAGACTCTAGCGGTTTCAGAGTAGTAATACTAGCTTGCGACCAAGTAGTTAAACAGTAGGTAATATGCGAAATAATCATGGAATGCATATACATCAAGGCGGCGTCAGACGACATATAATCACGAATAAATCTAAAATTTGATAAATTAAATCTGACCCGGTTACAGACCTTTTTAACCTGTGCTTTAAATGAAAGTTTGGAATCAATCAGAATGCCAAGGTACTTATATTCAGATACAACTTGTAATCTTTCCCCTGATACAAATACATCTGGCACTATACTTAATTTCTTAGTTTTGTTGATAAACATACACACTGTTTTAGAAATGTTTAACTGTAAGCAGCATTGTTCTAACCAAGCCGCAACATGAGCCAGGGATTCTGTAAGTTCATTTGCAACTTGTGACACACTACTTCCGTGTACATAAATAACAGTGTCATCTGCATACATTTGAATGTTAGTGTTAGGACAGACAGTAGGAAGATCATTGATGTACAACGAGAAAAGCAAAGGACCCAGAATAGATCCTTGTGGAACACCAGTGGATATACTTAGAGGAGCTGACTTATAATTCTGTATACTAACATACTGTGTGCGACCTAACAAGTATGATTCGATCCATCTTAACGTATGTGGAGAAAAATTAAAACTTAATAATTTAGACAACAAAATTCTGTGGTTTACGGTGTCAAAGGCCTTCCTGAAGTCAAGAAACACAGCCCCGACAACCCCTCCTTTATCTAATAGAGACTTAACTTTTTCAGTGAAATAGCAATTTGCCATCTCGGTTGAATAGTTTGCTCTAAAGCCAAATTGCATTGGATGTAAAACAAAAGAACTATTATTCAAATAATTAGTGATTTGTGCAGCCATCAATTTCTCTGCAACCTTTGAGACTATAGGTAAAATACTAATAGGTCTGTAGTTACTAGCAGAGTGAGGAACACCACTTTTGAATATAGGCACAATAACAGACGACTTCCAAGCACATGGGAACATCCCCTGAGAAATAGAAAGGTTGATAATTTTAGTGATAGGATTAACTAACGACTCACTAAGCTCTTTAAGCATTACCACATCCATACCAAATATATCCTTTGCTCTGGATGGTTTAAGAGATGTAATTGTTCTTATGACGTCTAATTCAGAGACTGCCCTTAGAGTAAAGGCTTGTTCACCTGCATTAACTATACAAGTTTCTGTATACTCAGGGGAAAAACATTTCGTAATTGTGACTACTGAGTCAACAAAATAATGATTTAGTGCTTCGGCTACATCAGCTGGATTGTTAGTCAGCTTCCCGTTTACCATCAATTCAAGTGATGACCTATCTTTTCTTTTGTCACCTTTTAAGTAGCTCAACCTATTCCAGATTATTTTTGAATTACCTCTAGCCTCATTAATTATCCTCAGAAAAAAATCAGCCTTTGCTTTTCTCATCGACTTTACCACCTTGTTCCGTAACATAGCGAAATGTTGTCTATCATGAATAAGCTTTGATCTGTTTGCTGTTTTTAAAGCAAGATCTCGATTTTTCATTAATTTTAAGATATCTGGATTGATCCAAGGGACAGTATTTTTTTTACTTTTAGGATTAAGTTTACAACTGAAATCATTAATAGTGCTCTCTAATTTTTTGGAAAATATTTGACTGTCTTCGTCCTGATCTTTTCCGATTAATAAATCCTCCCATTCAATCTGGTGAACTGCCTTTCTAAAATCATCTAATTTACGTTTTGGAATGCCATAAGAGTCATATTTCCTTCTGAATGAATTGAATCTCTTGTTGGATAATTTTCTGGCCACTAAAATCAAATTGTGATCTGAAAGGCCTGTTAACATATTAAAAGTTTTTAAAATTCTCTCTGCTCGGTTACTAAAAATTAAATCAATTTGAGAACTTGTTGAATTAGTTATTCTTGTGGGCCCATTAATCATTTGCTTCAGTTCAAAATGATCAGTTATCTGTTTGAGATTCTTTCTGACGGTTTTATCTTCCCAATTAATATAAAGTCTCCCATTGTACTTTGAAACATCAGTAATATCCCTTTTGATATATATATTAAGTTTTTACTTGTCTTAAAAAAAAAGAAATTGCTAAATAGAGCCTAAAAGGTCAGGGACACTTGTGCAAACTATTCTCACTCAGACTTTCTTTTTAAATTGACTGAAACGGTCGTCAGACATTTGAAGTCACGTGACCGTGACACTCAGCTTTTTACTCCCGCCGATTATATTTAGGCTTCAAAATTCATAAAAGTTGTTCATTTGTGAAGATTATGATGGACGAAATTTGTAAGAATCAAACTTCTGCTGGTCTCAGGCAGAGCATATTTTCTGCAATAATCTAAAAGCCTATGGACAAATCTTACTGGATATTTGTGACACTGGATCACAAAACCAGTCGCACGGGTTTATCTGTGGCAATATCCAACAATACATTGTTTGGGTCAAAATCGATTTTTCTTTTATGCTAAAAATCATGAGGATATTAAGTAAAGATCATGTTCCATTAAGATATTTTGTACATTTTCTACTGTAAATATATAAAACATGTATTTTTTGAGAGTGAATGCCGCACAATTGCAATCTTTAAAGGACATTTTCTCAATGTTTCGATTTTTTTTGCACCCTCAGATTCCAGATTTTCAATAGTTGTATCTCAGCCAAATATTGTCCTATCCTAACAAACCACACATCAATGGAAAGCTTATTTATTCAGCTTTCGGATGATGTATAAATCTCAATTTCAGAAAATTGACCCATGGTTTTGTGGTCCAGGGTCACATCACGGTGGTGTTAACTTGCGTCATCACTGCAGCGTACACTTCTAAACCATCTAAACCTCAAAGCACTCTAAAAAAAGACACAAATGGACAGTTTATGGAACAGAAAAAAATTCCTTTTATTGTGATTTCACCAAGAACAGTTTATGATCTGGGTCTCTCCTTCTTGCCTTTGTACAGAGCCAGAAGAGAAACGTTGGCCACCTTCACCACCTTGAAACGAACACCAGGGATATCACCCACGGCGTGTCCCTTACGACCGAACCCTGCCACCAGAACCTCATCGTTTTCCTGGAACAGACAAATTATGCGGTTCATTCATGCACTAAACTCAAATATAGCAGATAATGTCTAGTTACTAGGTGTGTAACGATATATCGTCACATCGCAATACAAAAATTCAACATGTATCGTGGAGAGTGACAATATGTATTGTGTTTAGCTCACCCAAAATAAAAATTACTGTGTAATGAAAATTCAAGTTTACAGAAATTGTGTCAGTACTACATTAAACTTCAATATATAATGTTGAATATAATGTAAAATTATGCAATTATTTGAAATATTTGTGGGTCCTGATAATGCCAAATGTCTTGTGTTGCCAGTAAAACGTAGCCTATGTTATTTTAAATATAACTAGTCAGAGTGAAAGCATGTTCGTCTAAAATAATTCTGTATTCCTAGCTTCAGAATCATCAATATTTTTTATTCTGGTGTCTCTATTGTCCTGTGCATTGGTTTTCCAGCACCAAGTCCAAACCTATTCATCACCCACAATGTAATTTTAATCAACAGTTTTTAACCTTTTATCATATGTCTTGGAGTATTGTGAGTTCCTGATCGTGATATGTATCGAATCGTGACATGAGGGTATCGTTACACATGCATGAATCCAATTTACCTCAATGAAATTCAAGCAGCCGTCGTTGGGCACGAAAGCTGTGATCTTCTTGCCGTTCTTGATCAGCTGGACCCTGACGCACTTCCTGATGGCAGAGTTGGGCTGCTTGGCTTCAACACCACTGTCATGACCACAAACATAAAGTTAACGTCATATATTCCTTTGTAAACCTACACATATTCATCATTGTCTTGATGAACATCGCCTTACACTTTCTCAAGCACGATGCCTTTGGCGTGAGAAGCTCCACCGAAGGGGTTGGCCTTCAGAGCGGTCCCCAAATGAGCCTTCTTGTACTGTTTATCATGCCATTTCTGCTCGCGGCGGTGGTTCCGCAGTTTTCTAGCAGTACGCAGTCCACGACACTTGCCTGAAGGACGAAAAAGGGAGAAAGGCGTAAGAAAAAGCAGTGTTTTCAAGTTATTCATATACCTAGAATCCTACTTTTAACATCCATGACATATTGAATCATTTGCAATAACAAGAAAATCTTGTATAACTATAAAATGGATTAGAACTAAATAAAACTCAGTAAAAATAAACAAATCGCCCACATTTAAACTCCAGATGTTGTTCACTTGGTGACTGTCAAGATGCTCATCAAAATACAAACTACAATTACAGATATGGCTGGTTCAGATTCATCTTTAAGAGATAAAAGCAAGAGGATTCACTAAGTTACGGTTATGAAGTCTTAAATAACCCTATGAAACTAACGTTGCCATAATTTTAATGCAGATTTTTTATATATACATATAAATGCAAATCAAAAGGCCGTTTAATACTGTGAATTAACTGTAAATGAGTGTTTGGTGCATCACTGTGTGAACAGCTCATGGCCGCTCCACGATGCCTCCGTTAGAAAACACAAAATAGCTACAAAAACGGCTTCATAGCGATCATCACTACGTATAATGCGATACATAAAGCTTTTAACGACATGTAAACCCAGATAATTATGAGATAATATCAAGTATTACAGCGTTTTGTGAAGTTTTATTGTCGCCTCACACGTACCCATGATCGCGTGCTCTGAGTCCGGACAGGAAAGAACGATCACGTGATGCTCTGCGCAAATGACTGCTAGAAGGACCCCACGGGAAGCCAAAGCCAGCGCCTGTACAAAAGGACGTGAATTTCAGCCTTTTTCTTACCTCTTCATTTCTTTTTCTTGTTCATACCTTTTTCATGTATCATTTGAACGATAGAAGCGATAATGTAATATATTTAAATTTATCTGGTTTATTTTACTGCTATTCAAGTCGAACTGTTTTATCAAACACCGATTGTGATTGGAAAAAATGCATAGATTACGTCTATGATAGATTACCATATTCGTGTAGCATTACGGTACTCCATAATGCAATGATATAACCTTAATGTAAGTGTCCAAAAATGATAGTATTACCATGGTACTTTTTTTTATTTTTTAGTGCTATTACCAATACTTTTACTGGTTTCTTTTCAAGTGCATGTTGACTGTGTCTATCAAATTTGTACTCTATCTATCTATAGGTTATGCTTCTTTGTTTGCGATGTAGTTTATTGTCTAGCTAGAGAATAGGCCATTTTTATCATCTAACTCTTACACATATGCTGCCCATTAAAGTGCACTACAGAAGCAGTGCTGTCACTGTGTAATGTAGGTCACAGACACACATGAAATAATGCAGGAACAGATTATCTTCGACCTTCTACCACAGTTCACAATCAATACCATTGTCTAATGTTCGTTAATTATTCGGCTAATTAGTTAGGTTTATGGATCAGTCGTTAATAGCTCCTGCTGGTTGTGTATTACTGTGTCAGCAGCACACGTTCTTTGAAAGGGCGTGGTCGTGTCGCTGGATTGTCCCGCCCCTGGACGCTGGTTGGCCGCCGCGCCTGTCAATCATCGGCTGAGGTTGCGCCCGTTATCCAGCAGATTATGAAGCAGCAGTGAGTGTTCAGCTTCAGCATCAGCTCTGGCACTCATCTGGATGTATACATGGCATCAACGTGGCGTCCAATGTCTCTTGCGTTATTTTCCTTTGTTTTCCTGCAGATATCCTCGTCTTATGAGCAGCTGTCTGCCTTTGTGGAAGGAAGGTGAGTGAATTATTTTGAAATAACAAGCCAGAGATGTGATATTTTATGCATCCCATTTATTCCGATGGTGAAACCAGGAGAAACAAAGACTGTATATAGAGAATCTTTTAGATTCATTTATCAATGTGTCAGAGACAAACTAGTGCTTGCCTCCTTTGTCCACCCTTCATGCACATTGTGTCTGCATTGAGACTCCACTGAAGGGCTCTTGCAGTGAAACACAAGAGAAAATCCATCGGCATCAGTTTACAGGGCAAATCCATATTTGCTACTAAAATTGGAGGCAGAGATGTGTGTGTTAGATAAGATGAGAGCAGGCTGGGATGCAGGAATGATCAGGATTACTGAAGGAATGTGGAGCATCCTCCTGATGTCATGCTTCTATTGATTGAATGAAATATGAAATAGATTTTTTTTTAAATGTCTGGGGCTAAACATCACATAAAAGATTTGTAGAATCAAGCTGTAAAATCACATTATATATAATTTATATATTACATAAATGAGCCTGATCCGTGTTTATTATTAGTAATTGATCTTTTGATGCATTAATGAATAACATTTTGTATTGAGTTTTTTTTATTTTGACCTGGTGATAGATAGATAGATAGATAGATAGATAGATAGATAGATAGATAGATAGATAGATAGATAGATAGATAGATAGATAGATAGATAGATAGATAGATGACAGACAGATAGATAGATAGATGATAGACAGATTATATTGTATTTTCTTTGCAAGACAGCTGCAGATCAACATAATTTACGACAGACAATATGCAAAACACAATATGCCATAAAAATACACTACAGCACAATATACTCAAAGTAAACAGTGAAAGTAGTCAAGTATGCAAAAAATTTATATTTGAAATTTTATGAAAATTGCATAAAATGTATCCAAAAAAATTTTTTTTAATTGCATTTAAATTAACTTTCTGAGCATGCAGTGTAAAATTCAAGATGGTAGAATTGCATTTTATCTATATCCACCAGATGGTGCCTAAGGTTATCATATTTTTACTATTTAGTTTTCCCCAGAAAATCTGAGTATATTTAAGTTCTTGACTCACTTAGTCACGTTGTATAAAATGCTGAAAGAATATGTAAACAAACATAAATCAGCAAAATTGTTACCCTATCTGGATCTCTTTTACTACATGAAGCAACTAAGTGATTACACTGTATTGTTTTTTAAGCTGTAGGCACCAAGGCATTTTAATGGCCACATATGTTCAGTTTCTCTGCAATCAACTTCATATTGCAGTTCGCATTAAAAACACATCTAATTGGCAGCATATTGCGTTGTAGGAGCTGAATGTGTAGCGTTTCTCCACTAGTACTCGCACAGATGGAGTTTTATTACATGTAGGCCAGTCCAGGCTTTAGCTGTGTATTAACAGATTTGATTTGGTGAAGCATCTAGATACAGGCAGAACTTTAAAGACACGCACTAATCTGAGCATCCCAGCGGAAATATGCTACACGCGTTCTGAAGCGGTCAGCAGATTCCATTGATTATATAAATGTGCAGACTGTGGCCCATCACTAGCCCACATGTTCAGATACAGCGACGGCAGATCGGCGCTGAGAAGATAAGCCACTGCCGAAGCTGATAGAAGGAGGGATTTGTGTTTTCTTTCTGCCTTTCCTTCTCTATCTGTCAACACTTTATTTACGCGATCTGGTTGTTTATTTGAGAGGTGCTGTGCAGGTCAAGTTCAGTTGATGCAGACACACTGATGGATGGATTAGAGATATAGATAGATGTTGTTTGCAGTGCAGTAATTAAACAGCTCCTCCTCTACATGGACAAGGGCATCAGCACAGGGTCACCATCTTCTGCTGCACTGTGGGAGTCCTGAGGTGATAAATGAGCTTATATTGGTGTGACGATGCACAACAACAACAAATACATGCATTTACTGTTGAAATTATATTAAAGGAAATTTATTTTGGTTGTGCTTCGGCTCTGCATGACTGTGTAAATGAATATGATTCTTTCTCATAACAAAAAAGAGATATAGACTATCATACTGCTCATAAAACATTCACTAGGCTTCAGAGATGCAGTTTAGATTAAAGGATCTCAAGCTGATTAGCTGAAGGATCTACTGTAGATTTACCCATTAATAGACACGATACTACAACAACCGTAATGAAATGATCTTCACAATAGATAATGCTTTACAGTGAACTTTGTTAGAGAGACACATATGACAGTTTATCTGTTCGATAAAACACTTACTCTCCTGTTGAGTAATAAAACACCATCATCTCCGCATCGCTTTTACAACATTTCAGATCCCTCAGTTCTCCATCTAAAGCCAAGCCGATGTTGATTCTTGTTTTATTACGAGCTGTCTCGTTCTCTTTTCTCCAGCAGACTCTCCTCTGTTCTCACACACACACACACACACACACACACACGGTCTGATGTTGATTCTTGTTTTATTACGAGCTCTGTCTCGTTCTCTTTTCTCCAGCAGACTCTCCTCTGTTCTCACACACACACACACACACACACACACACACACACACACACACACACACACACACACACACACACACACACACACACACACACACACACACACTCGGTCTGATGTTGATTCTTGTTTTATTACGAGCTCTGTCTCGTTCTCTTTTCTCCAGCAGACACTCCTCTGTTCGGATAACTTTGACATGTTTGTTTGCAAAAACAATCAGAAAAATGTGTGCATAAATGCACTTGCAATGTAACAAGAAATACACAATATTTGTGGTTTAATATTGTTTTTCCATATATAAACATTGCATGATATATAGAAACAAAAATGAATGAACATTTACTGTTTGTTGATACAGCTCAACTTGTGTTTAACCTTTTAATTTCATGTCTTGAAAACAAAATATAATAAACACTTTTTTATATAAGTTTAGAATTATTTATATACTATAGCCTATGAGTTACACACTGAACTTTGATCACATCACTACGAGCATTAGTGCTAGTGATTGATGCTTGATGTAGAAAACACTACTAATTCTTCTCACACCAGATTGTTTATGTGCACAGTTAATCAATCCGAGTAGAGCTTCACCTCACATTCATTTATTTTTGTTATATGTGAGCCAGAATCTCCTCTGCTTCATCTTTCATCCTTGCTAAACGAATACATTCTCACGTCTTTCTTTGATCCCTTACTTTGACATTATGATCCAGAGACTGACCTGTAATCAGCTCTAAGAAGCAGGTTAAGCCCATTGCAGCAGCATTACTCAGTGATTAGATGTTTAAACGGTTCATCTTTGAGTAATCTGTCTTGCTGTTGAAGAAATCAGAAGAACATACGGCACATTAGATCTCTTATATCTCAATTGTTTCTCCTAGATAGCAAAACGATTAAAAGGAGAGCATTTTCTGCTGATCGTAGCATATTTTTTGCATTGATTGTTCCACGAAGAACCTAACATCCATTCTTTAACAGAATTTTTTTTATTTTTAGATTGTTAAAATGTTCTTCACACTAAGAAAAAATGGTTCTTTTAAGAACTGATCACCGAAAGGTTCCTAACACCGTGTCCTAACTGTGTATAATCCATCAGAGTTGTTGTCATAACCAGCCGCGACACGCGACGACTCCATTTTAGAAACTGTTTATATTTTTCTGCGACGTCGCGCAGGAACAAACACAAATTGTGGCAATGATAATCTTCTCAGGTACTGTTTATGTGCTTTATTTAATGTTAAAACCGTGTAATGTGACTTTGAATATCATTTAGTGCTCCAGCTTTGTAGCTGTAAAAGGAACAATGGATAATTCACCTCAGAACTTGAAATTAAACAAATGGAAACAATAACGTTCAAACTGTGAACAAAGTGTAGTATTTGACAAAGAATCTTTTAGTAACTCAGTAGCCCTATGTATTTTTTAATAATGTTTAAATGGTGTAATATTTGTGAATTTTATTATGCAGCTATTTGTCCATTTTCTTGCGAATGTCGTCGAGATTAGTCTCCTCTGGTGCCGCGAGACTCCGCCCACACGCTGTTCTGATTGGCTGTGGGTTTTGATTGATTTGGACGCATCTCGAAGTCGCGTCGCGTCTAGTGTGGACAGACAAATAATTTATCGCTGGAATCTTATCGCATCGTGTCTGGTTAGGACGGTGTTAGGGAACCCAAATGGTTCTTCTATGGCATAGCTGCACAAACCACCTTTTTTAAGAGTATAGTTTCAGAAGAGATCTTAAAAAATGTAACTGAGATGCTCTCCAAATTTATTTTATATCTCTTGCTGTATGTTAATTGACACATTTATGTCTATATTTATTTCTCTTGAGGCATTTGCAGGAGAAACATCTGAAGCAAAGTTGATACTTTAAAGGAAATATAACTGAGATCTCCTGAGCAATATATAATTTCCCTGCGGCAACAGAGCAAAGCGTAAAAAGTGACTTGAAAGAGAGTTGGTCTCACTTCACGGATGGTGACGTTTCAGCAGTGACTCACAGCATCAAAGCCTCATATTTCTCATTCATATTCATAACATGCGAAGATTCCATCTGCAGTTGAGACTGAATGACTGAATCCGACTAGATAAAATGATTTCAACTAAATGTTTATGATGGTAGATTAATAATGCACACTTAAATTCTCATACTTACAGCTCAGATGATGTACCATCCCAAGACATCAGCATTCAAGAGAGTAAGTTGTTTTGATAAATATCAAAACTAAATTTCTTCCCTCAATTTTATTGTTGTTGTTGCCATATTTAATACTTTCAAGCCTACATGATCAAAACCTGTTGCACAAAATCTTCGACATGCCTTCTGTCATCTGATCGATAGACTGTTTAAGCAAGTAAACGATCTTTTAGTGTAATTGTAAATACAATATTGTTAGTAATATTTCATGATGAACACTTACTGGACTGAAGTACTCAGGTTTGCTTGATTATCAATACGTAATTTTTTTTAGAATATCATGTTAAAATGTGAGTATCAAATATGATGATCATCAGGCTTCATCTCTCAATTATTATTGTATTGCATTGCATTATATGTTTTAAAACTACATCAAACCAAGCATTTAAATATCATCTTAATAAAACAGATTCTTGGGAGATATATGCATTTAATGTCTGTTAGCCTATACTGTTATAAAGATCAATGATTTACATTACAGCGTCAGAATGTTATCTTACTCTTTGGCCATATAAATATCAGCATTTGCACCAAAATGCTTATTTTTTGCTCAGTTTGGGTTTCTGAATAAAAGTGAGTTGTTTTTCCCACAATATTCTCACTATATCAAGAGCCATATGTCAAATACAATAAAGAAACATGTAATTTACAAAAAATACTATGTCACATGTCAGGTTTTACCGGGTTAAAACACTACAAATATACATTGTTTTAGTAAATGAACAGCTGTAGTTCTTTATAAACTTGTTTATTAGGATGAATGTGATACGCCTGTGGTGTGTTGTTTGTGTGCAGACGCTGATGGCTCGGTGTTTGTGTCTGAAGCGCGTCTCAGACGAACGCTGCAGGTGAGATGTGTTCGTCCGCCAGCGAAGCCAATGTGACCTTGTGCCGCCGCTGGGGTGCAGATTCCCAAACTAGATGAATTTAATCCTTGACAGACTGCACTGTCTTTGGAAAAACAGATTACAGACATGCTACATTTTTAATCAGGAATTTCATTCTGATGTAGGATACATTACAGTGTTACACTTTATTTTACAGTGTCCATGTTACATATGGCACATGTACTTACCATAGTAATAACAGTAAATTATGCATAATTACATGCAACTAACCCTCAACCAAACCCTAATCCTATCCTAACCCTATAGTAAGTACATGTAGTTACTTAATAATACTCAGTACTTAAATGTATAATTACATTGTAACATTGTAACACTTTAAAATAAAGTGTAACCCTGTTTTTCATAAGTGTATTTAACAGCAGGCATAGGGGAGAATGGGGCTCTATAAATTATATAGAAAGTGGCATAACATTTGAAGTAAACAACATACAGAGACAAATGAACACATTTTCCCATACAGTCCTGACCCCAGGAATTTAATTGAATGGTTATTTTTGACATCTGACAACATATTGACCCTATTTCTGGACAAAAATAGCCAAAAATGGCCAAAGATGTGTAGAGGATCAACAATATTTTCATTTTCTCAAGCGCATAGGGTGACTTTTTTTTTCCACAACCTGTTATTTCTTTATCATTCAAGTGTCTATTTTAAGATTATATTGGGTACCAAGCTGAAATAATGTCCAAAATGCTTTATTTTTAACCCTTTGCATCAAACCCGAAAAATCCAAATATGATATAAAGTGGCACCACTTTTGATGTAAACAACTCAAAGAGACAAATATAATGACAGTTGAATAATCACAATGTATGTTACCTTTTACATTTGTGTTGCTTAATCAGCTGTTTTGTGGTTCATAACTGTTTTGCTGTTTAAATTTTGCTGAAAAGCTCTTTAGTGACATTTTATATTGTGACAACTTACCCCACTTTGTGTGACAATGTGTCTTGTTACTAAAAGGTATGACATAGCCTTGTTGAAAGAGGTTAATATTTTTATTCAGCAAGGATGCATTAAATTGATCAAATGTGACAGTAAAGCGATTTATAATATTACAAGAGATTTCCATTTCAAATAAACTTTCTATTCATCAAATAATCCTAAAAAAAATATAATGCATCACGGTTTCCACATAAAAATGAGTAGCACAACTCTTTTCAACATTGATAATAATCATAAATGTTTCTTGAGCAGCAAATCCTCATATTAGAATGATTTCTGAAGGATCATGTGACACTGAAGACTGGAGTAATGATGCTGAAAATTCAGCTTTGATCACAGGAATAAATTACACTTTACTATATAGTCACATAGAAAACCGCTATTTAAAATGGTAATATTTCAGTTTTTACTGTATTTTTGATCAAATAAATGCAGCCTTGGTGAGCAGAACAGACTTCTTTCCACATTAAACCATCAGCCCCAGTCTTTTAAATGGCAGTGTGTGTATGTGACCCTGATGTGCTCTTGTTTCAGCCGTACGGATGGCAGCTTCACGCTCCTCCTCGAAGAAAGTTGCTTCAGTCTCCAGGATTGTTGCCGTATTCTCCTCTGAGTGTGACGTACAACGGCAAGACCTGTATCCTCTTCAGGGCCCGCAAACTGGCCATCAGGTACAGGAATCACAGTTTAGTGGACCTCACAGAGAGAACCTTCAGCCCCGACGCACCGGTGGACACCAAAGGCTCATTCTGCAGCAAAGACAAAGCCATGTGAGTTCAGTTGCACAGGTTTTCCTGCTTAAATGTTGATTATTCTCCTCATATTCTTCATTGTTGCGGCTCCTCTCTTCCCAGTCTGTCAGTAACGCTCTGTTTACTTCCTGTCTCTATGAAGCCCCTCCTCCTGAAAAGCACACTGTGCTCTGATTGGTCAGCTGGATCAGTGTGTTGTGATTGGTCGAGCTCTTCAAAGTGTGTTTGGGAAATGTCCCGCCCCTTTCCATAACCGCCAGTTTAACACACTACTAACTAACTCAACCAGGCCCCGCCCCTTTATTCTGCACATTAATTATTTAAATGAGGAATATTGTGACGTGTTCGTTCCCGGAAGAAACTCAAGATACAATGGAGGCGTTTCAGAAACACTGACACTGATATAGAGAAGAACTGTATAAGACCTGCAAACCACCTCAGTCTGCTTTAAGATGCTTTATTGAAGAGAGAAATTTGACAGCTGAAGAGTTTAAATGTTAAACTTGAATGATATTTAATAATATCTTGACATATTTTGTTATTCTCCAGACTCAATCTACGGTTCGGCGATGTGGAAGATCTCAGAGGCCTCTCCATCAGGTTATTTATTATTTTTTTGTGTATGATATAATGCATTACAGTGATTTTTACCTTAGTTAAAGTAAAGTATGGCCTCGTGTGGCTTATCGCCTTGAAAGTGATATGACAAAAGATACCAATCTTCAATAAATAATCATTATTATTAACATTCTGATATTTTTAATATTCTTATATTAACATTGACATGATCCCATATAAAGGCAGTCAGTCCCAAACAGCTCTGGTATTAATATTAAAGAAAACCTATTTATAATGTTTATAGGATGTTATTGTTAATGTTAGAATATTCAAATATACAATGTTTTAAAAAATGTTAATGGGCACGTTAATATAAAATTCAACCGGTGCCATCACAGATGTGTCAATATTGGTTAATTTACAGTGCAATATTTTTTGTGTGCTGGTAAAACCATCCAATTTGCACTTTTCATCGAAAAGCAGAAATGGCTTGAATGTTGTAAATTCTGTCCCATTCCTTTAACCCTTCCTTGTCTGGCTTATGCTGCTGAACTTTGTATTTTGAGCACTTCTTGCGTTGTTTTTGCCTCTTCATGATGACTCGCTTGCTTTACTCCTCATTTGTTAGTCGCTTTGGACAAAGGCGTCTGCTGCTAAATGACACATTGCTCTATCTTGCACCCAGCGCAATTGACTTTCCCTCCACAGACGCACGTCGGTAAATTAGGGAATGAACTTGCGCTCCCAGGGGCGGTTCAACGCAAAGAGGAGGTGTGTTCCGGCGCAAACGTTCCCTGGTGCTATTTTGCAGTTTCAGAAAAAAATTCCGCCACAGACCAGGAGAAACCTCGTCTAAAGTCAGCGGTACGTTATTCAGAGGCTATTTTAAGAGCGCATGCTTGGTCATAATGTAGCGTGAGCACAACTCACACACACTTTGCTTCTCTCATCTACACAGATGCAGCAGTTCACATTTTTGCAAACCATACATAATTACAATAAAAAATATTAACACACGAGGGAAATAACTGCTGTGTCCATGAAGATATGAAAAAATAGCCATAAATCTAGCTTACACATTTACCCAAATTATTATACACCTGTTTAACCGAAGCTAATTTGGTGCTGCGTTCCAGCCCTCTTTTAGACACGCACTTGCGAACTTCCCTAAGCACTTCCCCTCGGGGGAATCCCTGCCGCCATTTTGAAGTGCGTTCTACTTCGTGAAGTGGACGAGGGAAGTTTATATGGACAGAGGAGCGAGGGAGCGAGTCTACTTCAAAAGTACACTTCAGGCACCTATATGTCCCACAATGCAGAATGATTGTGACGTCCCCACAGATCTCATCTAATAATCACCACAACAAACAACTCTATGATATATTAATTATATATATTTTTAATTTAAAACAACCCAAACACACCTATAAACATTTGTATGCTGCATTACACAAATTCTTAAAGGAAAAAAAAATGCAAATAATAAATCAACTCCATAGCTGATTCCCAGTGATCAAGGGCTTAGGACGTTCCAGTTCAGCCCGCCGCAGTTCCCGCCAGTAGTGGGCACTCGTGCAACGTAAGCAATGACGTACATCCAAGTGAACGAGACGGAGGGAAGTTAGCGAGTGAAGGGCATGACAATATTGGACTGGAACAGCCCTCGTGTTTTGCCCTCGTGTGTTTCTCCATCCCCAATGTCACTTCTCTGTGTTTTACGGCCCTGGCGAGAATGTCGGTCTCCTCGGCTGTGAACCGCTCCTGGCAAATCTGGCGTTATAATAGCAATCCGCCATGGAACAAGCGCTCCTGCTCTGAAAGGGAATGTGAGATGTCGCTCTGATTGGTTTATTTCACGTTACGCCCAAACCAAACCTATGAGTGATGTAGCGACTTCAGACCAACCCATTTTAGATTTGCGTCGGGCGCAAGAGTCATTTATCCCGCCGAGACCCGCCCACAAAGTTACTTGCGTTTCGCGCTTGATACTTGCGTTTCAGATCGTTAAAATAGGGCCCTAAATGTAAATGTATATGTGTGTGTATTTCCACAGGCTACAGATGTCAAACACATTCTACGAGTCTGCGGGACAGAACTGGTTCACTCTGGATAACGTTCACATCCATTACAACTGGACGAACGAGGCCACGTTCAACGCCACAGATGTGTATGCGCCCTCCACTAACTCCTACCACTGCCAGCACGTCAGCAGCCTCCAGAAGTACGACACGCTGCTGGTTCCCAGTGCCAGCACCGACCACGCCGCAAACTGGCACATCACCTTCACTGACTTCCAGGTTGGCAGCAACACTTTCCCTCTGATAAACGCCTCGTGTGTTGGATTGTAGCATCTTGTGCAGTATTTTTAGGCTCTGGTGGGTGTGTGATGTGGGTTACACAAGCTTGTGGTTTGGCATGAGAGCAGCGTCTTTAAAAAAGCTCATAATGCAGAGTTTGTGGTTGAACATGCTGAGTTTGAGTGAAATTAAATTCTGTGTAATATGGAATATTGAAAACTATGAATTATTCTGCTTTGCCTGGATAGACAGATGGATGGATAGATAAGATGATAGATAGATAGATAGATAGATAGATAGATAGATAGATAGATAGATAGATAGATAGATAGATAGATAGATAGATAGATAGATAGATAGATAGATAGATAGATAAGATGATAGATAGATGGATGGATGGATGGATGGATGGATGGATGGATGGATAAGATGATAGATAGATAGATGTGATAGATAAGATGATAGATAGATAGATGTGATAGATAAGATGATAGATAGATGGATGGATGGATGGATGGATGGATGGATGGATGGATGGATGGATGGATGGATGGATGGATAAGATGATAGATAGATAGATGTGATAGATAAGATGATAGATAGATAGATGTGATAGATAAGATGATAGATAGATGGATGGATGGATAGATAAGATGATATATAGATGGATGGATGGATGGATGGATGGATGGATGGATGGATGGATGGATGGATGGATGGATGGATGGATGGATAAGATGATAGATAGATAGATGTGATAGATAAGATGATAGATAGATAGATGTGATAGATAAGATGATAGATAGATGGATGGATGGATGGATGGATGGATAGATAAGATGATATAGAGATGGATGGATGGATGGATGGATGGATAGATAAGATGATATATAGATGGATGGATGGATGGATAGATAAGATGATATATAGATGGATGGATGGATGGATGGATGGATGGATGGATGGATGGATGGATGGATGGATGGATGGATAGATAAGATGATATATAGATGGATGGATGGATGGATGGATAGATAAGATGATATATAGATGGATGGATGGATGGATGGATGGATAGATAAGATGATATATAGATAGATGGATGGATGGATGGATAGATAGATAGATACATAGAAAGATTGATTGATAGATAAGATGATAGATAGATGGATGGATGGATGGATGGATGGATAGATAGATAAGATGATAGATAGATAAGATGATGGATGGATGGATGGATGGATGGATGGATGGATGGATGGATGGATGGATACTCATCATCTGATCATCTGCTGTTTCCTCAGATCCAGGCGTTTAATGTTCTGTCCAGTAAGTTTGCGTCCGCCAGCGACTGCGAGACCTTCTTCACTCCTGCGATCCTGATGGGTCTGATCACGTCCCTGATCCTCCTGCTGGTGCTGGCGTACGCACTGCACATGGTGGTTCACCTCAAGCACATCGACCGCTACGAAGAGCACAAGACCACCGTCTACTTCCCTCGCAGCACAGAAGCGGACAGCACAGAGAAGAACAACCTCTAGGGTCCCGGAGAGACACACACACACACACACACACACACACACTTCTGTGACTCTGAGCCAGAAAGAGAGGAAATCAGCGGACGGGACTCTAGCTGGAAGAAAATCCCATCCGAACGGGAACCAGGGATCTTCGGGACTGACTGCACCACGGCAGTGACATCATTGTGGTGGGACAGTGGAAGTCCGAATCAGGAGCTTCAGGAGGATTGGGAGATATCAACCAGTTCTCACCAAAAACCTAGGAATTAAACATTCAGCATCAGGTTTCATGAGCCGTCATTTCTGAGGGAGATCTTCAGATGTTTGAATGCAATTCGAAATAGCACAATAATCAATATATCTTACATTTGCATCGTCTGTCTTAGCTTCTGTTCGACTGCTGAGGACCAGTTTAACTTCAATACTGATGCGCCTTTAAAGTCAACATGAAATGTGTTTGCAACCAATTTACCTTTGTAATATGAGATATTTGCACATATGCATGTAGAAAAAGTCGGAGCTGATGGTGCAATGAAATCAAGGAACATGAATTAAGAATTTTTTATTTCATGTTGACTTTGAAGTTTTGAACTATGAATAAACCGTTATGATCATGTAATATAGTTTTAATTTGACTATCAGTGAAAACAGGAATGCTTTTTCCCCTCTTGATTAGAAAAGTACTGATCGACAAAAACCTAAAACTCTATAAAACATACTGCGAAACGGTTTCAATACAGTGTTTAACCAGCAAATATTTGAACACATTTTTTCTTGAGGAGTTGCAAAAAAAATTCAAAAAATAATTTATTAATTACTGATGTTACTTTGAGAATATGTATTTTTTTAAATTGTGTTATGGTATTTTTTGTGTAGATTGTATGTTAACTCTGGTTTTTGTAATTTCTTATTTAATTTTTGTTTCTGGTCTTTTGTGTATGATTTCATGCGGAGCCTTTGGCTGCGGTGAAGAGCGGCTTCTTATGAGTTAACTTGGATTTTTAATCAACTATTGAAGCAAAACAACAGTGGAAGCAACAACATGATGTCTGTTGTGTAGTGAACATGCTGCATGCCAGTGGCTAGAGACATTTCACAACCAGAATAATCAGATGGTTTGCGTTGTACCATGTACTGTATATTGCTAATAATCATAATGTGCTAAATAAGGGAAAATGTTTTTTTTTTTTTTTTCATGTACACTTGTATTTGGGAACATAATAATAGCTTAACTTTGTTCAGCAGACATTTATGCAGATAAAATGGAGATGTGAAATGGGCTATGATGTATTAATATTTGATTATTATTGTCCTCTCAATTGAGTTCAATAAAACCAGCAGCACAGTTGCGTTTCAAAATGATTTTGTTTTAGCAATAATAGAGAATGTTTGAATGGTACCATACGATACAGAAA
Organism: Scardinius erythrophthalmus; assembly: GCF_964197995.2. Taxonomy (NCBI): domain Eukaryota; kingdom Metazoa; phylum Chordata; class Actinopteri; order Cypriniformes; family Leuciscidae; genus Scardinius; species Scardinius erythrophthalmus. The sequence continues at coordinate 30,137,660 of NC_138245.1, read as the reverse complement.
TTGATTGGTTGGAAATGAGTTGACTCAGATTATATCAAATCATGTGTGTAGCAGTGATTTATTAACAATGAACTGTTATTTCTACAAACAATCTATGAGCTCTAAATTAATTAAGCGTTTTCTAATAGCGCCACCTAGTGGCCGTATAAAATACTCGTGTATGAGCTTAAAGGGACAGTTAGTACACCCAAAAATGAACATTTTGTCATCATTTACTCACCCTCAGTTTGTTATAAACCTGTATGAGGCTTTTTTTCTGCTGGACACAAAAGAAGATATTTTTTAAATGTTGGTAATCAAATAGTTTCTGGTCCATATGGACTTCCATAGTATTTTTTTTCTATACTATAGGAGTCAATGGAGACCAGAAACTGTTTACCAACATTCTTCAAAATATCTTCCTTTATGTTCAACACATTTATGTTTAGAAAAGCTTGAGGGTGAGTGATGACAGAAATTTTATTTTTGGATGAACAATCTCTTTAAAGTTCATGGTTTCGTATCAAATCTCGTTTATAGAAGGGCATTTCAATTTTATTAGATCCTAATGTTTAAAGGACATCTGTAGCCTATATAGTTTATTGTATAAATAGCCAATTTATATACGCTAATTATTATAAATATGATTATATTAATGTTTTATATGCTTTACTGTTGGATGTTGTTGTTTTACTCTAATTATTTTAATCTTTTTATGTTTAACCATTCGTTTGTTTGTTTTTACACCGTTTTTTCCTCTAACTTCCACCCACAAACGGCTCGAAAACCCCTGGTTTAGAGGATACCACGCAAATGTTGTAGTAATCTTCTAATATAATAAAGTATTAATTCAAAGGAAAATAAAACAACATCTACAAAAACTAATTTAAAACAGAAATAAATATATCGAATCTAGTTCTCCGAATAATACGGACACTATTATAATATTGAGATCAGGGTTTTCGTTACAAAACTTTTTCGAGGACACAGCACGTTAATAGTGTTATAGTTTACTAATTAAATGATTTAATTAAGGTGGAATTAAAGAGAACATTTCATTTCATTCCCAATTCACCTTAAAACGTGTCGAATCTAGTGTTCTGAATAATCAGACAGCTTTTCGATCACGGAAGCCACCGGAAGTTTCTCGCAAGGTCCTCATGTTGAGTCGCGTGTCATTTGCAAGTAAATTATTACTTTTCCGTTATATTCCCCCCTTTTCAATCCTAACCCATAGAAATCTCTTTACCGCCCGGTTTAATATGAATATGGAGAGATGCGTAGTCAGATGTTTGCCGTGTGAGTCCAAACTGACCATCTCGTTTAACCTCGACGGCAGTAATAAACAGATGCTGCGCGAGCAAACAGAACCGTTAGGGAAAGTTCTGGCTCGGATAGCGTCCGGCATCATCAAAACAAGAAGCAAAGCGAGAAGATTAAAGCAAAACAAGGGGAAAAGTGAGACTCCGGAAGTGGATAAACCCCAAATCAGTCTGTGTGTAAACGGAGATCACGTGTCTGTGGAGACTGTGAACTCTGATGCGTGGCTGGATGGGGCTGTGCTTCATGTGGGGGATTTGAAGTACAAAGTGGAACGAAATCCTCCAACATTCACTTTATCCGAGCTGCCATCGTCTCTAATGTCCGGGTTTCCAGTTTGTCCCAAGCTGGAGATCGAGTTTGGAGATCTCAAGGACTGTAAGTTCATGTGGCTCAAGGAAAGCTCACCTAATGCCCATATGAGAGGAGATCCAGACTGCTGGAGGGAGGCAGGACTTGAACGTGTGTTTACGCCATCTAATCTAGACATTGGTTTAAGGGTGATGTTGAAATGCACACCAGGGAATGGATCCAGGTTTGGGGAACCCAAGGAACTGGTGTCTTCAGGCGCTGTAGAAGCCGGTCCAGGAACATGTACCTTTGATAACAGGCACATGTACACTCAGAAGGTCACAGATGATTCTTCCCTGAGGGTTTTGTCTTATAACATCCTTGCTGACATCTACGCTCAAACTGATCTTTCCAAAACGGTGTTGTACCCTTACTGTGCACCATACGCCCTAGAGATGGACTACAGGCAGAATCTGATCAAGAAGGAGCTGTCGGGGTACAACGCGGACATCATTTGCCTCCAGGAGGTGGATAAGTGTGCTTTTTTAGATAGTTTATCTCCTGTGCTGGATGCTTTTGGGTTGGAAGGGGTTTTCAGAGTCAAGGAAAGACAGCATGAAGGTCTGGCGACGTATTTTAGAAGGTCAAAGTTGAAGTTGCTCGAGCAGTATGACGTCGTGCTGAGTGAGGCCTTGGCGGCGGATCCTCTTCATCGGGAACTGTTGGAGAAAGTGTCCACCAATCCCAGCTTGAAAGAGAAGATCGAAACCAGGTCAACGGTGTTGCAGGTATTTCACTGCAACAGATTAAAGACCTTAAATCAATGATTTGACTCCCATTGTCCAAAAGGCCTCCAAGACTTTTCCAGTTGTTTGGGATTTACTGGATCAGGCTTAAGGATTTTTATTTAAAAAAAATTTTTTTTTTAGCTTAAGCTTGGTTTAATGAAGAAAAAAAAAGTCATATTTTATATATATATATATATATATATATATATATATATATATATATATATATATATATATATATATATATATATATATATGAAGAGTTCAGATGCAAAAGCCTGTAAGTGCCATCTGAAATTTTCTTCTAGAATGATCATTTTTATGAAGCTTGTATATTTAAGTTCAGTTATTTCACTTAAATGGCAATTAATAGGTAATTTTCATTGCCATTTAAGTGAAATTACTTAGCTTAAATATACAAGCTTTATAAAAATGATCATTCTAGAAGAAAATTTCAGATGGCACTTACAGGCTTTTGCATCTGAACTCTTCATATATATATATATATATAGGCTTTTTTAAATTTTTATATACACTTATAGTCATACATTTAATAATAGTTTTTACCCTTAAGATTGTATTTATTTTATCAAAAATTCAGTAAAACCTTAATTTTGTGAAATATTATTAAAGTGTCAATGAATTTAAATTTTAATACATTTTAAATGTCATTTATGTGATGGCATTTTTATTTTATTTATTTATGAATGAAAGAACTTGTTTGTGTTCATTTTATTTATACATTTTCCTAATTATTTCTCTAAAAACAAAATCCTGAATTAAAATAAGAAATTTCTGTATTATTATTATTTATTTTTTTGTGTGGCTTATTTTAATCCTTGTTTTGTCTTGCTTCAAATTGTATCTATGCAAAAACCAACAAAAATGCATCGCTTGCCCAATTTCTCAGGTGACCATTCTGCAGTCGTTATGCGACCCATCAAGGACATTATGTGTCGGAAACACACACCTGTACTGGCACCCTAAAGGTAAGCATCAATGTGAATGGAATGACTTTGATTTTAATTCAATTCAACCATATTGTTATATTTAAACAAGAAATGATCCATGTTAACATCAGTAAATGATGGAGTGCCTCAAGGGTCTGTTTTAGGCCCTCTGCTATTTTAAATTAACATGCTGCCACTTAGCAATATTAAAGGTGAACATCAATGTGAATGAAATTACATTTTGTGTTTTCAGGAGGAAACATTCGACTGGTCCAGATTGCTGTGGCCCTGAAACACATGAAGCAGGTGGTGATGGAGAAGCATCCCGGAGCCAGGCTGATATTCGCGGGTGATTTCAACAGCACGCCCTCCTCCGGCCTCTTCCAGCTCGTCTGTCAGGGATCCGTCTCGGAGGATCATGACGACTGGGCCTCCAATGGCCCGGAAGAGCAGATCCAGGCGGGACTCGCTAACCCGTTCCAGCTGGCCAGTGCCTGTGGGGTCCCGTCCTACACCAACTACGTTGGGGGCTTCCAGGGGTGTCTGGACTATATATTTGTCGAGCCACATGTGCTGCAGGTGGAGCAGGTCATTCCTCTGCCCAGTCACGAGGAGGTCACCACCTATCTGGCCCTGCCGAGCGTCTCGCACCCGTCTGATCACATCGCGCAGGTGTGTGACCTCAAGTGGAGTACAAGCGAATAACATGTGCTTCAAATGTGTCCATGCACATCAATCATCAAATGCACAATGCATTTGTATACTTGGACCTTATAACTAACTAAACAATTTTAGCTTTTAAATGATCAGATTTGCATTTCAGCATTGTATTTGTATTTATCATATAGGTTCATTCTCACTTGTACAATTTAATATTTATGATGAGGGTGAATTATTGTGACATTTATCAAATGACTCGATTGACTCCTACTTGGAGATATTAAAAGCTGTATTTAAAATATGATTGTTTTTAAATTCTTCGCTAACTTTTCAAACTGGAGGAATGAAAATGGTTCAGAAAAAGAACCAATTTCTCTTTAATAGACACACTGAGTACTATTGGTTTCAGCGATGCGCAATGTGTTAACATCTCAAGAAAATTGTGTGGTTTTATGACTCTTTAAAGCATTAAACTATGACAGCTCATCGTTCAAAAGCGACTGGTTATCATAGATTGAGCCTTTGTCAATACACAACCATACAAGTGATGCATTTCACACTTTTATTCATTACGTTTTTATGCATTTTAAAATAGGGGAACAGCTAGATGATTCCTAGCATTGAGTATTATCAAAAGCTGGGAATAAAAACAGGTGATTATGTCTTAAATATTCTGAACAGGTTTATTCTCAATTTAAATGGTAAATCAAAAGCAGGTCAGGCAAGTGCGTTCACATAGTAAAGCACAGCGCGTTTAAGGCAATTGTGATTACATACATAATAAAAAGGCTGCTTATTTACAACATCATCAGACCAGTTCCTAATATAATCTTATGCATGTTAAAACTAATGCTTATATCAATGCATTGCCAATCTCTTAAAGTGTGCTATTATAAGAAAACACTTTTATTTATGAAATGCATGCTTCTCTGAGAATCTTTCCTTGGATGTATGGCATGCAAACGTTCGGGAACGATGTATTCGAAATAAAAAAAAGAGCTTTTTTAAAAAAGAAAAAGGTCTCATTATTAACAATGCTTGGATGTATAAGTGCAGATCTTAAGTCTAGTGCGTACATCAGCACTTACTGTAACAAAAGATCCAGGAGCTCCTTAACAAATGTAGTAGTTTTCATACTTTGGTCAAATCTTTAGATTATATGGCTACATACATCAAGAGGAATGAATCTGGGAGAAATGTCAGTCAAGGTCAAAGGTGCAACGAATCAAAAAATATAATGTTAAAATGCACTGCCAAAGATTGACATCAGCAGGTGAATTTTTGGTAATAATCCATTGAAAATGGTACATGAAGAGCTTCTGTGACAGATCAATCCACTAATCATGTCCTTTGGAACAGCACACATCCTGTTTGAACAGGAAGTGCAGTTTAATGTTTGGAGAGCTGTTCGGAAAGCCAGTCTAATCCCTCGTATAAACCAGTCCCTTGAGTCGCACAGGTCGCCTGGACATACCACTGATAAAGAGAGTGAAAATGACAATATTAATATATTCTTACCAGTAAACAGATACATTAGGCATTTAAATGAATGATGAAACTTCATATTACACGTAACTGATTCATGTATACATTTGCTCCAAGGTAATAACCAATATTAAATGGAGCTTATAATTATGCATAACTATTATAATAATATTGCACATTAAGCTTTCTCACAGTTCTGCTTCGAAGTGCTTGCAATCCAAGTTTGTCCGTCATCTCACTGATGGGCATCGCATTTGGTAAATCTTGTTTATTTGCAAAAACCAGCAGGACGGCATCTCTCAGTTCATCTTCCTGAAGCTGTTGAATTTTGAAACAGAACTACTCATAAACATGTCACATTTACTGAGGATTTGTGCACAATAAAGCAAACGTTTTGACAAACGCCCCAATTATGCTATTTTAAAGCTTCCTAGTTTAGTTTTGGACGTCTTCTACAATAGGTTCATATGCATCCGAGGTCAAAAAACATTTTAACTTTCTCATAATATCTCATAATAGGGAGTGAGTCTGGAATTGCTGAAGACTCGTTTCAGTAGTGCAGAATCGAGACTTTTATCGTGCACTTTGATCTTTAAAACTTATGCAGTTTGCAGACCGTTTACATTCACAAACAACATTACTCACTGCATGAAAGGTAATATTCATAAAAGCATAATAGGGGCACTTTAATAGTTCCTCATGTGTTGTACTGCTCCAGAAATGGTGCTTTTCCTCACCATCTTCTGAAGCTCTTCTGCTGCTTCTTGTGCTCGCTCGCGATCATTACTGTCCACAACGAAGATCAGACCCTGAACAAACAACAAAACGTGTCACATTCAGAGTAAAAACATCAGTCAGAAAATATAAAGCACAGGTTCTTCTCTTAAAGGTATAGTTCACTTTGAAATTAAATTTTGGTATGTTTTAGCTTACCTCAAGGGCATCCAAGATGTAGGTGTCTTTTTTTCCGCAATAGTTTAAATTTTGATATTTTTAGGTCAAACCGTTCTTGTCTGTCAGTCATATAATGCAGGTCTATGGTCACTGTCTCAAAGAGCATGCACAGAGTCCAAAATAAAACAATTCCCCATCGTAAGTACACATTGATGGCCTAAGACACGAAACGAGCAGTTTGTATATAAATACTGTTCGTTTTCTCACACAAACCGCTCGTTTCGTGTCTTAGGCCATCAATGTGTCATCAATGACTTTGTGCATGCTCTTTGAGACAGTGACCATAGACTAGGGCTGAACGATACATCGAATTTTCATCGTCATCGCGATATGAACTCGCGCGATGAACACATCGCAACAGACAGCCTGACACGATGAATAACACCTGGTTCAGATTACAAGATTTTTGTGTCTGTTACGATAGTCACGGTGTCAGATTACACGATTTTGACTCCGAAAAACTTGTCGTGTCATGGACAAGAAACATGTCAGACTCATAGACTGTAAAAAGGTCAGACTACACGTTGCTTTCCGACCAGTCATCGCGTGCCGTCACACGCACACATTCACTCGCAAACATTCACTCGCACACACACACACACTGTCCCTCGCTCGCTCGCGCGCACACACACACACACACACACACACTGTCCCTCGCTCACTCACTCGCGCTAAATAGTAATCCAGGCAGGTAATAAACGTTTGACCTATCACGCAAATAACCTATTAAAGCACTAAGACATGGGAACAGTATATTCTATTTTACAGTGTCTATTTAAAAAAAAAAAAAAAAACAGGAATTGTTGTTAGCTATAGCTAACATTCACATTTGAATATTTATCGCAAGTCATATCGTCATCGCAATATTAAACAATGTTATCGCACATCGCAGCTTTTCCTCATATCGTGCAGCCCTACCATAGACCTGCATTATATGACTGACAGACAAGAACGGTTTGACCTAAAAATATCAAAATTTAAACTACTGCGGAAACAAAGACACCTACATCATGGATGCCCTTGAGGTAAGCTAAAACATAGCAAAATTTAATTTCAAAGTGAACTATCCCTTTAAAAACTCATATCATACACATTGCACACAAAGCTGCATCACATTGTGTCAGACTCAAATCAGTCTGTGCTGCCCAAACTCTTCAGATCATCAGACTGAATTGATCAGGGGCCGGTTGTGCGTAAGTTAGTTAGTTTTGATGTAAATGGGCACTAAGATACAACTTATGCACTACTAAATATTTTTGCGTTGCACCGTTAAACTTAGTTGAAGCGTAACTCTTTGTATAAACTAGGGCTGCACGATATTGAAGAAAAATGCGGTATGCAATAACTCATTCAATAATGCGATACGATAATGCTTTAAGTGTGTAAAATAAACTTGAATTATCTTTAAAATATATTTCAAATTATATAACGTACATATGCGTTTCATATTCTTTTTGTGACAAGAAAACATCCCTACAACTAGTGAAAGTGAACATCAGTGTTTTACTGAAGCATAAGAAGTGATATTTTAACATCAGTGAGGGTTTAGGGGTTCAGGTTATCCTACATTAGGGTTATTTAACAACAGAAATCAATAATGAATGAATAATCAAATATAAAAATAAAACACTAAGTTATTACTGTATGAATTAAATATATACTAATTCTTATTAAATCTACAAAAGTTATTCAGCCAAGAGCAGTGAGTGATTTTCTCTTTCTTTTTTGTTCATGACCCAAATTATTGCAAGCTGTTGCAATATGCATATCACAATGCATATATACATTTGCGATATTTCGATATATTGTGCAGTCCTAGTATAAACGAAATATTTACGGCAGCCTCTGATCAGGAATAACGATTGAACTAAAATATCAGACAGACTGAACTGCATCAATAAGCTAAAACTTCACACACACACTCTGGGGACATCAGAGACTTATTTTACATCTTGTGAAAAGGGCATTATACCACCCCTTTAATCGTCAGCACAAAATTCATGATCGAGTGAAATGACTTGCCTTAAAGGGTTAGTTCACCCAAAAATGAAAATTATTGACGTACAACATAGACGCGCTGCGCAAAAACACTATGTGAACTAACTCTAGGCCTAGAGAGAAGGAAATGAATAGTGGAATAAAGTCGTTATTTTTGTTTGTTTTTGCGCACAAAAAGTATTCTCGTCGCTTGATAAACTTAAGATTTAAGACCACTGATGTCACATGGACTACTTTGATGATGTCTGTATTGCCTTTCTGGACATGGACAGTATGCCGTCCATTGACTTTCAATGGAGGGACAGAAAGCTCTCAGACTAAATCTAAAATATCTTAAACTGTGTTCCGAAGATGAACGGAGGTCTTACGGGCTTGGAACGACATGAGGGTGAGTCATTAATGACATAATTTTCATTTTTGGGTGAACTAACCCTTTAAAGGGACTTTCCTATGAGTAAATGTAGAAATTGACATTAAAGATTAAGAAATGCTTTAAGTATTTTTCATTGTTATTTCTAATGTAAACAAATTAAACCTGTCGATCGATTTTCCATTATGAGTTAATTGATGATCCATAATATGAATAATCTCAAACATCCAGCAAAGAAAAAGAGAATTACATGAACAGAAGAGAAACTGTTCTGTTCTCCAAATCAAACTCTAGTAAAGGCCGTGCCAGTTCAACTTAATCCTAATAGAAATACCAACATCCTCTACAAAGAACATCAACGGCATCCAGCCAAACTATAACTACACACCCGTAGTAGTTTATTTAGCAGCTCACAAGGCTGGACGATCAAACTCAATCAGAACGGCCATGGCAGAATGACCAATTCATCGGCTGGAATGCTGCGACTCCACTGTGGTTTGACTATCTTAACGTGTGCGAGGGGACGTCCTGCTGTGATGTGAGGCCATCTATGCATATGTTTACCTGGGTATTCTGGAAGTAGTGTCTCCACAGAGGCCTGATCTTATCCTGACCACCCACATCCCACACGGTGAAGCAGATGTTCTTGTATTCGACCGTCTCGACGTTAAAACCTAAAGGAATCACACAGGGTTGGGTGCATTAGCATTTGAGATGCAGATTTTTGCAGTTGTTTGCATTAAGATGAGAGTTTCAGGGTAATAAATCAATGGCAAATTTCACAAGAACTGTCAAATGCATGTACGTACGAGTCATGAAAATCATGTAACAATGGAAAAATCTTCTATGCTTCATTTCCTTTAGGCAAAATATCCTATATTTGACTTTAAAATGGATGTTTTTGTGAGAATATCTCTTAATTTAAGGTATAATGTGAAAGTCTATGGGATATCAACACAGCATCCCTTGACATA